>NC_134315.1:59383690-59683690 GCF_964195595.1 Calonectris borealis | reverse complement strand
CCTGCTGCAGACCGACAAGCTCTGTATATAACATGTTGGTTGAAGGGCAGTGCAGTGCCACCATCTATTCTGGGTTTTGCTGTGTTCCCCCAGCAGGTCAGTGCTGGATGTTTTATTTATCACTAGGATCAAGGCTGAAGGGAGTTACCTCAAAGCCTCTTCACAAGGAAGTACTGTGAGTTACCTTTAGTAAAGACTTTATTTTCTTCCTTTCCTTTTTTCCTGTTTCAAATTCCTGGATGTAGATTCTGTGCCTTGAAATGTGAATGTCCTCTCTTATACTGTTTGTGTAAACAAAGCAAGTCAAACTGTATTCATTTGCTTCGCCATATAGTATCGTATCGTATCGTATCATATCATATCATATCATATCATTTAATCTTCCACTACATTGCTACCAAGATGAGCTTGCGTGGGTTCTTTCATTCCAATCATTAACCTTTAATACAAAACCAGAACAATAGTCTGGATCCTGGTGAATACAGTTCCAACTTTCCAATTCTAACATGTTTTATTATTTTTACATTTTAGTAGCCTATTTCTTGTCAACATGGGTCATTAAAATAGTTACATTTTATGGCTCTGCACTTCAAAGTCTAACTTCCAGTATGAAATTTCCTTTTTGTCTTTAAAAACATGCCTGAGGAGAGTTCTACTGTATCAACAAAATACAATTTAATCTATACAGACATTTTTTCAAACTCACTCAACATACATCTAGTTTAACAACTTCCTAAGCAAAAGTGAGAAAAGCAACAAGCTTTTGCAGTGTAATCTCTAGGATATGTTGGGACACCAGTAAGCCCACAGGAAAACCAAATACTGCAGTTTAGAAATTCAGTGGGAAATTCCTTGATGAACTTCTGGAGGCATTTTATCCTCTTAGAATGAAAAACTTGTTTTCCACTCTCTTCACTTTTTTTTGTGAGTGAGGGTGATATCTTAGAAGACTTCCTCTCTCCTTGCAATTCAGGGCACTACTTTTAATCTATCTGATCTGAGTTGCAGTTCCTGAGGTGCCACCTCTGCCCTTGAGCACTGCTTTGTCACTTGGTACGCAGTTATATTGATCCGTTTGCACATCTAGATAGCAGGGCATGAGAAGAAAAGCATTTTGATAGAGGAGAGGCATAAAATTTCCTTCCTACCTTGACTGGCCCCAGCCTGAACCTGATAACCTTCAGGGCAGGCTTATTTGTACTGCTTTCTCCTTTAGGAGCAAGGGGAAATTCAGAGGCCGAATAAATGAAAACAAAGCATTAGTCAGCCCAGTAATGATGTCTGCCCAGCATGCAGTAATAGTACTAAATCCAAGTATGATACTAGCTTCATTGAACAGGTAATGGAGATTACTGTGGAAAACAGTGTTTTCCGTTGAAGGCATGTTTTCATTTACAGTAAATTGTGGGTTTCTCATCTTACTGAAAAAGATATAGTGTAAATAAAAGAAGGCATCGAACTAACTGGCAAGACAAACAGAATGGAAGGATCAATCATCCTTTTAATCACTAAAATAGATTAAGACACTGAATCTTGCTCCCTTACAACTGTGTGCTCTGGGAGCAATTCCATGACAGTCAATAGGAAAGTGCTTGAGAAACTGAAAAAAGTGCAATAGGATATGATAACAGTGTAAAAATAATAGGTAGCTTAGATTAAGATAGTTTACCTATCCCATAAAATAATAGCAAGGAAACCCATAGAGCTTTCAAAGGAAGTAAATTTGACACAGATTAGAAGAAAACCTTTCATGTTAATCTCACATATCTCTCATTCATAGTGGTGTTCATAGTGAGGGGCTGTTATGAAGCTGTTTATAGATAGACGCTGTTTATGAAGCATCTAATGCAAGCCACTGAGAAGCAGAACAGTGGACCGAGAAGATTTCTGATCTGTTCTGCTATATAAATTCATGCGGTCCTTTGCTGCTGAAGGTGCATCAGAAATCATGCTAAGTCACAGAAAAATAATTGCTTGCATGATTTCCAGAAAAGTCTCATAAATGAAACCAAGTTAATAGAAGAGGAGATCACAGTTAAACATTTTTGCTCAGTTGGAGATGTAATCTCAGGGGAATTGTCTGTCAACATGTATTTAGGTTACTTCCAAGTCTGTTACCTGTTTCATTTTCTTGGCCAGGGTGATGAAGCTGATAAAAGAGAAAACAATTGCAGTGGCATAAACTGTTTCATTTAGTATTATATAAAAAAATCCTTTTTTTCCCCCCTTTGTAAACAGGATTGTAGTTCTATTAAGGCATTTGAAAATGAATCAAGAGATTGTGGGATGAAAGAAAGTCGACAATTATAGATCTGGCTTCCTTTCCTTCCTCCTCCCCAGTTGAATCTATTTGCCTGCAAAATGGAAATAGAACAAGCTATGTCTTTGGGACTTCAACCACATTTACTTCATCTGTTTTGCCCTGCATGGAATATCCCTCTCTTTCAAGGACTAGCTCTGTTTTCATCAGTCCTTACCTCCCCATAGCCACTGCCAACAGCTGCTGCAGTGGTTGGGTAGAGCAGGAGATAGATAGACAGAGATCAGTTGACTGATTCCTAGGCAAGTTCCTAAAATCACTCACTGCACGCACTTTCACAAACAGGTGTGTATGTGAGGTATATGCACTGGAGTACCAGTTAGCAAGTTTGCCTGAAAGGGGATGTCACATTAGGAGGAAGGTTCTGACATGAGTAATATTTATTTGATGTTATTTGGGAGTCATGTCCTTCAGAGCAACAACCAGCCAAATGTTTTCACACAGAATAAATACTATAAAATATTTTGTTCTATTTTAGCAAACCCAAGCTGCTCTGGGAGTACAATTTTATTGGACAACAGTAAGTCCTCAATCTAAATTAATTTTTATTATAAGCAGCAGCAACCAAAATAGTAGCTGTTTCTACACAAGGATGAGGATATCTTTATTCTTCAGGCATACAACATGTTATTTTGAGCTTGTATGCAGCAGTACAGGTTGCCAAGAGCACAAATGAACAGACCAGGAAAATTTTGCACTTGGTAAAGATTGCACTGAAGAAAAAGCAGCACAAACAAAATCAAAGAAACCCAGAAATTTCAGATCTTACAGATGACCAAAGCAATATTTCATCTTCCTTTTAAAACCAGCTAAGGAGTTGCATCCTTTATATCCAACACCAAATGGAGCCAAAGAGGCTTAGAGTTGGGGAAATAATCAAATAGTGTCTTGGCCTATCTGGAACAATTCAAGGTTTTAACCTCTTGTCCAAGACCTTCTCCACTGATAATCAGCTGTCAAATGAGATTGGATCTTATGTACCAATTCACTTTTAAGTTTGTAGGATTGCTGCCTCTACTGTCCCTGGAGAAGTTTAAGCATTGCTGTTTTACAGGATAAGCTACAGGATGGGATATTGTTGTGCAGCCAGGAATTTCCTGCAGAGCCTTCTTTCCCTTCTCACTTTAATACACTTTTTTCTTTTCCTTTTCCTCAAACCCCAATGATAGACTTTAGCAGGAATCTTCCTTTACTAAAAAGAACTTCCTTCCAAGAACTTCTGGCAATAGAAGCCACAAAAAATACCAACCAACCTAATAAATGAAAATGGATATTTCAGCCTCTGTCCTAACGTCTTTCAGAAACACATACTTGTATATACATGTTTTCTGGATCCTTCTGAATAATGTTTCCATTCACTGCAGAGAGACCAAGAAGTAGAGCAGAGAAGTGCAGGCCTACATTTATTACTATGTCTGAGGGGAACGTTTAGACATAGGATGCTGATGCTTCTCCCTCACAGAACCTTTTTCTATTTACATACTTACATTCAAGACCAGCCTAATGGTTTTAGATGGAGTAAAGGCTTGATCCTTGCCCAGAGAGTCCATATGCTGGTATTAGACACAAGAAAAAAGTAGGGCATTAAAAAATGGAAAGGGAGAATGAAACGAAGTGATAGGACAATTATATCAGCATAGCCATGTAGGCAGGTAGGTATGTGCTATTCATCTTGATTATTTGTAATCCAACACAAGAAATTCATATCACATGTAATCCATATTACATGACAGGCTCTCATTCTGTTGGCTTGCTTCTCATGACACAGGACTTTAAATGAAGTTCTTTTAAATTAAATAATCCCATTAAAATATCTGCTCAGCTGAGAAAAGCACTTATTAGACTCTCAGACAAAGCAATCGCCAGCTGAGTTATCAGAACTCATATCCATGGTGCAATCAACAGTTTTGTTTTTCAATTCTGGTGAGTCAGTCTAAAGATTAAAAAGTCAAAGGACAAACTTCAGCATAGTTTTGTAATGATCATACCTTACTCTTCCAAGGAAAATAAGTTATTTCTAAAGCATATACTTAGGGTAACAATAAAGCAAGGTGCAATCTACTTAGCTCCTCCTCACACCTTTAAGTTCCATGTGATTTTTAGAATGGAAATAACATTCTTCTGAGGAAGATACACTACTACAGTGATACACAGCAACAAAAAGCTCTCTCAGAGACAGAACTTTAATAATTTTCTTAAGTTTATATAAAAATTTGTGTGTCAAGTTGACTATGACATAAAGGCATCTCTGTACAAGATCTGAGTCTGTCTACTCAGTTGGAATGTCAGCCATTTTTTTCAGAAAGCTATGCCACCCTCTTCCTTCCATCTAGCGTGGTCTGTAATATCTCTATTATTGACAAAGATGTTCACATCTTCAGACATGGCCCGTAGGAGGGCAAAAAATTGGAAGAGGAGCTAAAGATAATCACAAGTTACGGAGAGGCTCAAAACAATACTGTCTTTGTAATCAACTACAAAGCTGTTAACGTAAAAGGAGGCTGAAACCTATTTCCATCCCCCAGTCCTTCCTGCTTACTATCCTAATTGTCCGTTATCCCAGACCAGGACAGATACCTGAATTGCTGATATTCTGGCGATATTTTGCCTAGATTGCAAAGGAATGCTTCTGACTAAGTGGAACATTTTAATGGTGCTGTTTTAATAATATGAGGTAAAACCCCCAAATGTTCTAGATAGAGAAATAGAAAAGGCTTTTTCTGCCTTGCCAAGGTGGGGTTTGGTTTTCTTAACTCTTATCTTCCTCTAAGACGTAGCTGCACATTTAGTGCTGGAGAGAAAGTCTGCTTTCATAGCCTTGCCTTCAGGCAGACTCACTACAGTTTAACATGCTACACAAGCTGTTCCCTATTGTCCTGTGGCAATATTTTGGAACACATTCAGCTGAGACTCCCAGATTCACAGGAAGCATTTAAATAAGCGGCCCAGTTTTTCAAGTGCTTCCCAGTGAACTTAAGCATCCAATTTAACTCTGAATCTTCAGGGGGAAAAAAAAAAAAAAGAATTACTGAAATTGTAATTTAATTTAATATTTTTGTGAAGAAAAAGCAAGAAAGAAGATAAGTAGTAAAAAAAAGAAGTTAGCACCTGTTTTCCAAGGTTATCTTGAAAGCTTATAGGTATTACATCCTTCAACTCTGCGTTCCTGGAATCCTATCAAAAACATAGTGTTATACCTCTGACTATATCTAGACTTGCAGGCAGAAATTTTAACAAAATTATTTTAACATTTTAACAAAAAGAGTTTGGTTATGCTTGTCTGATTCATTTGGATTATTGCCCATTGCCACATTGAGCTGGGTGTCTGCGCTCATGTCGTGCCAGCCCTTCCCTGCAGTACGGTAAGACTCAGGACTTTCTGTCTCCTGCAATATACTGAAAAAGTCCTGCAGAGAAGAAAGTTGTTATGTTGCTTCAGGTCATGCACGTGACCAGCAGCGGTATTCAAGCAAATTCTCTCTATGGCCTATTAGTGCCTTTTATCTGATGACTGTAAGTGCAGGGCTCAGAGGAGGACTCTGATATCTGGCTCTGTCATTCCACCAGGAAATAAAATTCAGCACTAATCCCGCAGCCTTGCCCAGGGCAGAGCACCCAGCATAGCAGGGATTAGAGCGATTCTCCCAAGCGGTGCTGATCCTACATTCAGCTCTGTATCACAGCCCCTCTGAGTAGTGAACTCTGTCCCAACAAGGGATACTGTCTGTCCATACTGTCTGCTAACCAAGTCTTTGGGAACTAGCTCAATTCAGAGAGACCATAATTTCTACTGTCTCTGATTCATTTCTGCAACACTAAATAGTGTCTCCTCAAATCCTTTGCATTCCTCTTTTGGGGTCAGTAAAGACCCTCACCCATCAATGTCTCTTGCAAGGGAAAAATTCTAAAATTCAGTTTCTCGGGTGTTTTCCAGCACACATTTGCAGCTTTAGGAGTGTCCAAAATCATTGTAACAAGGGAAAGAAAGTGCTTTTATGCAGCAAATCACTAAAGCCGCCTCCCTCCTGGGAACAGCATGAACTAGTCTCTTAAATACAGTTCCAAATCCCTTGATCTGCTGGGATTTACGACCTCACCCAGAAAGCAAGGGGTAAAGCCAGGCAATGACCAGGGAGCAGAGGAAATGGCCTCAACTGCTCTGAATAAAAGGGCTGGGAAGAGAGTGGCCAAAGGAGGTGGTAGCTAAAGGAACCTGTTTTCTAAGGTGAGGCCTGATGACTGAGTGAGATTTCTGTATATATGCTATGGAGGGTGGATATATGTAAAAACATTTCCCTGGATGGGCAGTTAATGAGGCAACCTTGTTGGTTTTACTTGGTTTATTTTTGGCACCTGTGTGACTCAATGACAGATGTATAACACTTCAGATTCAATTCCCTTGTGCTAATGTTACACACGCAGCCTCCCGTGTCCATTTGCCATGAACGTAAGAGCAGCTAGGAGCAGACCTGTGTTTATGCCTGTCCCCAAAACTATGTGATTATTTCTATACTTTAGATAATCGAATTCCAAAAGTTGTGAGCTAAGTGACCCAGCAGCAGTGGAAATGTGGCTCTGAGGGATTTTTGTATCAGATTATGATTTACTTTCCTGTTCCAGCAAGTGGAAATCCATGCTGCTTTCCTGAGCTGCCTATCTTGAAAAGGTACTTCTGCTATTCTCACAAGGACAAGCTTCCATTGTTTTACTCTGTAGCAACTTAATTGTTCATTTATAAATAGGAACAGATGTTTCACTTACATACCAATGAAGAACAGGTGTGAAGAATAAAATTATTTCCTCCTGATTTAGTATTGTTTCCCTTTCTTCATACTAGCTTCTCTGTGAAGATAATCCACTCCTCTGTTGGCCAGCTGCTCAGACTGGAGTGGAAGAGCCAGGCTGTGCTCCCTCTCATGCATGCTGCCCTGAGAACATTTGGATTTAACACCCCTGTTCTCTTCAATGCCCAGAAGTACAAAACAGGTGACTTATGGCAGCTTATGAAGGTGGCAGTGAGGGAACCTCAATCAATATGCCTGATTACGCAAGTGGTGTCAAGGTACTGTCGTGCTTTAGCTTTGTGCTGATAGATTTGCAGTATTTTGAGTACAGGTAGCCACAGCTGTTGGCTCTAAGAGCAACATGTTGCTTAAATGGAAACCGGGTATTCGCTTTCAGAGGGATTCCTGTACCATAGTACTGCAATTAGTCTTCTAGTTAAACATGTTAACAGTTTACTCAGGATTGACCAGTATGTTTTGAAATGCTAGAAATGGTTTATGACATTGTGAAATTATATTATATTATGAAATTATATTATATTATTAAGTTATATTATAATATATTATTATTATCTATTATGTTATAAAATATATTTAGAAATGCTAGAAAAGGAGAATTTATGACCTTTGGAAGAAGGGGCAGGCAACTCAGGAGGATTACAAAGATGTTGTGAGGTTATGCAAAGACAAAATTAGAAGGGCCAAAGCTCAACTAGAACTTGATCTGGCTGCCATTGTAAAAGAATAAAAAATGTTTCTATAAATACATTAACAACAAAAGGAGGGCAAAGGAGAATCTCCATCCTTTATTGGATGCAGGGCAAACATAGTGACAAAGGATGAGGAAAAGGCTGAGGTACTTAATTCCTTCTTTGCCTCAGTCTTTAAGAGCAAGACCAGTTGTTCTCAGGGTACCCCGAGCTGGAAGACCAGCCCCCTGCGCTGGAAGATGGGGACGGGGAGCAGAATGAGGCCCCCGTAATCCAAGAGGAAATGGTTAGCGACTTGCTACACCACTTAGACACACACAAGGCCGGATGGGATCCACTCAAGGGTACTGAGGGAGCTGGTGCAAGTGCTCACCAAGCCACTTTCCATCATTTATCAGCAGTCCTGGCTAGCCAGGGAGGTCCCAGTTGACTGGAGGTCAAATATGATGCCCATCTACAAGAAGGGCCGGAGGAGGATCCGGGGAGCTACAAGCCTGTCAGTCTGACCTTGGTGCCGGGGAAGGTTATGGAGCAGATCATCTTGAGTGCCATCACGTGGCACGTACAAGACAACCAGATGATCAGGCCCAGTCAGCATGGGTTTATGAAAAGCAGGTCCTGCTTGACTAACCTTTCATGATAAGGTGACCCACTTAGTGGATGAGGGAAAGGCTGTGGATATTGTTTACCTGGACTTTAGTAAAGCCTTTGACAGTGTTTCCCACAGCATTCTCCTAGAGAAACTGGCTGCTTGTGGCTTGGACGGGCATACTCTTCACTGGGCAAAAAACTGGCTGGATGGCTGGGCCCAAAGAGTTGTGGTGAATGGAGTTAAATCCAGTTGGCGGCTGGTCACAGGTGGTGTTCCCCAGGGGGTAAACTGGAGCCAGTTCTGTTTAATATCTTTATCAATGATCTGGACAAGGGGATCGAGTGCTCCCTCAGTAAGTTTGCAGATGACACCAAGTTGGGCAGGAGTCTTGATCTGCTCGAGGGTAGGAAGGCTCTGCAGAGGGACCTGGACAGGCTGGATCAATGGGCTGAGGCCAACTGTATGAGATTCAACAAGGCCAAGTGCCGGGTCCTGCACTTCGGCCACAACAACCCCATGCAATGCTACAGGCTTGGGGAAGAGTGGCTGGAAAGCTGCCCAGAGGAAAAGGATCCAGCGGTATTGGTCAATAGCCAGCTGAATATGAGCCAGCAATGTGCCCAGGTGGCCAAGAAGGCCAACAGCATCCTGGCCTGTATCAGAAATAGTGTGGCCAGCAGGAGTAGGGAGGTGATTGTCCCCCTGTGCTCGGCAGTGGTGAGACCGCACCTCGAATACTGTGTTCAATTTTCCCCCTCACTACAAGAAGGACATTGGAGCGCATCAAAAGAAGAGCAATGAAGCTGATGAAGGATCTGGAGAACAAGTCTTATGAGGAGCGGCTGAGGGAACTGGGACTGTTTAATCTGCAGAAGAGGAGGCTCAGGGGGGACCTTATCGCTCTCTACAACTACCTGAAAGGAGGTTGTAGCGAGGTGGGTGTTGGTCTCTTCTCCCAAGTAACTTGCGATAGGACGAGAGGAAATGGCCTCAAGTTGCGCCAAGGGAGGTCTAGATTGGATATCAGGAAAAATTTCTTCACCAGAAGGGTTGTCAAGCCTTGGAACAGGCTGCCCAGGGAAGTGATTGAGTCACCATCCCTGGAAGTATTTAAAAGACGTGTAGATGTGGCGCTTAGGGACATGGTTTAGTGATGGACTTGGCGGTGCTAGGTTAATGGTTGGACTTGATGATCTTAGAGGTCTTTTCCAACCTTAATGATTCTGTGATATGCTGAGCTGTAAGCTACCAGTAATGGGTGTGACATCTCATGATGCTGCCACCCATACGCTGTGGAAAGAAGTATTAATTCAAAAGTCAAGTCATTGTACCAATTTTACAAGTGGCTCAAAGGATGTTGGCTCCTCTGTTTATAATGTTAATGGGAGCTCTTGTACACTTCGTTCTGACAGAAAGTTAGGCAGTGAAGGGGCTGGACAGAGATTAAATACTATACCAGAAAATTTCTGGTCATGGAAACTGAAATCTTGCAACATCTGTTTTGTACCCAGACATAGTAATAACAGGAGGATATCTTATAGGAGCATTGGACTTGATTTTTATTAAAAGGTTACTGTATTGAGGTTTCCTGAATTGTGAATGTTTCTTTAATAACTGTCAACATACTGTCCTGGTTCCAGCTGGGACAGGGTTAACTTTCTTCCCAGTAGCCTGGGGGGTGTGCTGTGTTTTGGGTTCGGTGTGAAAGGAGCGTTGATGGCCCATTGATGCTTTGGCTGTTGCTGGGTGATGCTTGCACCGGGAGGGGGGAGCACAGCTGGGGTGGTGGACCCAGCTGGCCAATGGGGTATTCTATACCATGTGACATCAGGCTCAGTATAAAAACCAGGTGTGTGGGGGGGCTCCCCCCCCGTTCGTGACACGCGGTCGGCAGTCGGTGAGCGGTTCTGTTGTGCATTGCCTGCTTTGTGTATTCTGTTATTGTTGTTGTTCTCACTGTTATTATTACTGTTCTACTTAGTTTTATTTCAATTATTAAACTGTTTTTATCTCAACCCGGGAGCTTTCCTACTTGTGCCCTCCCAATTCTCTCCCCCATCCCACCGGGGGGGGGGGTGATCGAGCGGCTGCGTGGCGTTTACTTTTGCTGGCTGGGGTTAAACCACGACAGTCCTTTTTTGATGCCCAACGTGGGGCACGAAGGGTTGAGATAACGACAGATTATTTAGAACATATTAAGGAATTTATATCTGGTAACATATTCGTTTGTTCTGCACCATGCTCTTGTTTTTACTGTACCTGTTAAAAATTGGAGTTGGGTTTTGTAGTCTGTTGTGCTCTGCCGTGATTAATGATGTTTTGCCTGGGAGATTTGTTACTAAAACGCTGGCATTGGGGGTTATTTGGTATTTGGGATTCGTAATGAAGCCGTTTCTGCATTTCGGGTACCACCTCATGGAGACCATTAGCAATTATACCTTTTCCTCCGAGAGATTTTTTATGGAGGAAATAGAGAATGGCACCCTCACTACCTTCATCTCCTTTGTTAAAATAACTTGCCAGTACCTTGAACATCCCTGGGTAGTTAAGATACATCTCTTGGTACTCCTTGGGAATATTGTTGCGGTTTTATCCAAGTTAGTAAGCAATTTAAGAATGTCATCCAGAGATCTGCCCCAAGGTTGGATAGTTATGAGTGGCAGGGCGAGTGGGATAGCATGGGCAAATGCCTAGGGCGATGGGCACCCCCAGTGTTCTGGAACTTTACCCCTGAACAAGTGAAGAACCCTGAAAAATTAGTAGAATATTTGGAAGAAGTATGCTGTCACCCTGGCCATTCCAGGGAGACGCAAATCACTGCAATGTGCTGGGGCCTGGCCCACGCCTACCGAGCCCTGTTTAACACCACTCAGAACCCCCAAGGGGAAGGAAACGTCTCTGCAGCTGATGACAAAGCAACAGGCCCTGTGGCTACCCCACCCCCCACGGCAAGCACAGCGGCTCCCTCACCCCCCAGGGCAGGCACGGCAGCTACTCCGCCCCCTGCGACAGAGAACCAACCCATGCCGGTATCAGTCGCCCCTATACAAAAAAGAAAATGCACAAGAAAATCAGCTCGTCTAGTAAGGGATGAAGATGAACCAGGGCCATCACGAGAACAGGAGGAGGAGGAGGCAGAACCCGTAAATGAGATGGTGACCACCCGATCCCTATCTCTGGGTGAGCTGCGAGATATGCGAAAAGACTTCAGCCGTCGCCCAGGGGAGCACATTGTCACCTGGCTGCTCCGATGCTGGGATAACGGGGCCAGTAGCCTGGAATTAGAGGGTAGGGAAGCCAAGCAGCTGGGATCCCTTTCTAGGGAAGGGGGCATTGACAAAGCAATTGGACAAGGGGCACAAGTCCTCAGCCTCTGGAGGCAACTCCTGTCAGGTGTGAAGGAAAGGTATCCCTTCAAGGAAGATGTTATATGTCACCCAGGCAAGTGGACCACCATGGAGAGAGGTATCCAGTACCTGAGAGAATTAGCCGTGCTGGAAGTGATTTATGATGACCTGAACAACGAGCAGTTATCCAAAGACCCAGATGAGGTCAAATGCACCCGACCCATGTGGCGGAAGTTTGTACGGAGCGCACCAGCGTCACATGCAAACTCATTGGCAGTAATGACCTGGAGAGATGGAGAGGAACAAACAGTGGATGAACTGGCTGGCCAGCTCCGGCAATATGAAGAACGTCTCTCTTCCTCCCTACGAGCCTGTGTCTCTGCTGTGGAGAAACTGTCTCAGGAGGTCCAGCAACTCAAAGAGGATATGTCCTGCTCCCCCCCTGCACGGGCCAATGTCTCAGCCATTAGGAGCAAACGTCCCTCTGCTCAAGAGAGGAGACATCGTGGGTACACACCCCGGGGCACCCTGTGGTTTTACCTGCGTGACCACGGAGAGGACATGAGTAAGTGGGATGGAAAACCTACCTCAGTCCTACAGGCACGGGTACATGAGTTGCAAGGGAAAACAACCACAAAAGGGGGTTCTTCCAGGAAAACCGCTGCTCCAGTCTCCAGTGAGTTCCCCAGGCAGAGTAGAAGGGCTGATTCCACTTCCGACCTTAACAAAGGGACTTCTGACTCATACTTACAAGAAGTAGATAGCGAATATGATGACCAGGACTAGAGGGGCCCTGCCTCCAGCCAGGTGGAGGAAAGGGACAACCGGGTTTACTGGACTGTGTGGATTCGATGGCCTGGCACATCAGATCCACAAGAATATAAGGCTCTCGTAGACACCGGTGCACAGTGTACCCTGATGCCATCAGGCTATAAAGGGGCAGAACCCATTTGTATTTCTGGAGTGACAGGGGGATCCCAAGAGTTAACTGTGTTGGAGGCGGAAGTAAGTCTAACCGGGAATGAGTGGCAGAAGCACCCCATTGTGACTGGCCCAGAAGCTCCGTGCATCCTTGGCATAGACTACCTCAGGAGAGGGTATTTTAAGGACCCAAAAGGGTACCGGTGGGCTTTTGGTATAGCTGCCCTGGAGATGGAGGAAATTAAACAGCTGTCCACCTTGCCCGGTCTCTCAGAGGACCCTTCTGTTGTGGGGTTGTTAAAGGTCCAAGAACAACAGGTGCCGACTGCTACCACAACAATGCACCGGCGGCAATACCGCACCAACCGAGACTCCTTGATCCCCATCCATGAGCTGATTCGTCGACTGGAGAGCCAAGGAGTGATCAGTAAGACTCGCTCACCCTTTAACAGTCCCATATGGCCAGTGCGAAAGTCCAATGGAGAGTGGAGGCTAACAGTAGACTACCGTAGCCTGAACGAAGTGACGCCACCACTGAGTGCTGCTGTGCCGGACATGCTGGAACTTCAATACGAACTGGAGTCAAAGGCAGCCAAGTGGTATGCCACCATTGATATCGCTAATGCCTTCTTCTCCATCCCTTTGGCGGCAGAGTGCAGGCCACAGTTTGCTTTCACTTGGAGGGGCGTCCAGTACACCTGGAACCGACTGCCCCAGGGGTGGAAACACAGCCCTACCATTTGCCATGGACTGATCCACACCGCACTGGAACAGGGTGAGGCTCCAGAACACCTGCAATACATTGATGACATCATCGTGTGGGGCAACACAGCAGAGGAAGTTTTCGAGAAAGGGGAGAGAATAGTCCAAATCCTTCTGAAGGCCGGCTTTGCAATAAAACGAAGTAAGGTCAAGGGACCTGCACAGGAGATCCAGTTTTTAGGAATAAAATGGCAAGATGGACGTCGTCAGATCCCAACGGATGTGATCAATAAAATAACAGCCATGTCTCCACCAACTAACAAAAAGGAAACGCAAGCTTTCTTAGGCGTTGTGGGCTTTTGGAGAATGCATATTCCAAATTACAGTCAGATCGTAAGCCCTCTCTATCACGTGACCAGGAAGAAGAACAACTTCAGATGGGGCCCTGAGCAACGACAAGCATTTGAGCAAATTAAACAGGAGATAGTTCAGGCAGTAGCCCTTGGGCCAGTCCGGGCAGGACAAGATGTGAAGAATGTGCTCTACACCGCAGCTGGGGAGAATGGTCCTACCTGGAGCCTCTGGCAGAAAGCACCAGGGGAGACTCGAGGTCGACCCTTAGGGTTCTGGAGTCGGGGATACAGAGGATCCGAGGCCCGCTACACTCCAACTGAGAAGGAGATATTGGCAGCATATGAAGGGGTTCAAGCTGCTTCGGAAGTGGTTGGCACTGAAGCACAGCTCCTCCTGGTACCCCGACTGCTGGTGCTGGGCTGGATGTTCAAAGGGAGGGTCCCCTCTACACGTCATGCAACTGATGCTACGTGGAGTAAGTGGGTCGCGCTGATCACACAACGGGCCCGAATAGGAAACCCCAGTCGCCCAGGAATCTTGGAGGTGATCACGAACTGGCCAGAAGGCAAAGATTTTGGAATATCCCCAGAGGAGGAGGTGATGCGTGCTGAAGAGGCCCCACCATATAACAAACTACCAGAAAACGAGAAGCAATATGCCCTGTTCACGGATGGGTCCTGTCGCCTTGTGGGAAAACATCGGAGATGGAAGGCTGCGGTATGGAGTCCCATACGCCAAGTTGCAGAAACTGCTGAAGGAGAAGGTGAATCGAGTCAGTTTGCAGAGGTGAAAGCCATCCAGCTGGCCTTGGGCATTGCCGAACGAGAAAAATGGCCAGTGCTTTATCTCTATACTGACTCATGGATGGTGGCAAATGCCCTGTGGGGGTGGTTGCAGCAGTGGAAGCAGAACAACTGGCAGCGCAGAGGTAAACCCATCTGGGCTGCCGCATTGTGGCAAGATATTGCTGCCCAGGTAGAGAACCTGACTGTAAAAGTACGTCACGTAGATGCTCACGTACCCAAGAGTCAGGCCAGTGAAGAGCACCAAAACAACCAGCAGGTGGATCAGGCTGCCAAGATCGAAGTAGCTCAGGTAGATCTGGACTGGCAACATAAAGGTGAATTATTTATAGCTCGGTGGGCCCATGACACTTCAGGCCACCAAGGGAGAGATGCAACATATAGATGGGCTCGTGATCGAGGGGTGGACTTAACCATGGACGCTATTGCACAGGTTATCCACGAATGTGAAACATGCGCTGCAATCAAGCAAGCCAAACGAGTAAAGCCTCTTTGGTATGGAGGACGATGGTTGAAGTATAAATACGGGGAGGCTTGGCAGATTGATTATATCACGCTCCCACAAACCCAACAGGGCAAGCGCTATGTGCTCACCATGGTGGAAGTAACCACAGGATGGCTGGAAACATATCCTGTGCCCCATGCCACCGCCCGGAACACCATCCTGGGCCTTGAAAAGCAAATCCTGTGGCGACACGGCACCCCAGAAAGAATTGAGTCAGACAACGGGACTCACTTCCGAAACGCCCTCATAGACACCTGGGCCAAAGAGCACGGCATTGAGTGGGTCTATCACATCCCCTACCATGCACCAGCCTCCGGAAAAATTGAACGATACAAGGGGCTGTAAAAGACAACACTGAGGGCAATGGGTGGTGGGACATTCAAGCATTGGGACACACATTTAGCAAAGGCCACCTGGTTAGTGAACACTAGGGGATCTGTCACTCGAGCTGGCCCTGCCCAATCCAAACCCTTAGGTGCTGTAGAGGGGGATAAAGTCCCTGTCGTGCATATGAGAAATATGCTGGGGAAGACGGTCTGGGTTGCTCCTGCCTCTGGCAAGGGAAAACCCATCCGTGGGATTGCTTTTGCTCAGGGACCTGGGTGCACTTGGTGGGTGATGAGAAAGGATGGGGAAGTCCGGTGTGTACCTCAGGGGGATTTAATTTTGGGTGAAAATAGCCAATGAACTGAATTGTACGATGTTAGTTATTACATAGTACTGTATGTCATCACTTTTATGGTTACCATATGCCATATTAACAGTATTACAGTAAGAATCACCCAGATTAATTTAGGATGAACGCCGATGAAACTGAGCAAGGTGCAACAATGATAGAACCAGACGAGCGCCCAGAACTGGCCTCTGCATGCAAGAGCCCGACACCACACACCATCTCTCCTGCCCTGAAAGACTGTTACGACAGGTGGAACCCGAAGTCATGGACTACATGAACTCAACGGACGTTTTAGAGGGATGGCCCATGGACTAAGGGAATGATATCTCTGTGTCCGTATATATCAAAAGGCAGGGAAAAGGAGTGGTGACTAATTGGAATGTATGGGAAAATGTGAGACCTGGGCATGATGTAGATGGTATAGAATAAGGGGTGGATTTTGTCCTGGTTCCAGCTGGGACAGGGTTAACTTTCTTCCCAGTAGCCTGGGGGGTGTGCTGTGTTTTGGGTTCGGTGTGAAAGGAGCGTTGATGGCCCATTGATGCTTTGGCTGTTGCTGGGTGATGCTTGCACCGGGAGGGGGGAGCACAGCTGGGGTGGTGGACCCAGCTGGCCAATGGGGTATTCTATACCATGTGACATCAGGCTCAGTATAAAAACCAGGTGTGTGGGGGGGCTCCCCCCCCGTTCGTGACACGCGATCGGCGGTCGGTGAGCGGTCGGCGGTCGGTGAGCGGTTCTGTTGTGCATTGCCTGCTTTGTGTATTCTGTTATTGTTGTTGTTCTCACTGTTATTATTACTGTTCTACTTAGTTTTATTTCAATTATTAAACTGTTTTTATCTCAACCCGGGAGCTTTCCTACTTGTGCCCTCCCAATTCTCTCCCCCATCCCACCGGGGGGGGGGTGATCGAGCGGCTGCGTGGCGTTTACTTTTGCTGGCTGGGGTTAAACCACGACACATACTTATGGTAAACCGATTTCTTCTTTTTGCACTGAACCTTCCCGAATATGAAAAGTAAGCACTGTACTAATCATCATTAGCATAATGTCAGAAAAAATGGTACATCAAGTAACTTTATTATTTCTTTAAAATAGTGCAAGACAAGAGGTCTCATGTTGCTTCTATGAAATGCACATTGCCTTTGTTCATGGCACTCTTTCCTTCTAGCATTGCTCAGATTATATTCTCATTCAGTATCATATCAGTTGGTCAATGTGAACATGAATCTTTCTTCATTCAACGTCCTTCTTCTGCCAGTAAAAATTTAATCTACTTATGATATTTCTGATTTGCTAACCCAGAGTACCAGCATGCTTTGCCAGCTTGGAGCCCAGCATTTCATGGCAGGGCAAGTTGTACTACCTGCTGTGTAGTCTGATATGAAAAGCCTGCAGGCTTTTCCTGTTAACTCCTCCCTAAAGAATATGAGTTTTATCATTTTACTGTACGCCATGCAGGAACTGCCACTAAAGATAGTACTTTAGCCCTTTGCATGGAGAAAGGCTGCTAAGCATCTCCACTAAACAAGCAAACCAATGACAGCTCTGAAGTCTTAAGTAATGTTAACTGAAGACAAAACAATAAATTGTTATATTGTACAATAAAACTGAACATAACAGCATAGCCTTGGAGTTTGACTACAGGTAAGTATTGCTGAAAACATTTCTTCAACCTGGAAGCATCTTAGATTTAAGACTGAAATCCTCCCTCCCTCCCTAGTCCATCTCTAATAGAAGGTTTGCAAAACTTTGCATGGCCACAAAGCAGATGTTTGGCACGTTTCAGTACTGGCAGTTTTTCCTCAAACCGTAATTATTTCCTTGGCTCCAATTTTGGACTTCAGAATAGGCTGCTTTTGGTGTCAAGGAGGAAGCCGTCTTTCCTCAAAGGGAAAGCCACAGACTTCCTGGTCATAACACCAAAAAGTCAGCATCCCTTGAGGAAAGTCCCACCCTTAAAAGTGAGATTTCTGACAGAGTGCCAGGGCACCACATGGGTGCCTACAGTGATGAGGCAGGGCTGGGGTCTAGTCGGAAAGTCAGTCCACAGTGCGAGAGTCTTTGGCCAGTTACAGGCTGTGACAGAGCTTGAAGAAGGGAGTAGAAGCCCAGCCTGATCCTAAATAGAGCCCCAATAGGTAGGGGTGTGTGTCCCAGGTGAGGTTGGTCAGGGCCATAAAGGCCTGTTAGTGCACTCAGGGCCTGACACAGAGGTGCAAAAATGGCTTTTGTTTCTTGCAAAGCATTGAAATGGCTAGTGTGTGACCGGGCAGAGGAGTGGGGGCGAGAGCCAATGTTTCTAACAGTTCCAAGAGATCTTGAACAATTACTTTGATGAGGACTTTTTTTTGATGAGGTGTTAAAAAGGGAAACTTTGCCAAAGTGCTGATTACCATGATCAGCAGCAATAACTTCAAAAAAAGGAAGGAAAAAATGAAGTTGCTTGTTTAGCAGCAAATAGGAAAGGGCTTAGCAGGAGACTCCCTTAAGAAATTCATAGTACCTTTAGCCAGGCAGAACCTGCCAAGATCTAAATTACGGATGAGCCATGTACCAGAGATAAGAAAAAGCAAAGTTAGTGAAAGGCATGATGCGCAAATGACTTTGATAACTGTTTGAAAAATATGTGATAGTTATAGCAATTTCTGCGTGACTATTGTATATGTGGAACAGCATTACAAAAGGATTCAACTCTGTAACGACACAGTGAATCAGGAACCTAGCATTCCCACTTCAGTGATAATTTGTGGTGGGTTGATAGGACTGCATAGGGACACTAAAGCAAGTTCTGAATGACCTGGTAGGCAGAGTTACCTACTTAATATGCTGTATTGTTCCTGTTTCAAATGAACTACCTTGATTCACACAGGTGGATATCTGTGTGGCACAACAATGCAGCCAGGAGAGATGTGTCAGAGTGGGAATAAGAATTCAGGATTCCTTCTTTGTAGCCTTGCGATCTTTGAAGACCTGGAAATCACCATAAAGTGATTTGGTACTGCAGGGTAAGTAAAAAGAGTTGGGTACAACAGCTGAGAAATCAGGACTATCAATAGAACTGAAAGAGTGTGTGGATGCACATTGCAATCTCTGTGGGGCCGCAGAAGTGGCTGGATTGGCTGAAAGAATACCTGCTCGCACGGTATACCTCATCAGGGAGCCTTGGAAGTTGTGAGGATGTTGAAACCATGTGGAAGACACAGGCACCACAGATGATCTGTGAGTGCACCGCATAAATAGTGACTTAAGTCATAGATCTCCTTTGAGCTTGGACAAATTGCAGAACATCTCAACCTTTCAGGGCTTCAACAATGTCTAATGTTTCCATGGAAATCTGTCAGACGAACATACATGGAGAAAGTGGACTGAGACCTACAGGTGTGACTATAAGTAATGTGGTGTTTTGCCGCATTTAGGTTTGTGGCTCGGAGACGAGTAATCAGGCTGATACAACAGACAATTGGTTAAGATATTGCTCTTTCTACACCACTTTTTTGGTAGCAAATAAGTGCAGTTAATTGCAGTGTGTATGCAAGCTTGTTTGAGCAAGGCAAATGCTATTTATTCCACATTTGCACAAATGAGCTTCTGTGTGCATAAGAGCATTTCTCTTCTTTTAAACTGCTCTGCTAACTTATTACCAGGTCCTCTCTTTGCAATACATTTGACAGAAAAGACTCGATAATTGTTATAGTGCTCAGCTACCTTGGAATTGTGTTGGATATTACAATTGTACCTTAGTCCCTGGGAAAATTATTGCAACAGTGTGCTTCCTGGTCCATATCTAAGGAAAAATTATCTTAGCTTCACATAACCCTCACCTTTCAATTCTTGGATTTTGAAATAGGAAGTTCCTAGATAGATATCTGTGTATTTACAATATCTATTTTCATATGATGCTCTCTATTATTTCAATTCTTAGTTACTCATTTAACTGCAGTGCCTTCCTGTTCCCATTTCCAAAGTGTCATAGTGTCAAGCAAGAAATCTTCCCTTTTCATTCAGCTGCCAGCTCTCCTTTGGCTGGAGAAAGACTTAACTATGGTGGGATGATATGTTTTCACGTGCTGCAGCTGGCAATCTTGGGGCAGAAGATGAGCACTGGGTACCATTTGCTTGTGTGGCTGATACGGGGCTGGGGCAGACTCTTTGCCGGTGCAGGTCACTGTCCAAAGGGGAGGAAGATCCCTGAGTAGAGGTGAATGCCAGAGAAGTACAAGGGCTGTTTGCTTCCTGCTAACAAAGCTGATAGTTGCTGATTATTAGTACTGCTGTGGACTAGCATTAAATGTGCTCCTTTGTAAAAGGTGAAGGGGGGGCTCCTTCAAGAGAGCAGAGCACCCCATTGCCCTTGTCTGTATTTTATGTTCCTCTTGAACACTGCCCTCTCTCCTATGCTGTCGACTAGCTGAGGGACATGTTAACACTGAATCCAAATGCAAGGGTAGTAAGAAAGTCTTATGGAGGCAGAGGTTTGAATTTGTACGGTTGTTGTCACACTAAAGCTCTGATGCTTATTGTTAGATCCTTTAGATGCTCTTACAGCACAATAAATACAGGGATATTTGCAGGTGGAGAAGGATATTTTCTACATGTTGCAAAGTAAGATATACACTCATGGCATCAAATCAATTTTTCTGTACTGTCTAAACCAAGTAATATTCATATAGTACAGATTTATATCAGAAAATTCAATTTACTTCTTTCATACTTTGAAGAGATGTAGTCTAGGTTTAAAGGATGCAATAATTTTAATTTAGTCAGAATATGTCCTGCTTCTTAGATATCCTTGCATTAAAGATCAGTATTATTACTAACACAGGTTAGTCTAACAAAACTTAAAGGCAGCCATAAAAACTTTAACATAAGTTCAGGAAGTTCAGCTCAGGAATAGCCTCTACTATTGCAACACTAAGAAATATAGAGGAAATGGTGAGATCAGATAAGAAATTAGAGATTTCACCTGTTCTGTAATTTGCTGCTGACATCAGTTGGCAGAGAGATAATAATTAACAGGATTAATGCAGTAAAGGTTATACCATCTATGTGATATCTTTTTAATCTTCCCCCTAGCGTGACAAACTTTAACCAACTTTCCCTGGTGAAGACCAATTTAGATAAAAGAGGAGAACTGCAGGAAGTATTCTGAGGCAAGGGTCTATTTCTTTGTCAATCCACTTTCTTCTTCCTGATCTCTGATTTTGCAGTCTAAGGGCTTGCAGGAGCTGCATTCACATCACTC
This sequence comes from Calonectris borealis, assembly GCF_964195595.1. Classification (NCBI taxonomy): domain Eukaryota; kingdom Metazoa; phylum Chordata; class Aves; order Procellariiformes; family Procellariidae; genus Calonectris; species Calonectris borealis. Next base: position 59,662,731 of record NC_134315.1, on the reverse strand, counting down.
ACGGTATACAGCCACTTCCTTGTGGTAATGGCCTGGCGCAGAGGTAAGGCTTCTTATCATCAATTGTGGGTTGATTGAAAAAGCTGGAAGCCTGATCATAGTGGTACTAAAGTGTCAGAGAACAAATTACAGGCAAATATTCTTGTTTGTGTTTCCAGGGACCTCAATGAAAAACATTCTCCCTACCTTCAAAGGGGTTATCAATAGCTGCTCAGCTTCCACATCTTCAGTAGGTATCCCAGACGTAATGGATTCATAGTGGGATCCCACTGAAACAAGCAGTGCTGTGACCTTGCTAGGAAAGAACCAGGTCCTCTAAACACTGAAGGGTGCCAACAACTAATGGTGTACTGTCACTGATTTTTTTTCTGAGATTGCCAAAAATTCAGTGACAACAGTCCCATTGACTTTAAGAGAAAGAGTCAAGAAACTCTTGTTCAGAGAGGTCTTTATCACATGTACTAAAGCTACTTCAACTGGGGGAGCCTTGTGTGTCTGAAACTTGCATGTTTCTCCTACAAAGAAGAATTTTAACACCATTTAAAAACTTGATTCTTTTCCTCATGTCACTAGCCTTAAATTCGGACACAATGTAAGGAATTTTCTTCTTGTCATGTATGTGGAAAGAGGTGCTGGTAATCAAGATCTAATATTGCCTTAACATCTCCTCACAGGACTGAAACAGAGAAGGATCTGGACAACAAATGGTGTTTTATTTTTAAAGCTCTGTAAATTCTCCCCAAACTGGTATAAAGGGACTATTTTAACCTCAGCCCTCCTTTTTTACCTTGTTTCATCATCTTCTGTGATTCCAATGGATTTTATCTTACTGAGATCTTTTCCTTATTATATCTTTTAACCTCTGGTCCATAAACCAGAAGATTTTATTAAAGTCTAATGAGGCTTTTAAAAGATTCAAAGGTTTGAATAATTACCATAACATTCCATTCTTGCAACAAATTTTACAAACAGGCCTTTTATAATACACTCGTAATCAGAAAACTTCAGTGGGCATTAGTCGTAGGTCGGCTAACTGGTATATTCCTAATGAGTTCTCTTAGCCTTCAGGCTGGGGGCAGGATCCATAATTTTTCTTGTTCTTGCTAATAATGATGACCCAGTTCAGTTATTTGAGAAGAATGGGGTTCATCGGTACCTCAGAATACCATCTCAGGATAGTGGAGATGGCTCTGTTCGTGTGTTTGACTTCTTGTTGTGATAGGAGGAATACTTTACTACCAGGAGACAGGCCTTCCTCAAAACAAAAAATGTAACCAGTCTAGAAGCTATTTTTTTTTTTTGTTGAAATGCCATGAATCCTTCATTCTGCCAAGGGTCCCTTGTCACAAGGGGCTGAGTGGAGTTTTTGTGTATCCCCAGATATTGCCAGTTGAGGATGGTCTGACACTGGGTTTTCTAACAGTACGGAGCAGAAGTGGTTAAAGCTGTGCCCTATACCAATCTACACCTGGTGGTCATGTAAGATATGACCATCTAAAACAGTGAATTTAAAAGGTCTACTATTACAATAACAGAAATGTTACATTTCTAACACTCAGACTGTGTGGAGTTCGTCACCCTCCATAGTGTCCTGGCGTTTAGATATGAAATTCCCTTGAAGACAATAACTGCTGTTAATCTGCAGCCATACAAATGAGATGAGAGTTTTCCTGAGTACTCTGAGAGGCTCAGAAAAAGCAAGATGCTGTTATCACAGATAATGTGTTTTCCTTCATATTATGACAGCAAGCAAGTCCTCAAGCAACCCTGTATGGCATACAGTGGTGGTGCCATAGTGACATATTCTGGCAGTCTACATGGCAATACATACTTAGCTGTTGGAGCTCTTGTGGATGGATACACAGCCATACCCCTGGAGGCAGATTAAGAAGAATGATTTGTAATAATTATTGTGGCCACAACTATGAAGGACGGCACTGAGCTTTTCCTTACTGCTCACGCAGAATAGAGCTGTCATAGACATTTTATGGTCAGTACACTTTGAATCTTATGTATCTTGCTATAATAATTGTAACATAAATATTGCCACATGAATATTTAAGAAACTGCTTTCCTTTGGTATTGTATGGCATTTGCATAATTATCATTTAAATTTATGGCAGATTCAAACTGTCAAGTCTGTTTACATTGCAGTGGAAAAGTATTTACTGATCCATACAAATGCTACATTTGCATCTGTAACAGAAAATGCATACCTCTTCAGTTTGCTAATGAGAAAAATTATACATCTGGCTAAAGAAACTTTGTCAGAGGCGGAGCTGGCATTTCCCATATCCCACTAATGTATGGATACACTTCTTCCCCCCCTGGAATTTCAGTCAACTGTGAGAACATGTTGTTGAGGAAATTGAGTGGTGCCAGAATTTATATGAAGTATTAAACCCCAGGCTTCTGAGCCGTTGGTTTATAATAGTCACAGTCTCGTTTGGCTGGCCAAGTAACAAGTACAACATTAATGCAGAATTTAAAACTAGAAGAACAAAATAAATGGGACATTGTCCTGTTCTTTAAAGGGCTGAACATTTGGGGCCTCAAAAACAGTGTCTGAGAGAGGAGGTGCGGAGTACCTGACAGGATTTGGCACGAGAACACTCAGATCTCCATTGCAGCTGTTAAACCCCTGACTGATAAACTGGATGCAAACCTGCAATCAGATTCTGTGCAAAGCAGCTCAGGTCCAGTTAAGTTTATTAGCTTAGCCTTAATAGAGATCAAATGAAGCAGCACTGGTCCAAAGCTGTCTTTGAGGGGTCATAACCTCAAACATGGGGGAACATGATGGAGCTATACCCAAAGGGCTTTTCAGAAGTCAGAACAAGTCCAGATGGATTTGGTACGTCTGGGTTGGAGCTGGCCATGCTAACTCTCAGCTGTTTTCGTGCAGAGTGATTCAACGTCTTTGGCCTGTGCCCTTGTGTTAACTGGACAGGAGAAGACATCAGAGGACTTGGCTCCCTGTCAGTCTAAAGAGTGGAGCACTGGCTGCAACTCAGTCTTCTTGTCCTGCTGGATGCAAAAGGAAAATGATGCATTCGGTAACATTTGTCTGCATTGCAAAAAGAAACTGAATTACAAGAATTAGCCTGAAGAGGCAAACTTTCAAATACCAGGGTTTAGGTTCCAACCAACCTAAGTCTGGCTTAGAAAAGACTAGTGTTTTGAGATATATTAGGTTCTCTTTGTATTTGGAAACTTCCAGGTGTACTTGATGAAATTTGAGACTTGTTCCTTCAATTAGAAAGGCTACAGGTTTTCGCATCATACAACCGAACTTGACATTCCTGTTAGCAGGAACTGGGGCACTAAGTAATGCATCAGTATCTATGAGACTTGAAATAAAACCAGCACCTCATCCTTCTGAACTGATGTCCCTGTATAGTCCCAGACATCTTGCTTTACTGATTGTCTTGAAACATTTATATGAGATCTTTAACTGGATAGGTCAAAAACAGTTATCAAAATGCCTTGCTCTATTAATACAGGAGGTGTGATAGAATCAGAAATGCTTCTTTGGCATTAAACTACTTAAGAAAAACACTCTTGTTTAGACTTAGGGTTTTATTTTGTACCAACGTCTATGCTAAACTGAGATGTTTGATCATTTCAGTTTAACTATCCATCATTTAAAATGATACTTCGAAGTATTTTTCCCCATTCATAATAGTGGCCTTCAAAGTAAGAATTAACTCAAAATGTACAAGAAGTGAATAACTGAACTGTGAAAAATGTCTTTGTATTAAGTACATAGAACGATGAAGCTGCTTCTTGGCCCCAAACACTTACTAAGTTCCTTCCTTCCATGACTCTTTTCTTTAATGAATGCAGCTACCTCATTCTAGCCTTTAAAAGTCTAAGTGAATCATTAGTTCTTTTCTGTACAAGAATATATTATATTTGTCTTAAACTGTTCTTTCTGTTACCTGTGGAAAATCCCAAAATTTGTTTCTTCCTCTTTTGGGTAATAGGGGTTTTAAGTGCCCTTGTCACTTGCACACTACACCACTATAATTTTATCTTTAAATGGTGCTTATGAAATTGTGTATCACTCATAAGAATTGCCTCTGAAACATTTCTCTGGGGTTAAGGCATTTCTCATTTGTGGGCATATTCACACTAGGAGCCTGTTTTATTGGTGTTTTTAAATCTTCCTTTGGAACTGAATTTGTTTTCTCAATAGAGGTGCTGTTTGCGTCTGTATTTACCAGTGGCCCAGGGTTTATGTAATTTGGACATGTGTTTAAGCTGGAAAATTGACACAACATTTAAGATCTTAGTCTGAGTTTAAGAAATTTTTGAAGCCAGATACAGTGTTTTGGTTTGTCCTCTCTGTAATTCAAACTGCAACTTCATGGTGTTAGGTCTCTTCTGCATTTCCTCAATTTTTTTTTTTAAATTTCAACTTTTACTCATCTGTGCAATAAACTGGAATGTTGTCTTAGTCTTGGGCTGAGGCCAGAGATGATCTCCATGGGGGAGGAAAAGATGTAATGGTAGAAATTGGGCACCCAAAATCATGGGGAGTGCCTCCTGCCACAGTGTTAGTGCAACAGGGTGGGAATTTTTTTCCATTATTTCTGCAAAGTGTCCAACTTTTGACTTTAATTTCCTACTTTGCTGTAAGCCCTCTGACACTTCTTCTATGAAACCTTCTCCTCCCCAGATGTGATTGACAGCTCCAAGCTTTCTCTGTGATGTAGGAATCCCAGGTCCAAGTTCTCATCCTTTTCACATTCCAGACAAGTATCTTGATCAGCTGGAGCTTTAGATCAGTATTTCCATAACCCACCAAAGGAGGCTATGTGACAGCTGTGACTTCAATATGGATGAAGAAATATCAAAAGGTATTTCTGAGGGTTCAGCTTATTTTTACAGTGGTGTGTCTTAGGGCTTCAGAGAAGGCTTCTGCCAAAATATGCCCAATAAATAAATTACTTCGTGCTGAGCACATTTACTTCAGATTCCCTAGTCAGTAGCAGGCTCTCCCCTCATGGCACAAAAATCCTGTGAAATTTAACCTCACAAAAAGAAACTGACTTTGCTGGCTCACAGGGTATTGCATCACTGAGGCAGAATATCTACATATATAATTTTCTATGCAGCATGCAAAGCTAGAGATGAAGAAAGAATGGCATGAAAGGAGAAGAGAGTGTGACGATGAGCTCTACACAGCGGGCCTTGACGTGTCCACGAAGGTTAACAATCGACCCTTTGTTGGAGTGGGGAGCTGAGAGTGTGACCTGAGCACATATGAAATGGGACAGGGCCCAGACTTAGATGCACACAGTACACCTTTCAAAAACCTGTGACAACTGCTGTCTGAAACCTTAGAAGTAAGCCTCTTCTGATTCGGTTGTGCTAGATTTATATTAGCAACCTAAGGACCCGCCAAAAGAATTCCAGGTGTTCACGGCTTTTCTTATTATCCTAAAATTTCCTCAATAGCATTTCACTGTAGGGGTCAAAATCCTTGATTTTTTTTTTTACTTGGAAAGTTTTTCGTTTGGTTCATTTGTAGGGTCAATATTAATGCCATCTGATATGTAGACCCCAAAACAGAAAATATGGGAAGAAGCTAAATTATAAGATGAGGAAAGTGGAAAGCAATTTCAGCAAATCTGGGTTCTAGAGAATTAAATTGCTCAGCCATGCTCCAGAAAGCAAATTTATGCTCAGGTTACAGAGCAAGGTTTGGTTTAATTGACCATGTTGTAATTTTCCCACACCCTTTGGTCACGGAAATCAGATGCTGTTCTCTGATGCCTGCGGCATCAAACCAGACATGGTCTGAGGTATCTGAGAGCAACCAAAGCTCACTAATGGAACCTTGTGGTGTGCAGAACAAATGTGTTTATACTGCTTGTGTCCCTCTTAACCAGAGAGTTACAAACAGCCAATTATGTACAGCATTTTTCAGGAAAGATGGTGAGGATGTTCTTGTTTCTCCATTAGTTGCTGGAGTGACAAGTGTCTATACCTTTTGAGGAGTTGACTGACATAGAAGTATAAGTAAGGTCTAGCTTGAAAACATACAAAGTTTTAAATTCAAATATCCTTTTCATCTGCTCAGTTGAAAGACTTTTTTAAAAAAAAATTAATACATTTATTCCAAGTAGATATCAAGTTTATATTTTTTCTAGAAAGGTTAACAGTTGAAAATGATGAAGCCCCCAAATTTAGAATATTAATACACTGTTATTTTGCCTAAGATGCTGTTGTACTTATGCTAATATAGACTTGCCAAAATACTTAGAAATACAAATACTATACTACAGTCATAATAAACAAAAAAAAAAAAAATTTGAAGATACACAATGCCTCGAGTTCCCAAGTTAATGATGTATGCATGTACATGTTGCACATTTGCTTTTTTTAGTAATTTAAGTTCAGTCCTTTTCAGCAGGATTCATGGTACAAATTAGCAAATTTCTACAAAAATCTGCCAAGGAGAATCCTATACAAATGTAAATGATTTATAACTGTTCTAGGATGCTTAAGACAGAATCCCCAATTACAAAAATTGCAAGAATGAAAGGATCTGAAAATAGTGAGTAATGACTTTGAGCTTAAGTTCAATGGTTATTATCTCTCTGTCAATGAGTGAAATGTGTATAATCTACTACTAAAATGGAGCATTTAAGTTTTACATGAGGGAGCATGTTCAGTTACCATTACCAATTATTTCCACAGCATTCTCACTTCTGCTTAATTCAGTGAATACTATTATTTTGCTTCCTAGCTTCTCAGCTATTCAAAATACTTCATGGAAACAGTAGACACAGCTATTTCTTCCCTATCGTGCAATAAGCTGGCCTTGCACCCAAAAACCAAAGACAAGAAGGTCCAGTCACCCTTTCAATAGGATCAAAAAGTTCTCTTTCCCACTTGTCCGAGTGGATGAGAGTACAGCAGCGTATGAGCCAGAGCACAGATTCCGGGTTGTCTACCCTCGCTGAAGGGATACTGTGCGTGGTCACCCTACTGACTGGAAAGCAATTAATATTTTCATAAGCTCACACTTATTACTACTTTTATTTTTTACACCAGCCCAAATTATGGCTGGGATGTTATTGTGATGAAATCACGCAGGCATAATATGGATGTGCAGTAATATGTTATTTACGGTGTAATTCAGGCTCCATTGACGAGTTATTAATTTAAAATGTCAGCAGGAATGCACCCCTGCTGCAAGATGAGGGCCACTCTTACATATGTGTTAAACTCGGTTTTCTTCTCTCCTGCCTCCTCCAAAACCAGCAGAAAGTCTGTGAATTCCCTTCATATATAAATTGCGATGAAGACCCGGAGGCCAACATTGCTGTATTTTGTTTCTCAAGCCTGGGAGAGCACGGGAGCCCCGCGGGGCTGCTCAAATGCAGCCAGCAGCTTCAAAGTGCCACCTGAGATGAAACTCTGCTGGACCTCAGCCTGGGGAGCATGTCAAGTGGGACACACTGAACTAGTGTCACTCTGGCTCTGCCACCTCCTGGCCCTTCTGCCTGCTTCCAAGGCTGCAGGCGTCGTGGTGGGCTGGGAATGGCAGCTCTTCTGCCCTCCTTCCCCTCCTGACTGCTGGTCCTCCCTTGCTTCCTCTGTATACGGCGCCTGGAGGAGTTTCCACAGCCTGAAATGTTTTTCCTGCTGCTTTTCCTCTGGGCGAGGGGTCAAGCCTCACAGCTGCCTTTTTTACAGAAAAGTAGCTCAGAGCACAAACCTACAATGGCCAAATCTCTGTCAGCAGAGGAGAGTAACGGAGCACAAGCCTGAGCCAGCAGAGCCACCCTGCAGGGAACGCTGCTCTTGGCACAGTGCAGACCTGTCCTGAGGCAGCATGGACTGGCACCAAGAGCCAGAGAGGCCCCCAAGAAGAGGCTGAGATGGCTTAAAAGCACGTGTGCCTTTCCCTAAGCCCAGGACTCACCCTGGTGCAGTCCCAAGCTGACCCCACACTGCGTCATCGGTTGTTTCTGTCGTCCAAGAGCATTTTCTCAATATGCTGATGTTTCCGTGCACTCATGTCCGTGTTGTGAAAGCTGGGACATCCTGCTGTGCTGCCAGTCACCTGAACACACAACCCCAGTTACTCTAAGAGATGTGCTTGCTGCTAAACACTTCCTCCTTGGCAGCAAAGCTAGCTTTGTTCAAACTTGCTCTGTGGAGGGGATGTCAAATAAATTCTTCCAGAGTGCATCTACTAAATCTCTCACTGAAGCCCTGCATTACATGTCTATGGATTTGTGTGCTTCTATCTTTGCCTCGTGTAGCTGACATGAACTTACTTTGACCTGCAAGTGGCAGTATATGGCTTAAAATGCTTCCTTCTTCCGTGGCTTTTTCTCATCCAGCTCAATGATCTTTGGAGGGAAGGATACTCGGAGGGCTGACTGAATTCCCCTGACTAGGGGCTTACTTAAACAATCTTCTTGTCTGAATGGTGTCACACAGCTTCCTATTATTCCTAATACTGCTCAAGCATAGGAAAAGATTTTGAATTGCTTTCTGTTCTCAAGTTGTTTTAAAGTTGCTTTTTATAGTGGTCAAAAGATTTCTTTCCCTGCCTATTTTGAAGGCTTTCATTTCCTATGTGAATTTTGAAATAGCGCTGCGTAGCTGATTTCTACGTAATGCTTGGGTGTCATCATAAATATACATAGAGAAATAAGTACATTCAGTCAACAAAAGAAACTTAACTTGTGCACATGATTTCCTTTGCAAAGCTGGTGTTAGAATTCTCTTTGGTTTTTTGGTAGCAGGATAAACTTTTTGCGTTGCTGCAACACTTCCCAAGTCTTCCTGCTGACCCAAAATGACAGTGACAGGGTCCCTGGCAGATCCCATGGCAATGCACTGTGTATAAACAGATGACGTTGCTCCCTATTTTTTAAATCTTACTGACCATAACCTATGGCCACTCTTCCATAAGGAATTGCCGAAGTAGCTCCCAGGTGAGACTGACATCTCGTACCCCTGAGATGAGGCACGGAGAAAATTGGATTGATCCAAGCACTGCAAAGGTTTTGTCAGTTGGAGAAGGCAGGGGCACCATGACTGCTTATTCCCCATAGGGCCAGCCCCACTCTCAGAAGTAGACGAATGCCCAAATTACCAGCAGGGATTAATATTTCTGTGATAAATTCTGCTAAAGATTTCCTGTTTTTTAGGCCAACAAAGTGGCTCAAGTTTACCTGTGAAAGGTCAAGAACAGAATAGTCTTCTCTGCTTTCTTCCGAGAAACTTCAGCCTGGTTTGTTTATTTGTTGGTTGTCACCCAAAGTTTGAAAATAGCTTGAGCGACACCCTACAAACCCCTTTTACAGATGGAGTAAGAAGGCAGAGTTTATACATACTGATTGTTATTCTGCTGTCTCGCCCGTGAGTCAACCCTCCCTAGATCTGAATGGCAGTCAGTCTCTTCTCTCTGCTTCCCATCCTCCCTCTGCTTTATGTGTAGAGGTGCTATGCTTCAGCCTTGTCAGCTGCAAGTCTGGTGCTTTTTCACAGGCTTTAAAAACAAATCTTAAAAGAAACTATTCTTTTCTGTTTGGCTATAAAGGAGACTGAAAGTTTAATATATAGCATATCATGCATAAAAATAATCGCTGCAACTGCTATGTACAAGTACTTATTGTTCTGAGGTAGAATCAAGAAGTGTCAGAAGTGAAAAATATTACTCTGAAAAAAACCTCCTTGCTTTAAGAAGTAGGGAAAAAACAGCTATATCAGTGGAAAACCAGAACACAGAGAGGGTTTTATTTGTAAGTCAGCCTTTTTATGGTACTCATCAGAATCCCTTTAGTACCTCATAAATATGAATTAATTTATGCTCATAACTCTTCTATGAAGTATGGAAGTATTATTTTCTTCAGTTTAGAGAGGGGAAAATGGGCCAAGGAAAGATCAAATGAATTGCCCAACATCATAAAGATCACCTGTAGTACAGCAGAATAGAAATGCACATTTCCAGAGTTCTGGGCCACATTTTAACCACAAAACAATCTTTCTCTCAAAGATAATTGTTGGTAAAAAAAAAATCAGCCCCACTTTCAGGAAAATAAACACATAGTGACAAATATGAAGTGCTTCATCTGGAAATCTCTGAGATTCAAAAGCATTTAGATGTTAGTAAAGTTTCCAAAGGTTAACTTTAGATCCAGTTATGTTCATAAGGTAGCAAGATTTTAAAAAATAAATTAAAATACTCCATAAACAGTATGAGTTACAGATGAAGAGGGAAAGCATGAGCTTAGGGTTTTTTTAGGCTTTTCAAATGTACATCTGAACTCTTCAAAGCACCCATGAATATCCTATTTTTAACACCATGGGTCTCCACCTCCTGTCAGTGTTACGATCCTCAATTTCAGAGATGATGTAAAACATATTCTTCAGTCAGTATGCTGACATTCCCAGTTGCATTCCCGTGCTAGGTCTGCCTAAGCCCCAGTGCTCTGAACCCAGCAAGGACAGCCCTGAAGTCTGGAGATTTTTAGAATTATGAGTATTTCTGGTTCAATTTTTCTCCAAGTAAGAGAAGGCCTACATTGTGCTAGATAGAAAGCAGCTGATGCGAGACAAAGCCCTTTTCCTCAGTGTTGTCCGACTGCAATTAGACACAGTCGTGGGGACAAGGAAGATGTTACGAAAGGTGCAGTGACTTGTCAGGGGTAACACTGTGACAACTGCAAAGCCAGCAGAACAGCCCAGAACCCTACTTCACTTAATAGATCATGACTGCATGGCATTGTAAATACTGTTCATGTATTTTGTTTGTCTTTACTGATAAGTAACCAGCTAGCAACAGGATGCTAACACAGCCAGGAAGGAGCTAGATGTGCAGCCAGCTGCATGACATTATATTAAGTAACATATGCCTCAGTATGCCTAAGATGGGAATGGCTTTAAAATAAGAATCTGTGTTTGCTGGCCTGTGCCCTGAGCTTTTCCTCCACTTCTAACTTTTCCTGCCAATTTCCCACCACAATAATGTTGTTAAATCCTGGTCCTTTGCAAAGGTTCCTACTAACCTGAAAGTTTGGTTTGAGATGCTACATAGGACTTTTGGACTGGTTACTTTCATCTCAACCTCATCTTTTCAGTGTCCTAATCTTGGTCATAACAATGTTTTAGCTTTAAGATGACTTCTGGACCCATAATATATGTCCCTATGAATAGGAAGCCTCCACAGTGATATTAGAGGGGAAATTAAGTAGAAGGCAAGGTGGGAGAGAACATGTATATTTATGTAAAGCAGCCAATAATGTCTGTGATTGAAGGTGATGGGGAGAATGTCATAACCAAAGAATTGCATTGTCACCATAACAAAATGCTTCTTGCTGTATGTTGCATGAGATGTGGTACCTGTCCCTCAGTGAGAAGTGCTGTAGGAGTTTGCCCAACTGTCCAGTCACAGGGATCACAAGCAACCTCTGTGCAGCTACATCCAACAGTGCTGCTCTGCTGTTCTCACTGCTCTGCCACTTCAACTGAAACAAGGCTCAATTGCAAAATGTTTCTTGCTCTGAACTCTTCTTTCAGGCATGTGTGTGGTGTCATGTTGCATAATACACACTGTGCAACAGTCAATGCATAAATGCATTTGCCTTGTGTTACTAGGGGTGATGTTAGCCTACAGGTATTTCTCACGTGTGTCTGTGTGTGGTGAGAGAGATTGATAGATTAGAAAGTCTAAAAGAGCTGTCTGTTGTTCCACAATAGCGCAGTACAAAGCCACTCAGTGTTTGCTTGTTTCTCCACCTACCTCTGCAAAACGCTGTTACCTGACAGTCTAGGAGGCAGAAGGTAGATTTTTTAAAGTACTTTTTTTCCGCTGAAACCCAACAATTTGGACTCCTGCTTGAAGATGCTTGAAGATGAAGATGCTGCTTAGCACCCAAGCAGAAACCCTTTTGGAAAGCAAGGGGTCATATGGCTGATTTCTTGCAGCACCAACTGCTCAAATCTTAAATTAATTAAGTAAAGTAAGAAGCAGTAGTTCTAATCCCACTGTTGTTTGTTTTTTTTTTCTCTGACCATCTGTGAACAGAAGTGTCTCTTCCTTCAGCGCTGAAGTACGAGAAGATTTACCATGCAGTGGAGACCACAAGAGAAATGACTGAAGGACTTGCGGCCTGCTGGGATGCTCATCAATGGAGGAGAAGCAGTGGTATCTGAAGAAACACAAGCAGTACCTGTTAGCTCACTCTCTCTCAAAAAAAAAAAATTCCCTGTCTTGCTCCTTCTCTGAAGGGGAATAAGAAAAGACCCACTATGGTCTGCATCCATGGTGAAGTTGGGAGGATAGGAAAAGAAAAGCCATCTTCTCCCAGAGAAGGATGATTGCAGGCACATTGAACTGTCAGGTCTACCATTCAGGGTATGAGCAGCCTGGAAGAATAAGCCTCAAGGAGTCTTAAGGACATTTAAAAATGCAAGGACACAGTAGAAATAAAAGAAGAAAAACTAGGTGAATAAAAAGGGGAAAATATGTCAAATAATATGGAGCTTAGCAGACAATTAAATGATGGAAAGAGGTAATTACTGAAAGAAAGCCATGCAAACAAACAAGAAAGAAAAGATTCATGATAAGCCTTTAAAGAAGAGTAGGAATAGAAAGTCAGTGTCTCCCGCAAATATTTTTGGAAGCTTTTTTTTCTTAATTCAGTTCCATATGCTTAGAGCTGATCTCATCTTTAGAGTTGATGGCTTATGCCTTTCTATCAAGCATTTTTTCTCAGCTGTGCTAACAAGTTTTTTGGGCAGGAATGCAGTGCTGTGTTTAGCATGGAAAATAGAAAAGCCTGCTTTAAAGACTTTCAAGCTTCCTGAAACTCCTGCTTTTTGAAAAGCTATTTGTTCGAAGATACACTCTATTGAAGAACAATAAACTAAGGCCAACTGCTTGCTGTTTTTACAGCCAGGAGTGGTGTATGGGCCTATTTGCTGAGAAGTGCTAACTGTTGCTCAGGCTCTTTTTTGACAAAAATAGGATTCCTTACAGTTTGTGCCATAGCACTTCCATGCAAAAAGCATAAACAAAAATCAGGCAGTAACAAACTAACTCTATATATTTTAAAGTAATAGTCTTAGATTCTGCTTTAAAGCACCTCTGAGAACCCATTATGGCAAAGCAGATTTCTCCAAATTGGTACCTATCTCACCGTAGGTAATATTCTTTAATAAGGTCTTCAGCAAGGTATTCATAGCGCATTGCAATAGAGAATTTGCAGTTCACATCCACTGCTGTTCGGAGAAGTTTTAGGGCATGAGGTGCACAGGGATGATAGGCAGCACTAGCTGTCACCAGAAAACCAACTAAAAGAAACCCAAGACTTCAGCTTTATCACAGATATAGATGCGAGTATTTTTGTAAGGCATGGGGTGGATATTGCATCGTTGCAGCGAGCTCTACTCCCAGTTAGCAGGTGCTGAAGCTGACAGCATGTGCCTTGCTCGCTCACATGCTCAGGGAGCACGATATCTGCCAGCTGCAGTATCCTGCCAGCTCCCCAGATCATAGCCTGCAGGGACTGGAGGGATGGCACAACACAGAAACTCATTACAAGTGCCCGAATTTCCACGTTTCAGCTGCCCGGCTGAGGAACCGAGAATTTCTCATCTCAAGATATTTCAGGGTCTTTTCTGAACTGGGGACTCAGAGAACCTTTCCAAATACAAGGGAAGCATTTTAAATACAGCAGAGTACAGTGATCTGCAACTAGGGGTGATATCAGATTTCCAGGAAGTCAAGGAAGATATGAGTTTGCTGTGTGCGCATATTTGCTGTCAATTTTGCATGTGCTGACGTATTTTCCTCTGACTTTTCCTTTCTTCTTACAAGCTCACAGCCATTTCTTCCCCACATTCCGAGTGACAACTTAAACAAACACAGCGGATCCTGTCTGTGCTCCTCAGCAAGCAAAGGCCTATTTGGATTTCGGTATCATTGCTAAGTTCAGTGGGATGTATTGCAGAAGAAGATAGCTCTCCCAGCTACAGCCTGCAATCTGACTCCATGAAAAGCTTTGGTGGAGTGAACTATGAGCCACCTGAGTGCCAGTAACTTTGGCTGTTCAAGTGCAGGGTGGCATTATTGGCTGGATATAAGCATGTGAGTTTTCAAAGCAGCAGATGGAAATGTGGTGTAAAGGGGGAAAATGGTTTGGAAACTCAGATATTTTGCAGTGTTTAGGGTCAAATCCTCCTGTCGTTGCTTCTGCTGAATAGCACTAATTAGCTTCCCTGCTGTGCCCCCAGGACTATTTGGGTAGAAGGAGAAAATGAGGGTGTCAAAATCGCTCCTCTACATTGTTTTGCACCAGGAGTGCTGGTTCAGCACCGAAGGTGACAGCAAGTTATAAAATCTTGTGTCCCCGAGGTTGATGCAGCATCAGACTGACCTGTGGTCAGGGCACAGCATGCTGCACAGACTTCCCGTCAGGGGCGAGATTCACCGGCATTGCGGTCTTCACAATTTTTATAGGACTTCCTTAGAAGTAAAATATGCTGCTTTCTTTCTAGATAAAGACAAGGACATGCTGGTGGCATCATCACTGGTGCCAGATGAGAGCGACCTCCAGGCTTTTCCATTACTATTAACCAGTTAAGTTTAGGTTTAAGGGATATGTACAGCACAGCATGGTCCTGAAGACCAAGCAACATGTGCAGCACAGTATGGCACAGCACAGCGCCTGCCTGCACCTGCAGGTAACCAGTGCATGGATCACAAGCTCCCCAATGTACAATAGTCTGGTTAGGACAACTACGTATGTTCTGCAGTCCTAGGTGGATGCGAGATGTCCCAGGAGGAAAACACATCCAGTTCTGGACAAAACTTATAAACGGCTTAGCTTTCACGGCTGACTTTTCGTGGGGAATGTTTTGGGTAATACCAGCTTTTCCAGTGCTTTCTGCATAGAAGTGCTTGTATCGCAGTGACTGAAAGAGCTGTAATTGCATGGGGAGAACTATTTCCACATCATTTACACTAGCTGTGTGTTGGTGAGGAGTCACAAATAGGCACGGGACTCAGGCAGCTGTGTTGGTAATTCCCAGAAGAAAGCACATGGGATCCAACTTCTCTGCATTGCTTAACCCTAGCACTGCAGCGAATGCTTTCAGGGAGGAGAGGACAGTTTCTTCTCCCTGTTTGGTTCAGTGATCTTAATCAGTACAGACACTGCCAAGGAACAACACTCCGTTGGTGCCAAATCTGGCCTGTGAGAAATCACCACAGCCTGCCACCTCCTGGCCTGCAAGTGTCCGGGGTGAATGGTCTGGGCTGCAATGCCTCTTTTCTCTCTCTTTTGGTAGTTTGCGCTGAGCTCTTCCCAGCCCGAAGGAGCCCTTCCAGCAGCTGCTCCCAGGAGGGTGATGCTTTTCCTGAGCCGCTGGAGCCTCCCTGGGCTGCAGAGGATCTCCCTCCTCAGCCACAGCCGCGGGATACCAAATTAGACCTCCTGCCCAAATTTAAAAATTAGCAGTGTTTAAAAAGAGTGTCCCTCTCCAAGCTCTGACCATTTCAGCTAAGAGTATGAAACTAAAAAATCCTATTGATCCCTTTTTTGTCTCTTTCCCTCTGCTGTGGAAGCATACATCATAAGGCTAAAATCTGGGCCGTGCTGAAGCAGGTGGTAAAATGCCTACTGACTTCAACAGAGCCTGGGTTTTACTTCAGAAATAAACTGCAGAGCTATGCAATAAATGAATTCAACATCCCAGATGCAAACTCATACATTTTACTGGTTTAAATTGCATTACTCTGGGTTTTTAGTAGTGCTATGGGAGCGTAAATTATTCCAATGTTTCCTATATATTATTGAAAATCAGGTGCCAAACTTAATCTGCCTAAACTCCAAAACTAGTGACACACAATTCAATTACAAATTGTGTGCAAAATGTGCAAGCTGCCAAAGTATCTTCAGTCAAATATGTGCCCAGGGGCTCAGTAATGGATACAATATTATGCTTGCTAGTTTATTGCTCTCTATACGTTCCTTGTGCATACATCCTTGACTTACATTTTTACCTAACTATCGGCTCATCTCTTTCTTCCTAAAATACTTAGAAGGGAACTGAAATGAAAAATTAAAATCATTGTCTAATTTTGAATGAGCAGAAGGTTCTTTGGCATAGATCAACAGTGAAACAGGCATTATTGACAGCTTTGTCAAGTTTCCCATATGGACAGTTTATGCTGATTTCCAGGCAGTTACAAATAATTGAAGTTAAAGATCTCTGTAACTTGTCTGACAAGGCTGAAACAAGAAACATGTATATGTCTGACTTTGGAGAGCTTATAATTTATGGTGCTGCTAGTTTGCTTCTCTAAGGAATTGGCAGGTTGTCTTCCAGCACAAAACAGTGGAGGCTAATTTGGGACTACCAGAAATGATCACAAAGTGACTTTCATAAATGATCACATGATGCAGCCTGAGGAAAGCTGGTAATGTCAGGAAAGATGGAGCAAACCTTTATCTTCAGTATGTGTTCTGCAAGAGCCCGTTTCACCCGGTTTTGCTGTCCTGCAATCTCATTTTCAATACGCAGTAAAAACAGTTCTAAGGAAAGGGAAGCTTGCCAGCCCAACTAGACATCTTTCATACGGTGAAGATGGCTGTGGCAGTAAAAATCTGTTTATTAAAATCTCTGAGTATGTATAATTGTAAGGTACTGTGTGATGAATAAAGATGAAGTTAGGCATGAAATAAATGGGTTTTTTAGACACTTTGGGATTGCAGTAACTGTTAAATACCTTGAAAGCTTCCTAGCTCACATTGATGGTGTATGAAGAAAATGGACTTCCCTTGATGACAAAAATTGGCAAAATTACATATGATCAAATCCAACAAGCGGAACCACCACAGTGATTATTCCTAATTTTTTGTGTGTGTGTGACAAGGTTTGCATCATGTGTATTTTATGTTTGCACTTCTCTTCTAAGAAAGTCAATAGGGGTGGGACCAAGAATCTACTGATAACTGATCTGTGTTGTAATTATGTTGGGTCTGGTTTATGTCTAATGATAAGATTCCTGTGTTTATATAATTTAGACACCTGAAAAGAAAAATGGGAGTTTGGAGCCTCAAGGACAAGATTTGTACAAGAAGGGGGTTTTTCTTTCTGCTGATTCATAGAAAATAATAGGGCTGAGGGTTGAGAGGTTATCTAGTCCATCCTCCTAAATCAGTGTCAGCCCAGTGCGTTTTGTGCAGCCGCTGTGGAATTGGGAGGAGATGAAGACCATTTACATACTCGGAGGCTACTATCATGCCCATTCTTCAGTGCTCTTTCTTTAGACTGCTGCAGTAGTCTCTTCTACACCAGTGCTCCTAACCTTTTCTTCTTCCTCCATAAGGTTTATTAGGGGAGGAAAAAAGTCCAGAAGCACCTACTGTTCTTGAAAAAAAGAATCCACAGTTGATCTTTTCAGTGAAAATGGATGCAAAATCTTGGATTTCTGCACCTTCAATCAATAGGTTTTCCCCTGCATGTCAGACTGGTGCATTTATGGAATGTCACAACTTGTTGCCCTTGTTAGAGGCCTTTAAGGTTTCCTGGTTTTCTACAAGAAATAGGTATTTTTTACCTTCATTGACATATAAGCACCCAGTGAAGCTCAGGCTCATAGCTCACTGCTAAGTTTTAATGGGAGACCATACTAGAAAAGTCCACCTCCAGTGATACCAGTATGGTGCATTTGCTGAATGTTGGGAATGTTCTCTCTGAAAAAAAAGCTCTGAAGTATCCATGTTTGCTGCTTAACTTTAGAAAGATGTAACACAGCATGTAGGTCAGGTATAGACAAATATGATGAGATATTCTCCTGCATTTCTATCTGGCTAGGGGCACTTTGCCTTTTGTTTGTTCTGATAGAAACATTGAAAATCATAAAACTGAGAAAAATGTTATCTCATTTGCCAGGTCATTTTTTCCCTTCTAGTCTCATTACAATTGTATTGACTTAATTGAGTTGATGTAATTAAGAATCTGAAATTACCTCTGAGCTGTGATACTGCTCAGTTCTTTGGTTCATGTCACAACAGTCTCATGTTGGAGTTGTATGTCTTACAAACGTATGACACCTTTGGTAGCAATTACTTCAACCAAACATATGATTTATTTTGAATGGGAAATTCTGGGAGATTCTATGAAATCTAAGCCTAGGTGTAGTAAATAATAGTAGTATTTCCTTTTATACCCACAGTCAAGGTCTCCTCTTACTCCTTGCAAACCTTACTCCTTGCAAATTGGAGTGTTTCTTCCAGTAAATTTTGATCACATCCTACTGAAACAGGTAAGAGTTTTTTTCATTGGCACACGAAGGGTGTCATACAGCTGTCTTTGGACTACTCTGGTTTTATGTCTCCTCACTGTTGTGCTTAACCTTCTCAGTGTCACCTCCTAAGGCTTAGCCAGAGTTCTCTGCAGGCAATAAAAGTGCTGGCTTCTGCTAGGCTTCCCAGGGATGAATTTGGCCCATAACCTCAGAGCGCTCTCCAAAGCATGTGACTTCTTTCTGAAGTCACTTCGATTGCCATAAACATCTTATTCAAATATCTAAAAGCCTACTGGCCATACTCTTAAAAGGCAAACAGTGACGTGGATCTCCAGAGTTCATCCACTGGTTGCTGCTAGAGTTCAACACCCAAATATCCTGATTATCTGTACCTAATTGATGTTTGTAGATAGAACTAGTGAATCTTTATAGCGCCAGCACATAAAAAACCCACACTGTATCTTTTCCTCTTTCTCGCAAGTACAAATACCTTAGAATTGTAAACCGTATTTGAAAAGTCATTAAAGATATAGAGAATTAACCAACCTAGTTTTTAATTTAAAAAATAATGTTCTTTTAAAAAAATCCCCTTTGCAAATCTGTTGAAGCAAATCCATCAGTCTCATGCTTCTGCACTGCAACGTTTCACCCTACTGTCTTATCACTTTCCACATCGATAGCAACCACCAGGCGTGTAATCCTTAACGGTTATGAGGAATTTCTCCCTTTCTGAGTCTGAACTTTACTTGCAAGGAGCTGGAATGAAATTCTCAACTACTCGGTGTTCTGTCTTTTAAAATAACTAAGTTTTCATTTAGCCTAAGATTAATTTCTGAAATGTATCATCATCAGGACAGATAAGGCTTTGATGTCAAAGCAGTAAGTCATTAATCTCTCTTGCAAAGTCATTGTGCATTTCCAGAACTCTTTGCGTTTTCCTTAATTTCTATCAATTAATGCGTGCATTCTACATTTAATGTGTGCTCTTTTTTTCTCTGCCCTAAAACTTTGTACATCTTTGTCTGCTGATGGTAATTTCTTTCTTGTCTTTTCTTCACTTTTTGCTTCTTTGAGGAAATCAATTCTCAAGTTTTTAATTAATTGTCCTAGCACTGTCATCATAATTGGCATGACCTTTGAGATTTTACATTTTTGGCTGATCTAATTGGCCAAGTGACACCATCCTCATGTTTACTGAATTCCTGTCCTGCCTGTAAAACCCCATTTGTTTTGTCTGGGTGACAGAGTTCTCTCAGCTGCAATCCTTGAAATTGTTTCAGAAGAGCCTTTTCTTTCTTATCACTTTCTTCTTTCTTTCAAAATAAATTGTATTAATTAGTTTTTAAATCAGAAGTTTAAGGATCTCTGTGTAGTCTCATTCTTATCTCTCAGTTCTTTACACTGAGGCTGTCCTCAATTAGGTTGTGATGGCTATTTATATCACTGTTGAATGTTCATCTCCAATTATAAATCTGTACAAAAGGCCAAGTCTGAATTTACACGGAACATACTTCATCAGTTCTCATAATATAAATGACTGAAACGTGATTAAAGAAACTAAGAGAGACTTGTGAAGGCAATTTAAGGTTCTGTTGAAGTCATTTAAGTTATTGAAGCTCTATTAAAGTGATGAAATCAGAATTTGATGCCAGAATGGGGATTTTACATTAAATTTGGAGTCCTAACTCTCAGGCTGTGGATTTCTTTTCTATAATATGGAGAAGAAATAAGAACAGATCTCTTAACGTCATTGTACCTAGTTTACAAAAATGTTTTTTCATACATACAAATATAAATTTTAAGATTTGGCTTGGGGATGCATTTTCTCTAGCTGCCTAAGCTGGAAAAAACCCCCACCTGTCTCTTTTCTCCCAGCTGAGTACCCGATAACCTCAAGTGACCTTCATATAGTCAGTGTTTTTGTTATAAAGCATTTATTTTTAATTGAAAAGCTTGTTTTTAAATGCAGTATAAATGAATGGCATGATACATTTAATGTAATAACCCTCTAGATAAAAGGTAGATGCAATCAATAGATTGAACACAAGTGAAATCGAGGTAAATATACAAATGTGAATGGAGGGCAATAAATTGCTCCTTGGATTTCATTCTTGTTTTGTATAAAGTATTTATATGGTATGCATTATTTGGGTTCTATAAATAACACACATTTATGTGTTGGTGTGACTCCCAAAAACGGCTCTACACAGCAGTATTTTCTCACCTCCATAACTAAACTGAAGATTGTCCATAGGTGTTCAAACCCTATCATGCATCTATATGATTAACACACAGTTGCTTCTGTCTTGCTGTTTTAATGATATGGAATATATGTGTATTGTTCAGTCAGATTCTGTTGTGGAGGGTGATTTCTATAGCAATCTAGAAATATCTACTGCACTGAGGTCTGCAGAGAATTTTAGCCAGAAAACTGCTTATTTCTGGATCCTGATTTTGCTTGGGCACTGTCTAGAGCTGTGTTGCTCAGCTGTGTCAAGACTGGGAAAACAGTGAAATATCTATGGACAAAATGTGCCTCCAGCATTAGTACCTAACTAATTCAGGGCTTTAATTTTGGATGTAGGCATCTAAATGACACTTCACTCTTCACTCAACTTTATCTGTTTTCCCTCTTTGAGACTCGGGTCTGTGTGCTTTCTTGATTAGGCTCAAGGTGAGGAAATTAGTCTAACTGAAGTTGTCATAACTGGATAGCCCCAACCAATGGTTGCATTCCTGTGCCTAATGTCACTGGGATTACACCAGTGATGAATTTAATGCAAGTTTAACAAACATAGCCCAACCATAAAAATGTCTTGTATAAAGCCGAAAATCCCTTTACCCAGTTCATTAAACAACCTCCATATTGAAGTGACACTTTTTTCCCATTTGTAAACATTTGCTTCTTGCTTTAAAAATTCCCATTTATAATGTATCCAATTGTAGATCTAATCTACAGTCCAGGGTGAACTGTACAATAACACCCTTTAAACACTGCAGTGTCTTCCCTCTAAACACTACTGCTCTGGATTGGTTCTCTTGTGCGAGCTTCTGCAAGGGCTGGGATTGTTTTCTCTAATACTTTTCACTAGGTCACAGAATCTCTCTCCTGCTTTCCTGCTAAACAGGACCATGTCTGGGCTAGCATTGGTACCGAAGATAATTGTTGCCTGCTAATGAGGCGCCACAAATTCTCATAGAATTCTTCAAACAGCAGAACTGTCTGGGAGTTCAGGTTTGTTCATAGTGCTACCAGAAATATTTGACTTTCTGGAAGATTATAGTTATGATTTATATCTTCTTTACAGCTATCTTGAAATGATGGACTTCATGTGGACAATATTGTTCTATGAATGGCAGAAAAAAACAACAGCTGCACTAATGACCCTCTTATTTCTTATACTCCAAGTCAAGGTGTCTCAGACAATGTGTTTTAATCACTGAGGATCAAAGAGGAGGAGTCTGGGATCTTTACAATTGGGTCTAACATCCACCTTGGTGTGACTGATGTCCTGTCAGCAGTTAAAAGTAGCTTTTCTCCTGGCTTGTGTAAACACTTACAAAGGAAGGCACCGCAAAAGGAGATGCATCTGCAAAAGGTTTAAGGAATACTGTTTAGAGTTTGTATAGAAAATGACGCTCAGTTTCCTGAAAACTGGTGTTCACAGTCTAAACTTGAAGTCTCAGAATAGATTCATACAGATGAGGAATCTGATGTTAACTGTGAATTTATTGAAGGAGGCTAAAAACCAAATCCTCGGGATCTATCTGAAATATCCTGATTGTAAATGTCTATTTTGAAAGCACTACTCATCTTGTTTCCCTTTCTCTGTGAAGATCTACACTTGTTTTGATTTAGTATGTTTGACTAGACCAATACGGTCTGAGTTCTCTTGCAAGCTTTTCATGACTATTCATCCTTTCCCTAGTTTACAAATCAAACAGGAAACTTTCATAGTTGCCAGCATTTTTCTTCCAATTCCCACACCAAAACTAACCAATCCCCTTTATCAGTCTACCCTCCACCCTTTGTTTTCCTGCCGTCAGATAGCACAACAGAGCTGAGGAAAAGAAATTCAGTGCAGATGATTATTATGTCTTTCTTTTCATTATCCTTGTTTCTGTCCTTAGCGTGAAGAAGAAAAAGAATTGTGAGACTGAGAGGAACTGAGAAGAAAAGCTGTCCCTTTTTGCTTGGTGAAGGAAAGAGAAGCAGGTGAGAAGCAATGTCCATCTAGCCCACTGTTAACAGTTCCCATTTAGCAGCACCCTTTAGCGCGGAAGCCACAGTTTTAATTTCGTACTTACACCTGCAATTGATGCACAATTCCTATAGAGTGCTGTCTTGAGAAAATAAATCCTCTTCTATTTCTCTAATGGTGCATTCAATTTCTTTTCCTTTCTTTGGGCTCAGTTTATTTCAAGTTTTCTGAGCATTGAATCCCTAGTATGTGAATAACTTCAGGCAGTCCAATCTATCGGGAAGAACACCTCCAGTCATTTATTGTGTTTCTAAAATGGCATATATGCAAAAGCAGGCTGTGAAAAATATCACTGCATAATAATGTTATATAATTGTGTTTATCATAAAGAGGGCAAAGTGCTATCTACTCTTAATTGCCGCTTCCACTATAGTATCTTGGGGCAAAGATCTCTTTCTTTCAGCAATACTACTTGTTTGCTAAAACAGTAACTCCCAGCCAGATAAACGGTGCTGTCACCATTATTACAACCTCATAGTCATTTTGTATGTGCAGTATTGGGGCAGGATTTCAAATTACTTCATTTAGCCACATGTGTTTCCCTTGCTGTGAATAGCTGTGTTTCTGGGAATGGCTAGTACACAGGGATTGGCTGTATTTTTTTGACAGCTGCTTTTTTGCATTAACCTCTCTTCAGTTTTGTGGGGGTCTGCCTACGGCCGACTAACTGCAAAGCAAAAGGTCAGACTTTGCAAAATATGTTGCAGATAAAAGGTGTGTGTAGGTGTTAAGTATTACTTATTCTGTGTTTTCTGTAGTATCTGCATAGTGTAATCACTCCTCTGGCTCTAGTCATCTGTCTGGAGCAGGCAAAAAAAAAGGAATTCCAAGGAAAAGTAAGCTGAGACTATGCCACGTGGGACACCATTTTCCTTTAAAAACAAACATAGCAAAATTCCTCTCTTTGTATTTGCCTGAAACAGGAGGTGAGCCTGCACAGTGCTGAGCTTTCTGCTCTTTCACATCCAACTCCCTATTGGCAAATGTTGTTTAAGTGCTTGGTGCAGCAGGCTAAGCTCTATCAATGCCTCTTAACAGAGCCAAGTTGCACCGTCTCAAAGGCAACAAACTTCAAGCACATCTAGAGCTTCAAGGAGTTCCAGGGAGTGCTGATCCTGTGTCGTCTTCCCTCGGTAGACATTGCGTTTGCAGGGAGGTTTGTGTCTCTTTACCTACATATTTCCTTTGGGGCACCTAGTGCAATGTATTGGGAGGCCCAAACAAGACCCCAGAAACAAAACATTTTATTAGCTGATCTCCCTAGGTCTGTTGAGGAGGTAAAGATACTTTGAGTGAAGTTTTCCTACATGAGACAGGTCAGAAGCAGAGACAGATATTCCCACCAAATTAGTGGGGTCTACCCCTGCCATGTCCTTGTGCACAAGAGCAGTGACCTCCTCCCTCTCTCAGTTGTCCCCATGGCTAAGACCAGCTAAGACCACGGAACCCCTCAAAACCTCTCTAAATGGAATACAAGTCAGCCAAAACTAAGATGTCACTGTTCAGGGCTATACTGCCAATGCTGCAGATCCTATCAGCATTGCTTTCTTTGGGAAGCATTGCTTGAGATAGTACCATGTGATAGGCAGATCCTGCAGAGTGTCCTGGAGTCTGAACCTGGGACCTTATGGGACATGCTGTGACTCCCCCCTGCAAGTGACTTGGGTTTCTTCCCATAAGAAGGACTCCTTCAGCCTCATTGCTGGACTAGATCCTGCCCATGCCTGGGAAGGGATCACTGAAGACAAGTGGCCTTTCTACGTGAAGACCTTCCTGGTGGCTTTGAATCTATAGCTGAATCAACAAGGACCATTGTCCTCTGTTATAACTTAATAAATTAAGCTATTAAACCTTAAGGTTTATTTTATGAGTGATCAAAAATGTTCTTACATGACTGCTGCTGCAGATATTGTGCTTATTCAGTTGAGACCCTTTCCTACAACTTTCTTGAGATTTATTCTCTTGTTGACAACATTGAATGAGAAAGTCTGAGATTGTTTGTTGTTTTTTTAACTTGATAGTAGGTAGAAAAGGATTATTTTAACACTTGGACATTTAAACCCATTTCTTAAATTTCTAACTTTCAAGAAAAAAAAGAATTCCATTCCATACACTCTTAGAATCATAGAATCATAGAATAGTTTGACCTTTAAAGATCATCTAGTCCAACCCCCCTGCCATGGGCAGGGACATCTTCAATTAGATCAGGTTGCTCAGAGCCCCGTCCAACCTGACCTTGAATGTTTCCAGGGTCACCTGGGCAACCTGTGCCAGTGTTTCACCACCCTCAGGGTAAAAAATTTCTTCCTTATATCTAGCCTAAATCTATCCTCTTTTAGTTTAAAACCATTCCCCCTTGTCCTGTCGCAACAGGCCTTGCTAAAAAGTCTGTCCTCATGTTTCTTATAAGCCCCCTTTAAGTACTGAAAGGCTGCAATAAGGTCTCCCCGAAGCCTTCTCTTCTCCAGGTTGAACAACCCCAACTGTCTCAGCCTGCCCTCATAAGAGAGGTGTTCCACCCCCCTGATCATTTTTGTGGCCCTCCTCCGGACCCGCTCCAACAGGTCCCTGTCTTTCTGTGCTGAGGGCTCCAGAGCTGGACACAGTACTGCAGGTGGGGTCTCACCAGAGCAGAGGGGCAGAATCCTCTCTCTCGACCTGCTGGCCACGCTTCTTTTGATGCAGCTCAGGATACGGTTGGCCTTCTGGGCTGTGAGCACACATTGCTGGATCATGTCCAGCTTTTCATCCACCAATACGTCCAAGTCCTCAGCAGAGCTGCTCTCAATCCCTTCATCCCCCAGCCTGTATTGATACTGGGGATTGCCCCGATGCAGGTGCGGGACCTTGCACTTGGCCTTGTTGAACCTCATGAGGTTCACATGGGCCCACTTCTCAAGCTCGTCCAGGTTCCTCTGGATGGCATCCCGTCCCTCAGGTGTGTCAACCGTGCCACTCAGCTTGGTGGTGTGAATCTTGAATCTTAATTTATTCAGCTGGGACTAGGTCTCATTAAAGTACCCCAAAGATACTGACTGTGTTTTTGTCCACAAAGAACAGCTTCCTTTCTCTTAAAATATGATAGTATAGCGCATATTTGTAAAAGGAACTTAAGCTGCATTCTAAGCTGGATTCTTTTGGACAAACATAGAGAGATTTGGGATTTCTGCAAATGGAATAAAACTGTACCTGAAAATATAGTTTAGTGTGAGAACACAAGCTGAGTTAGAAAAATATTATTTTTTACAACTAGTGGGAATTAAACTTTAATTAAATAAAACAGAGAAGGAATTGCTAACTGTAATACACAATGTTAAATTATCAACATATCTGACAAGGATACATAATATTTGCAATTTACAACTATCTAAATTGTCATTTCATTATTAAGAGGGCTCAGCAAGATAAAGAGAAGTCACAAAGGAGCAGAAAGCTGAAGGAAAAAAGAGTAAAGGTGAAAGGAGAGAGCAAAGTGAGTTAGGCAGCAGCAAAAGGAGGGAAGGGGGCCTCCACCAATTCAGCTGACTATACAGCAGCTTGAAAAAAATATGTTCAAGCTGTGAAAGGCAGCCTGCTATTGGCATCATCAGCGGCCTTTAAAGACACAAGGGAGAAAGCAGAAAAGCTGTCGTGCATCATCCCTTGCCGTACCGACTCATACCTGCTGCTGTCAGTGGCAGCCGCCTCGGTGGCAAAAAGGTGCTGCTGTGTTTTGTGCCTTTGCTCCTCGAGGCAACAGCGACTGCACGACCGCGTGCCGGACTGAGGGACTTCCCTGTCATTGAGTGCAAAGTTACTTTCTCCTAAGTTTCACCAGGCTCATGCAGATGTTCGGGGTTTTTTTTGAAGCTTACGGTGAAAATAGGTCATTGCAGGAAACAGCTATTATGTCAACTCCGGAGACATTATTTTTGGATACCAAAACTCTCAGAGTTTTCAAAAAGCAGCTGAGAGGAGAGCTGGTGCTGCAGTATGTGATCAACTTTGTCATCGTCAGAGCCGCCTTCTTATCAACAACTTTGATAACCTTATTTACAAAGCAGTAGTAAAAGTTGATGTTCAGCGTATGATTTGAATTTCAGCACTGTCAAAACATTACTTTTTTTAGCACACTTGCAGCAACTTTTCAAGTGTTAGCATCGAAGATTCAAGGCAAGTGCCAGAAAGCAGATAATCAAAACACATATCAGGGTCTTTTGCAGGCTCTGCAAAGGCAGGCGTAGCAGTGTCAGACACTGGTGAATGTGGAGGTGACCAGAGCAGCTCCCGCTGCCCTAATCTGGGGCCTTCCTCGAGCAGGTCAGCCAGCTCCTCCTCCCACCCACCCCGTCCTGCCTGCTTTGGGGCAGTGGCTGTACCTTATCTTGTGCTTCTGGTGTCCCGCACCATGGGACTGTTAGAGACGTAACTGTGCTATGTCTGGAGTTTTGGAGGGAGTCAGGGCAGGTAAGCAAACTTCAGATACAGCACTTTCATTTAGGTGCATTATCACCTCTTATCTCTAAGCTATATTAAATCTAAGGGCCTCTCTGCCTTATCTGCTGCCAAATAAAAAGGAAGTCCAGATATTCTGGCAAGGTTTATAGGCAGACTGTAGGATAAAATCTAAAGAAATGCAGACAAAAAAGGCTAGAGACAGCATATTACTAGCCCCTTTTTGATTAAGTTGCTTTACTGGAGAAAATGGTTTATTTTAGGTCATTTTATCTTTTCTCTGTCTCTTGGACAGCAGAGTTGCAGGCAGACAGTGGTAGTCATAAATGCCATCCTCCTCCTTCCACTGAATTAGCAGAAAGGGAGCATGTCTGTCAGGCGAGTACAATAGAAGAAATTACTAAGATGGTTTTGAAATGTTCAGCAAGATTGCAGAACCTGGAATGGCAATGCTTCCACAGGTCCCTTAGCGCTACCTTCCTGCTTCAATCAAATAAATCCATATATTTTAGTCTGCTCCTGCATATTGTGCCCGGTGATTGTACCAGAAGGTCTTTGCTACCTGCCTACGTCCACTTTTAGCGGCTGAGCTCTCTTTTCAATTGGGTTTTCACGTGGGAGACAATCTCATGAGAAGCTTCAGCAATCTGAAAGAGCCGTAAGTTATTTAGTAGTCATGAAATGCTGCTGTGAAGAAATGTAATCGCCACAATTTAAATATTCAAAACACAGTCCTTCAGTTTTGATCAGAAAACAATCTTTCAATTTAGATTGTGCTTCCATCCAGACAGCGGCACAATTTTGGTCGCAAGGGAGGGCTGTGGTTTTGTGTTAGCAGAGATGCAAGCAAGGCAGAAAGAAACAAAGCCAAATATTTTACCACACTATTTCCTACTGCTTTTTTAACAGGTCTCCATAGATTTGATATTGTACAGGTACTGGAATCACCAATGCATTTAGCCAGTCCTATAAACCTGTTCAAGGAAACAGAGTAGACGAGATGTAACTCTTCATACCTTTTGCACTGAGTTGTCTGATAGTAAATAGAATTTGCCACCTATAGTTATCTGATTATATAAAACAAGTTTGGTAGTACTGCTAGGCACTGATTTAAAGCTGAGATATTCAAGGTCACAAATCCGCCATTTACTTATGTGGTCTGTCAAGTGTTGAGGCATATTTATGGGAAAGTGTGGGAGGAAGTTTGTGCATTTCCAGTGACTCTCTCAGACTGTTGGTCAAGGAGCTTTGAATGCAAAATTAATCTGATTTTATTTTTAATCCCATTCATTTCTGCCACTGCAGAAGTGTTTGTTTCTCAGATAAACTTTTGAAACAAGCAGTCATACTGAGGGGAAGACATGAGGGGCTTGCATTTGTTTGAGGCCATTGACCTCCCAGGCTCCCTGTCATTCACACCGATGGACGTGTGCAAGGAATTAACCCTGGTTCAAATTTCCATCATACTTTGGAGGCTTTTTTTTTTGTAATGAAACCTGGAAGTTGCTTAGCCACAAATATCTTTATGTCCTGGAAAAAGCAAATGCACCTTCTTACTGATTACGGATAAAATGTTATGATAAGCATCTCTGGAGGGTTTTTTTTAAGAAGAAGAAGATTGATAGTCAACTTTTAAATGGAAAGAGCTTGCTGAGTCAGACCAGCTTTGATGCCAAGTTATGTAATGGAAGTAGGAGATACTATCATTTCCAAAGTATTACTACTTTATTCCTTAATTGACAGTACTATGCACATGGGCGAAATCCACCTTCCTCACTGGGAATATATAATAAGAGTCAGGACATATTTTTGTCAGGATAGTGGAGTAGGAGGTATGGCAGCAAAAGGGCTCTTTGCATACTTGAAGCAAGATGTAAATATCCAACTGACCTAAAGCAAAGTAGGTACTCGCTCATACTGCAGAGTATGTTCATTCTGGAAAAAGAAGGAAAGTGTCATTAATTTAATTTCAACTAAAAATATTTAACTAACCAGTAGTTAATGGTTAATTACATTCCACTTAAAACACTGTAGGAGACACTGGAATGAAACAGCATTTAGCTGTATCTAGTATACAGCGATCTAATGTAATATTCTTCAGCTGTATACAGTATCCAGCTGGATATTGGGATTTTTTTAATTTCAGCGTGCAATTTGGGAGGAGAAAAGTGGGCGACAATTCCAGCACTGTAATTTCCCTTTCGTTACTCAGCCTTTTCATATATTTTTTCTTCAGTTAATATCCTATTATTCTGTCTTAAATATACAAGCAAGTACTGGGATCAGCTCCAAAATGCCTATCTGTAATTAGCAGCAATGTCGAGTTCCAACCACCATTTATTTGGAATCACACAGGGATAATTGGTACTAGCACTCTCAGGGACAGCTATGGGCACTGTCCTGTAAGAGCAGCTAATTCAGTTCCAGCCCCAGTTCTGACGGTTAAATTCAGCTGTCTGCTTTAACTGTGAAAAAACCTTATTTTCGAGTACAAGTTGGAGCAGAATATCTACCCTGTGATATTCACTTTACATTTTTTTCTGGAAATGGGAATGGACCTGGGCCAACAACAGCAAAAATCAGCTTTTTGTTTAAGAAGTTGCTATAAATGGAGGTGTAAAGTGCTGGGCACATGAATTTCTAAATAGCTAATGAAGTGTGCTTGCAAGATACTATCTCAAGAGCAGGTAAGAAGGGGCTGCGGTCTCCCTTGGCATGCTGCTCTTGGCAAGGCACAGATGGGGCTCCATGACTCAGCTTCCTTGCTCCGCTGGAAAGATAGGACAAGTCCTTGGTAGATCCGAAGTGTTATCTCTCCCAACTCTCTCCCTACCTACTTACACAGGAGATGGAGTGCTGTCAGCATTATGTTGTGTAACTGGCACCATGTTTTTCCCATACAGCTGCTGCCAAGGCAAAATAGCTACTTATCCGTAGACTAAAACTGTAATTCAGGGGTCTTTGTGCCCCTTAGACTCCTTAAACTGCTTGCTGAAAATGAAATATGTAGTCTGTACGGACACAGGCATTTATGACTGACTGGTGATACCAAGTCTTCAGAGAGAAACGTTACACAAGCAGATGGTAGTTGCTTTCAGTTGTCTTTAACCAGGAGATGAAGGGACCAGCTGGAGTCTTACTAGTGCTCGAAAAGCAAAGGCAGCCACTCATTGACATTTCCCTGAGCCACCCAGTTTCCAGCAAAATGATTTTTAATGTCTGTTCTGCAGTGCAGAGTTCCAGCCAGGAGCTACAGCCCAGCGTGCAGAAAGGGAAGAAGAGATTTTATCGGCAGGGACTCATACTGATGTCATCACTGGCCATGAGGAGAGAAGTTGATTGCCATATAGTCATATGAGAGAGAGCCATCTGATTCAGGAGTTAATTCTTAGCCAGGCATCCCACTGACAACTGTAACGTGCTGATGGGGCTTCTACCCTGAAATGTGCAGTTGTTCAAAAGTAGCCATCACGTGCCTCATGCAATCCAAATTCCCCTAGTGTAGGGTGCCTTGCTGTTTTTTTCAGACTGAAAACTGAACAGCAGCTGAATTTTTTTATACGTTACTCAGGAGTCTCAAAATTTCTCTGATAGTTTAGTGCTGTTTGCAAATTGTTATGCTGCATATGAATGGCTGGTTGCAATAGGGAAAAAATTGCATGGAAACTGGGATTGCTTGGGATTCAAGCACACAGGTTATTTCAATTATATTCTTTAAAAAAAAAGAGATTTTCTCCTTTTAATTTGGACAGTCCACTCTCTTCACCAAGCATCATGTATGCCAGGGCCAGCCTAGGAGCAAATCCCAGTCCCTTCCCTTTCTGCTCGCAGTCCTTCTAATAACTGCAGGCAGTATTTTGGCCTCCATTGAAGTACAGATTTTTAAAGTAATAGAACAGATAATTTTGGAAAAAGGCTGGCAGAAGTTCACATGTATGCGTGCAAGGGCACTGAGCAGATACTGCTGGTTCGGAAATACTGCCAGCATCCACTTGACTGCTGTCTGGAGAGCAGACTTCTGCTCCACTCTTACAGAAGCTGTGAAGCAGGGGCTGGAGGAGCTCTGCTGCAGTGCTGTGCTCTTCCGTAAAGCCTCTCTGTAGTGTGTGCACATCATCACTTGCATAACCCATGCCCAATTGACCACCAGATGGCCTTCGCAGAAGCAAGAAGAGAAGGTCAAGATTTTTATTTCTGATTTGTGGGTATACACTGTTTCCAGTCCTGCATAATCAGATTCTCTGTGCACCAGCTGATTTCCTAAGGCATAATGTAATTGATGAGTAGAAAATTGCTTACGTTATTATCCTCAAAGCACTACAAAGGTAAGCAACAATCCTCAGTACCCTTTTTCTACCGAGGCAGAATAGAGACATGAATTGTTACTCACAGAGGTTCTCCATTCACTCCCAACAGGCACTGTGGAGTAGTGGTGTCTCCAGCTGGCTTAGGAGGGCTTAGTTTGCAACAGAGCAGATAACATCTGTGTGTTGTACCCACAATATCATGGAGTGCAGAATGTGCTGCAAAATGCCTTGGAGAAGCTGATTGAGTAGCAGAGTGGTTACTTCAACACTGAGTTTTATGCTGCAGTGGTAAAACTGCTGAGCAGTAGCTAACATAAAGAGTTTCTCACTTAGGTACGTCTGCACTATCCTGTCGTTGTGGCAGCGGTGCCTGCTCAAGTGGCAGCGGCAGGAATAAAACCCCGCTCATCCAAGTCACAGGAAGCTAATCACTGAGCTGTGCAGCTTTCAGCATTGGTAATGATAATGATGATACACCTCAACCTTTACCTCTGCTATATGTGGAAAATAGGAGCCTATACAGGAGTGCACTGGAAGGAGTTGTGTCTGGTTTCAGGGAACTGGTTGCTGAAAAGCATTTCCAGGTGCTTCCAGCCCCGGTTAGAAGTTGCCCTTCCTGTGCCAGACTGGCACAAGGCTCCCACTCGTCCTCCCACTGGTCCTCTCAGGTCTAGAAAATCCCAAATCCTTCTCTGCTCCCATCTCACTTTTGCCTCTGCTGCAGCTCAAGGCCATCAGTCTGTGTGCGCATGTGTGTGCGTGAGTGTGCCGTGCTGCCTCCCACAGCAGCGCCAGGTCCCCTGGATGAATAGGTGTGCTATTTCATCATTCCGTTTGCTCAAGGGCTATTTCTTTCTTCCTCACTCCAGGTGAGGCAAAGGATGCTTGCGACTCCATGTTTGTGTCTCACAGCGTGCTGCTGGGAAAGACATGGCATTTCTGGTTGTGCTCATTCAGCAGATGTGGTGAAAAGAGGAGGATGCTTGGGGTACCCAGAACTATCCTTGTCTGTCTTTTTCCTCAATGCTGACGGGTTAGCAGTTACCTTAAAGCCTTCAGAGATTCACAGCAAAGGGTGGACTTGAAAACACACTAACAAATTTGATCCAATTGTCGGCTTCAAATTAGATAGCAGGAATAGTCTTCAGCTCCTCTTCCAGGTTCAAGGAAAAGTCACACCAAAATACTGGTAGATTTTACCTTTCATCATCCATAGAGACTTGTGAAATGCTCTTGTATGTTCTATAACTGTGGGTCACATCTTTCATTGAAGTAAATCACCACCCGTTTCTTGCCATTGCCAGAAATATGCCACTTTACACGAAGCACGAATGAGTAGCACTACTTCTGAACATATACATATGCACAAATTCACATCAACACATGTTGATTACTGTATTGTTATACTTTTCTGTGCCTTTTCAGTCCTCCATTTTCAATCTCTACAGACTGTAATAATGCTGTTTTCTAAATTAAACACTGCTTTACTCAATTCCTTAATACATTTTAGAAAATGAATAACAAAAGCATTAAATGCTTCGTTCAGAATTAGTTGGCATTTGTGATAGCTGTGGAAACTACTCAAGATTCAGAAAAAAAAAAAGTATCAAGACATAGGGGCCAAGCTGAAGCAGAGCTGTTTCTCACAGCATCCTGGATGGGGGAGGTTTGCCATTCCAAGGGAGGGAGGAGTTTCAATTTCGCAAGTGCAGGAATAGGTTAAGGCATTACACCTTTGTCACAGGATTTCAGGTTTGTAGACCCAGTGAGCAGCGCAGTTTATGTGATGCAGAAAGCTACAGGTCAGGCTCTAGCAAGGTAGTCATGGGTGGTGGTCTCATTAAATATACCCCCCAAAGAAAGCGGGGCAGAGGGCTATGGAGGACCCACCAGTGGTCTCCTGCAGAACCAGGAAGAGAGTAAGAAATCTGTGCATCCCGCTCCCAGAATACCATCACAGCAAAGGAGAGGGTTGTGGTGTATCTCATGAGAAAAGGTGTTCTTACAGTATTCCTTACCACACAGGTTGAGATGTCAAACCCGAATCATGATTATTAAATGAATAAAAGTGGGAGTCCTGAGCCGGAGCTTTTGCAATGGCTGGATTCACAGGTCAAATCTGTTTGATTCTGTGCCATCATTAATTGTTGCCTCATAGGGTGCAATCAAGCTTTGGGTGAATAAAGCCAAGAACAGGGTCTTTACTTGTATAAAACTATTGTGTGCTTTTTGCTAGGTGACAGATCAAAACCATGGTAGGTATTTATGGTTTTTTCCAGCTCAACTTATAGCCCTGTTTTGGCAAAAAATCAGGACATGCCTCATTCAGATCTTTGACCAGCCAGGAAATCTCACCTTTGGTTTCTGACCCAGCCACAGTTCTCCTCATTTCTTCTCCAAGCCAAGTTTCAGTTAGTGCATCATGGGCAGAGACTCAGGCCCCACTTGACAGCCTTTAGCTCAGCGTGGAAACCACGGGGGATTGCTGGGTGACCAGGACTGCTAAATAGTCCTTGGGAACTAGTGCAGAAAAAAGAATTGAGGAGCAAATGAGGAGTTTGTGTGGCTCGTGTTCACACAGGCATACACAAGCCTGTTCTCAGTTGCAGTAGCTGCAGTTGTTCCTGCTAACAAGCCTCAGCTGAAACCGTCTGGTTTTACAGTTGACAAAGGCTGTTGGTGCAATGTCAAATAGTTGAAACATAACATGTTTGGGTAATTTTTTCCTCATTTTTAGTGTACTATATGTTTTGTGAAAGCAATCCCTTATAAATCTCCATTATGTAAGGCTGTTTTAAAACACTCTTAAGCTCCATGAAGAAAATCTCTTTTAATTACATGATCAATTTCTTCCTTTAGTGTGCTTTTTTTGCACACTACATACCTTTCTTTCTACCACATTATCTTCATGGGAGGGTAAAGAATAGCACTATTTACTGTTCTAGGATTACAGTTCCATAAATAAAACATATAGTGAGAATTACCACGTCTAAATAGGATTAGCATTATTTTTCTACTTATTTTTTAGGTGGATTATTTTTATATAACTTATTCTCACCCACCCTTTCTGTAGCAGCAAAACAGCTTTAAGCTCCTCACCCTCTTCTCCCCTTCCCCTGCCTGCTGAACTTTTTCTTAACACAGAAGTCACTGCGTGAAGCCAGAGGCCAGGTCATGTATGAAATAGGATCTGAATCTTTTATTTCTTTTTATCTGGAGACATAAACTTAAAAGTCTGTATATCTCTCCCAGCCTTTGCTTGTGCTTCCCACCAGGAAACATGCACTAAATGGGGCAGTTCAGGTGGGGAAATGTGCCCTCCCTGAGGCTGAATTCCCAGGAGGGGTTTTAAGGGCTGTGCCTGGAGCATGCTGAGGGTGGGACTGCGTGCATCCTTGGCCACATGGAGAGCTGGGCTGTAAGCAGCGGGAAGGGGGTCCTTGCTAGGCCTTGGCCCCAGTTGTGGGGATGGATGCTTCAGGGAGCGTGGCCTGAAGTCTTCACCTCATTTTAAATCCGGGCTGGTGGGAATCCATTTGGGACACTCCAAGCAGGAACATCCCCTGGAGATAAGGACCACAATTAGCTCCCGTCTCACCAAATTAAACCGAAAAGCCCCAAGGAGCGGGTGCCTTTGCCTTTCACACTGCAGGTCACCTCCCTGGAAAGGGTGTATGGGGGGCTTAGACCCCCCACTGAGCTTTGTACAAGGCCCAGACTAAAGGCGCTATTGGGAGATGCCTGGCGTGTTCATTCAGAGGACACCTGCGAGAGCTGGTTTTGCAAGTATGATACATGAGCAAAAGTACCAGTTTGATTGTTCAGAGAGGATTAGTCCCAGAAAGAGAAATACAGATGCAATGGGGATACTAGTTCTTCCAGGGGTAGGTGGCAGCCAAGAGAAATCTTGATGGCACCTACCTGAAACATAGAGTCATCATTATATTTTTGTTAGACAGTCTCACTGTGTTCCCAGACAAGTCTGAGATATCTTAGACAAAAACTTCGTTAAAAATCTCCATTAAAATGAGAGAAAGAAACTATTTTGTTTTCTGGACACCCAGGAGTTTTAAATGAGCTGGTTGAGGGCCTTGGTATTTCTAGGATGAATTTTAAATAACTCTTTAGACAAAGAGGAATCTCCAGCACTATGCCAATGTTTACAATCAGAAGATGGCATGACCCAGATGCTTTGAACTGCTATTTCTCATTCTGACATTCATTCTGGGTAAAATATTTTAAATGGCATACAATAAGAAAATAGAGGGGAGAATTAATGGGTTTATAATTATTACTTATTACTATTTATTAAAGAGCTTAAATGGATACTTTCATATTTGAAATTGATTGCTACATAAAGATAGGATAAATTTGGATAGCATTAGGGATATAATGTACTTAGATATCTGGTAAGAATATGACTAGATCTTGAATATTTTGAATAATAAATAAGAATGCCACAAAATTACCATAGCACGTCTTAAAAGTAGGATGGATGACAGGTCTTCAGTCATGGCTATAAGCAGGTAACCATGAGCAAGCATATGTGCTTCTAGAGTGGTCAGCTGGTAACTACTTGTTGGCCATTGACTAACTGTCACTAACCAATAAGGTTTGCAATGACAGCAATGTTGGGCTTAAAAACCATACAGAACAATGTGGTTTTCTGGGTAAACTGAGAATAAACAATGTAGGTCTTAACCTGAAGTTTACTACACAAATACATGATCTGGGTGCAATTTAGAATAAAAATGAGGGGAGGAAAGCTTCCTGTGTCCCAGAAAGCAGCATCCTGTAAAGGATTGGAAGGGTAATTTGAGCTGCTTGGGTAATAAGCTTCTCCTTGACGGGGTAGTGTCTAATGCAGTCCTTGGATGTATAAACAGAGGTAGCTCAAATACAAATGGAGTGATGATATTTGTGTTTGGCACTGGAGAGAGCCCTAATGGAACACTGTGTCCAGTTCTGTCATCCGCAATTCAAGAAGGATATTGGCAAACTGAAATGGGTTCAGAGAAGAGTTATGAGAACAATTAAGAAGCTGGGAAATATTTATTATGGGCAGAAAATCCTGGATCTAGGAGCTAGCATCTATTTTATAAGAAGAAAGTTAAAGGGTGACTTATTTGCAGTCCATAAAAGCTTACAAGGGGGGAAAGCTTTGGTGATGGCTCTCTGCAGTCTTGAACCCAGAAAAATGGGACTAGAAATAAGACAGGATTTAACAGTGAGGTTCTCATTAAAATTTATGGTAGCAATTTGTAAAACTTTTTTTTTTTTTTTTTTTTGTTCTTACAGCTACACTTGAATGAGAGTTAACATGCAAGAGTGCTGCTCAAGAGTCATCCCTGTTGGCCTCGGGAGCTATGAATCTGAGAGTATCTCAAACAATATGTGAGTTAAAATTGCATGATCATTCACACACTCATAAATACAAGCATGGGTTCAGGGTCTTACCTAAAATCAATTCTTTACACTGCTTTGAACATTGAGAAAATTGTTCTAGACTGCTCACACATAGAAAACAGGCATCTTGCAGCACACTGGCTGTCATGAGAGATTTAAGAAGGTTCCAGTGTTTGAGGCTAAAATGAAAAAGGAATCCAATATTGGAAGTGGAAAGGGTTGGTTGGGCAAATACATGGGTAAGGTGTGGAGCAATGAGAATAGCAGAGAAGCCAGGTTACTTCCTGCCATGCAAGGGGGCTCAGAAGGGTGGGGTTTTGCACAAACACATGAGGGTGAAATGAATCCTAAAAGGAAAATGAATGAGGTAGGGATTTGTGTTAGGCTCGCTTTTTGTGCAGGTGTCCTCATTAATGTGAGAATAAGGGAAATTGCAGATGATGTGAAAGTATAAGTAACTGCCCTGGAGGAAATAGAAAAGAAGAGACAAAAAAAGCTGTAGAGGATAGCAACACAGGCATAGAACAACAGTGTGAGATTCAGGGTGAAAATATGTAAATTAACTCATTGAGGCAGAGGAAAAGATGGAAATAATCCAAAGGAAGGAAAAATCATACAGAGCAGCTATGCTGAAAGATAAGAACTGTGCAAAGATGGGAGCACAGAGCCAGTGAAGTGAGCCTGCAGTGTGATATGGTGGCATAAAAGATGGCATTAGTTCTGGATTTCAGATGTAAAAATACAAGCTTGGAGTCTAAACTCTACCTATAGGAAGGTCTGCTGCCAGTTCCCAGGCACAGCATCAGGTGAAGTTGCCCTGCTAATATTCTGCTTTCCTGGGAACAGAAATACCCCTCTGTGAGCTGAAATATCAATAATACAAGGCAAGTTTGGAGTCACTAAAATGAGTTCGAGCAGGGCCCAGATGTGGGTCGAAGTACATTTGAATCAGAATTTAGCTGGGGTATTGTGATATTTGGCTGGCTTTAGCCAAACTCCCCTTTGCACATTGAAAAGTGATGCGGATTGGATTGAGGCACATTGCTGGAAGTTATGGGCTGAAACTGGGGGAAAATGAGGCTGAAACTGATCTGGAAATCTGGGCCTTCCTTGGTTGTCAGACAGGGGATTTCCCTAGAAAACTTCTAACAACATTTTCACCAGCGTAGATACAGGACTAGCAAAATTGTGCAATAAAGAAAAATCTTTCAGAGGCAGGGAGATGAATTAGATGACCCACTAGGCTTTTTCCATCTTCAACTTGCGATGACTTTATGAAAGCACTTTGTCAGCTCTTCACTAACTACTGTGTACTTAGCTCTGATCAGTCCTGTCAGACTATGGTTTTGGAAGTTAGATTTAGCTATAAATTCCTATCTGAGTCTCTCTAAAATCTAAAAATAGTATAGTTGAGAATGTATGGGCTGAATTATGGATCAAATGTGTCACTGCAGGAACCAAGGACAAAATGTGTGACATTAAACTGATGTCAAAGAAAAATTCTCTACTTGACTATTTCTCTACTCACGGAGTGCATTTTTCATGCACAGAGCTCTGTCAAGATGTTAGCTAATTAATCCTCACAGGACGTCAGTGGATCATTACTTTCACCTCCATTTTTCAGACAGAAATGAAAGTTTAGAGATTCTTTCCATGTTACAACTGGAATCAGGAATACGAATATCTTGCCCATTGCCCTATGCTGAAGTCTCCAGTCCATACTGCCACCTAATGCCTGTCTAATATATGTGACAAAATGCAGCAGGTGCTTTGAAAAACAAATGAAGTAGATATTTTCAAACTATCCACAATGTTTAACAGTTAAAAAAATTATATGATACATAAATTGATTTCAGGGAGGGAAAAGCAGAAGAACGTGTGGTATGAGGTTGATGGTAATTGCATGGAGAAGCATTGTTTCCTCCTGTAAGAGGCTGCAGACAGCCTTCCTGTGCTAGTTTGGTACGAATGCGACCCCTGCTAGCACAGTGCGCAGCCCAGGCTCTTCCTCACCTTTTTGAACATCGTTAATGTATCACCCTGATACCTCCTGGTTGGCCAAGCAGCGATTAGGAGGAGTTTCCTCATCACTTAGGGGGCTTCAGGATCGATATTCCCCACCATTGCTGAGGCAAGCATTGGCGTATGAGCTCCGCTTTTCTGGTAGAGGGGGAAACTAGGCCGGCCTGTGAATTGCAAGTCTTCTCGGAGACCTCAGGAACCCAGGAACCCCAAGCCGTCATTTGCGATTACAGCAGCTGCTTTGCCCTACATACTGATGAGGCCACAAACTTGTCATGGGACCACAATGCCAAATTGCTGCTCTCTCCATAGCAGTAACTTCTATCGCATCATCAGTCACAATTTCATCAGTTTTCAGATCTGCCATAAACAGTTATGGCACCTATTATTCACAGATTCAGCCATAGCACGGTAATATTCATAGCTACACGGGCCCCTGTGTTGCCCCTAGACTGTTTGCAGCTGCTGAAGCAGATGGATGCATCCGCACTGGCGCTGGACCAGTAGCAGACAGTTTACACAGCCGTCAACTGGACACCTGCAAGATGCAAGTGTCCTTGAAATAAAAAGATGTGGCATACTTGTTGCACTGAGTTAACATTACAGTTCGCTTTCATTACGTACCTACCTTCTAGACTAGCTACGGAAACATGCTTATAACTACAGAGTGCAATTAGCAGTTGCCCAGAGGGTATAAAGCAATTATACCTCTTTTTTCTCAAATTCTGTAGCAGCTAGAATATTCCATTAACAGTATTATTTGCATGGTGTTGCTGATCATGCAGTAATTTTCCTGTAAATATTAGGGTTTTTTAGTATTAGTTTAATAAATCCTGTCATTTTATTGTCTAGGCAGTGCTAACAGCTTTGCCACTGGAAGAAAATAATAAGGGAAAACATGGAGGTGAAATTCTTTTTTGCTATGGTTGATTAACCTTTAAATGGGGGAAAAAATCAGGCCTATACAAGCACTCTATGTTTTTAAATACAATATGCTGAATGTAGGGGTTTGCTGACAAGCAGGGGAGCCTTTCATAGTGAAAGCCAAGCTTTTACCATTGGATAATATTTCTAATTGCCTTTCTGATCATCATTCAGAAATCCTTTATTAATGTAATCACTGACTTGTCCAAAACTAGAAATCTATGCAGAGAAATGTAATTCTATGCCTTTGAGGATTTGGAGATTTCACTGTTTGGTTTTTCCCTATTCAAATGGAAAACCAAAACATTTTCAGTCCCCCATGTCAGCACTGAAGGCATCCTTACCCTTGACTACGTTGCCTGCATAGCAGACTCTGCTAGAGCCTTCAGTCCTGGAAGTCCCCAAAATTTTTGCCTGCCAGGGATCTGTATGCCAGGCAGAGAAACTTCCCTGGCGCCTTTTCCCCAGGGAAGAGAGCTGCCAAGTGACTGGGAAGTGGGACAGGAAAGAAACCTGCCGAAGAGATCTTGCTTTCTTTCTTTCTAAATTTCACTGGCGTGGGCACACATTTGCAAAGCATTTCAGGTTCAGTTAATTCAGCAACTTGTAGGGAAAAGAGAGTTTTCTCTGTTCTGCCCTCCCCCCAGAGGTTCTAATCTTACCAGAAGATGGCTAAAATTACTGATTATGAACTTTCACTAGAAAATGTCAAAGAGAAAAATTCATAACCTAATTTTTAAAAGGTAATGACTGCAAACTTTCCCCCTGGAATGCTCATACCCCAAGAAATTAGGTTATTTTCCTGTTTCAGTATTTTCTAAAGTAGGCCAAATTCAGCTCTGTAAGAAGTAACTGTATTTATTGCGGGAGAACTCAGGTTCATGGGAGGTGAGTGGTATTTTCCAGGACAGCCTTGTGTCGTCGTCGTCGTCGTCATTCTTGTTGTTGTTGTTGTAATTATTATTATTATTATTGTTGTTGTTGTTGTTATTATTATTATTTCTCTTAATTCTGTATGGCAACCCCACTATGCTAGGTAATATAAGAGCACCTAACAAAAAATACCCCCTACCTCAAAGAAGGTAGATCCCAAGCAGACAAGAGCAGGGAAAGGAGAGGAAGGGAAAGGAGAGGACGGGAAATTGAAGTTCTTGCACAGGATCATGTTTATAGGCCTTACTGGTTCTTATCGGTCATCTTCCAACTTTACCCCACTGCTACTCGAGTTTAAAAAGCAAATGTTTTTGATGGCATCCACCCATGCCCCAGAGCAGTGAAGGAGACAGCGTGTCAGTGCTCTGCTGCTGGGTTTCCAAGTGCATTCCCAAGCAGCCAATTAAAGCGGACAAGATAGATACCAAAGGAAAAAATAAATATTTGTCAGCCTCCACCTCGTTATGGAATCCAAGTACTTGTCTCCTGTCAGAATCATTGAAAGGTTTTTGCAAATGCATAAATTGTGTCTGCACGATTACAGCTACCATTGCTCCTGGAGAAGCACCATGCCTCTTGCTAGCTTGCTTTTTAAGTAAGTCTAACAATTAAAGGCATAAGTGAGGATTCAGAGATGTTGAAACTAGAACATGGACTTTTACAATCTTAATGGTGCTGCCGTCCCCCACATTTCTTGGTGGATATCCTCCTTTGCCAGTCACTTCCATTCAGCTGTTTATTAGACCTGTGACAGACTAAATTCAGGAAGAAGCAAAATCCTGGTTTTGCCTAAGAGCGCAGACCCAATTTCTTGTTTGCACAGTCAGGTAGATGCAGTACTGACTCAAATGTTGAGACTTAGGTATGTTAAAAACCACAAAACTCTCCCTCAGAAGAACAATATCCTATACCTATGAGGCAGCAGACTTCAACTTACATTATTTATCAGGGATCAGCTGTAGTTAACATAAGGGGCGCACGCTAGGCTTGATCATTTTATCACCAAAGTTATGTGGATACTGTATTTATATAATAGGAATACTATGCTTTTTGTTTTGTTGCTGTTGTTAAAAACAGTACGTAATAGTGTGATTTGTACTGAAATAGCAACTGTGGTGTCTAGACCTCCCTTCTCCTCATTGAGCAGAAGGTGGAACAGAGGGTATTTCAGACTGTGATTTCTACCAAGGCCTTTAATTGCTACTAATTTGTGCTTAGAGGTAGGTTAGGAAAAATAAGTATTTCTGAGCCTGATGAAAAAAACTGAGATAAATGGTTGATCTTTTTCTTCTTAGTGACATTGCTGTAACTAACTGTATTACCTGGGAATGCAAAGATAACAGGTACAGAAAATGGATTGGAAATGTTCCCAGAATACCTTAATGAAATTATAAACAAAATAAGCATTTCAGCAACACACTGATCGTCCCTTACAAAGTCACACACAACAGTTAGTGCACAGTGCAAAGTACAGGAGGAGGGAGGGCTTACAACAGTGACCGGCTTCCATTAAGGAATGAAAAACTTAGGACTGAAGGTGTTTACCTCAACTTCACCATCAATGAGCCTTGATAACATCAGTGAAGTTTCTCATGAAACTTCAGGTTTCTCATGTCATTTTAGGGGACAGCAGAAGGGAAAATCTTTCCATTATAGGTTGTTGGTTTAAATATAGTCCCAGTCACTAGTGACCAGAACGCATCACTGCTTGACAACTGCCTGCTGGCACACACGGCCAATGCTGGCAGCGCAGCTCTGTTGAGGTGAACGTCAAGATCCCAGAGATCACCGTGACTGGCTTTACTTGCGCTTTCAAGGAAGGGTTGTAGCTGGAAACTGATCTGCCTTTCCACTTCTGGAGGCCATTATGATCACGCACGCTGCTTGTGGTATTTCTTTTCTGGAGACAGATGATTGGCCTTCAGTCCTGAAATCCAAGGCTCTCCAGGACACCTTACTGCCTTGCTGAAGGGGAATTGCTGGTGCAATAGGAGTGAGAGGAAGGAGTCCATTTCATTTGCAAGTGTGCAAGAAATCTGGCTATAAAAAATAATACCACAGACCATTGCAGAATGAGTAAAAACACACTTTCTGTGCCAAAATTCAAAGGCCAGTTAGCATTTTGTCTTAAAAGTTGTATTTCAGGAAATACTGACCAATTCTAACAGGGTCCAACTATTCTTAAACGAAATGGAAAATGTGTTTGCTTCCCTCAGCACTTAAGGGGAGTTTAGGTGCCCATTAAAGCCATTGCTTGCTTCAGGTCCTACATTCAGTGGAGAAAAACATGGTTTACCCCACGACCTTTTAATTCTATGGCTCCTTATAACCATAACCCTTCCAGACTGAGTACCCCATAATAATGCAGTAGGAATATAACAGTACCTCAACTCTGCCAGTTCCCAGGTGCTTTCATGTAGCTCTTAAAAGCCTGGCACCTTCAGCAGCAAAACCCTGCTTTGTAAAATCTGGGTTGTTGTTTTTCTGGCAAAGCTGAGAAAGTTGTTGGCAGCGAGCTGCACAGGAGAGCACCTTATTGTTCTGCTTGTCAAATACGATGCCGGGATCATTGCCTGCACGCTTCAGTGCACGCCTCACAAATTATAGCTGTACCTGCACACGGGTTTGATTAGGTACATTCGTGTACAGGGGAGCTGAAACATTTCAGTGCTGGCTCTGGCAGTACCTATTTCCAGCACTCTAATGTGGAAAGAAAGAGTAAAAGGACTCCTTTTCACAAGAGAGAGCAGAAGAGCCAGAAAGGAAACCTCCGGTTAAAGCTGGTCGGTGCTTCCCATTATAATATCTACAATGCAGGCTGAAAGATCCAGGGTAGTAGCAGGGGCCTGAGACGTGCACAGGCGATGGGGAAGGCAGGAGAGGAATGCCAGTGGTGCCGCAGGGAACCCAGTGCTGGCGTGCAGGGCCAGAGAGAGGTTGGGAACAGAAGCAATGAGCTTGAAGCTAGTCTATAATGGTCGTTTTTTTTTTTTTTTTTTGTGGCAAAATAGAAGAATGGAACCACAAATGAATATTTCTCTGGTTTTCTGGTAACTGAAGCCTTTAATTTTACTCTTGAGCTGAAAAGCAAAAAGAAAAACCTTTTCAGAATGAAAATTTGAACCTTTAGGTTTCAAAGGTGTTGAGATGAAATTTTGGATTACCTTAAAATACGTTATTGGGGGCAGAGGGGAGCACAGGATCCAACCTAATTCAGCTGAATTCATGTGTGATCACCTGCGACTGAATTCTCTATTACATTTAGGTGCATTTGCTAACAAAATTTCATCCAGCCTTGCTCTTTTTTTTTTGTTTAATAATTAAAGTTTATTGTACAACTGTGCTCATGCTGTACTCTAGATAGATCCCACATGTCTATGCCTGGCTCTAATGTTACTTCTCATAAATTTGCACTCCTTTTTATTTTTTATTTCTTTCTGTTTAAATGAAATTGATTTCTGATCTGAAATAGTGTTAGACGTTGAAGAAAAGGTATTAT
This sequence comes from Calonectris borealis, assembly GCF_964195595.1. NCBI lineage: Eukaryota > Metazoa > Chordata > Aves > Procellariiformes > Procellariidae > Calonectris > Calonectris borealis. The sequence continues at coordinate 59,618,655 of NC_134315.1, read as the reverse complement.
AAAAATGACATATTTCATGTTTGAAGATTTGATTTCGGTAAAGAGAGATGGGTTTAAAAGTTTTGACCACTTGCTTTGGTCAAATTAGACAAATCTTACCAGAAGATCCATGAAATATTTCTACATAGGGGCTGAGGGATGCTTATAATCTATAGAACAGGGTTTGCCCTTGAAGTGTTCTCTGCAGTTAAGGTCCTTATGCCACTTCTATTTATGAATTATTTGAATAAATGAGATATCAGCCAACAGGCAATTGCTTCAGTTCCTTAACATTTGACTGAGGTCACTATTTGTCAGCCAGGCTCTGAAAACGTGAAGAGAGTGAAGAAACAGATGCTGGAGCAAGGCGGTGATGATTACGGCCAGCAGGAGGACAGGGGCTCCAGATACGCTATAAAAGTCGGAAAGCTGCATTTCCGTCACCATACTGTACTTCGACTCTGTCTTCCCTGCAGCTTGAGCTACCACACAGCTTTTTGTAGAGAGGGTTTGTCCTGTTAGAAAAAGAGGGTGGTGAGCTTCCAGGCTGAAATTGTAGATGAATGCCTTTCAAAAGGCAGTAGGAAAACTGTTCTTAGTTTCAGCTGTCAAGAATAAAAGGTGTGTCTATGTCAGTCATGATATATGTAGGTATATAAGAGCTGAATCGATCTCTGGTCCTACTTCATTTCAGTGTTACAAACAGGTTACAATATACAAAATACTATTTTATTGCATGTTACATCATATGTTACAAAATACCTATATTTTACATTAAAGGTAAATGTTGTTTACCTTTAATAAGGTGTATGGTAAAGTAAGGTGCATGGTTGTCTAAAACACAGGCATAGAAAAGAAATTTATTTTTTCATTAAGTACTTCTATACACAAAATCAGTGGTGACAAAGCTGAATGAATATAGTTGTTTAACACTCTCCCAAGAATAATTCCCCTTTTCCTTTGGTTTCCTTTCTCTCCTCTCTTCATGGATCCTCAGTAGTTTTTGTCCCTGCTCTTTATCTTTTAGTTCAGAGCGTAGGCTCCCCTGCAGAGAAAACACGGATGAGAAGAGTTTTGCCATTGATTTCAAAAGGGGCTTGATTTGACTCCAGATCGTCTTCCGGGCCATCACAACACAAGAGTAAGGGCCAAAAGACAAAGTCTAGGAGCTTTTATGGAAATTCAGGGCTTTATTCTAAATGCACTCAGGTGCAGCGTTTCACAGGAAATTTCCAAGGGTCCAGCCAGGCGATACAAATCAAAAATACAGTCCAACAGCCAGTCTGACCACTTTGCCTGAGACTGAAAATGATGAGGATTTCTTTCAAGCAATGCTGATCCCAACAAGTGCATCGGGCCTTTGAGGTTAAATGTAGCCCTTGTGAAAGCCAGTCATTAACGTCACTGGAGTTATAGCAAGGATGTTTTTAGGCCAATATGCTTAGAAAAATTTGTGGTGTAGAAGTACAAAATGCTAAGCGCGGGTGAAAGGTTCTGGGGCATGTGTGTGCAGACGGGTAGAAAGATGTGATTTCTTTCTGCTCTGTTTGGTATTTGGTTTTTTTATTTTATTAAATTTTTGGAACAATAATTTATTCTATACAGTATGTAGTGCTCTTTGTCATCTTTATTCCCTCAACTATTCCAAAATTAAGGCTTACTAGTTTTGGATGAATTGAGAGGTGACAGGTTTCAGGTCACTAAATCGGGAAATGAAATGAAACTGGAAAGTCTGTAGAAGAAAACCACCAGGAAAAAATCCTGAAAGACTGCTATTATCAGAGGACTGAAGAACAAATATGGAAAAAATATGTCTGTGTTTCCTATTTATCTGAGTGAAACAGTGACTGTGACCTACATAAGCTGTGGGCCTGATATGCTACAAGGTCTATTTGTTTAGGCACCAACTACAGCATGGACACATATAGCACTGGCTTCAGGGCTCCTGAGGGACACTTTAGACTGTCCATGGCAAGGCAGTCTGGAAGCTTTCATTTATAGATGCCAGAATGCTATTAATATGGGAGGATTTTCCAGTATCGCTCTGCAATTGGATCGAAATCTCTCCCATCGCTATGCATAGACCATAGTAATTGTGTGTGTGCATGAATATTAACTTTCATGGAGCACAATTTCCCTACCGAGGAATCTTCCCTTGAAAACGCTTAACTATGCTAAGGTAAATTGAAGGTGATCCCACACCCCTTCTTGTATGTGAGAGCAGAAACTATCCCCAAAATGCAGATCACGTGTGTCAATAAAGATAACTGAGAGAGAATAAGCCAGTAACATATGTTTTATTATACATTTTGGTGTCTAGGAGGTCTTTGCAAAACCATTTAATGAAAACATGATTTGGGATGTTTGCACTGGACGCAAAGGTGAAAGAGTCCTTCCCTACATTGCTGTCAGCAGAGCAAAAAGCTGTGACAGAGTTCATAGCAGACTTGGACCAGCTGATGTAAACTGCCCTACTTCCACTGACTTCCACACAGCTCAAGTGGTTGACCCTCAGTAAAAATCTGCCCCAGTAATTCTGTCCCAAATCTGCCTCTTACTAGCAAATGCGTTTCATGAAGTACCTTTATCCATCTCATGCCCCGCTTCTTACCTAACCATTTTCCAGAGTAGGACATCCTTCAATAGAATACATTTCACTAGGTTCATTCCCCTAAGGTTTATAAATAATAAGTCGCATAGGCAGAGCATCATATTTGCTGTTATCTGCTTCGTTTAACTCTGTATGAGCTGTTTTTCCCCGCACAGAAGGAAAGAGCTTGCAGGTACCTAACAATACTCAGGACAGTACAAAAGATGGTACTGAGTAACAAACTCAGTACAGCTCAGCATCCAGTGAAGCCTTGATAAAAGCCTCCCACAGTCTGCATCTTACAGCGCCAAACTCCAAATTACCTCTTGGTGCAACGGTCCTGATTCTCCCTGCCAAATTGAGGAGGAAGCAACATGATGAGCTAGCTTGGCCGCAGGACCCACTTATCAGGGCTTCCCAGTCCCGAGACTGATGCTTGCCTTCCTTCTATTCAGTGCAGGAGAGAAATGGAGTGGTCACCGGGGTAGAAAGCACGCTAGCAGGCTGGAAATTGCTGTACAGACTGCAGGAATTAATTAAACCCCCTCTGGAGCAGAGAGGGACGAAGAGTGTTTCTGCACTTTGTGCCTAAAACTCACCTGGGAGCAGGGCGCCAGAGCTCGGGTGCCTGCCCCTAGGGCTGCTGGGGGGTTCATCCAGTGACCATCCCACATCCAACAGTGACACCATTGCAACCAACAGGGACTTTAAAACCTGCGTGGCAGAACTGCTACCGGCCCCATCCCTGAAGCACCAGCCTGGGGAAGCTCAGCCTACCTGGTCCTAAGGGGCAGACACTGGTGGGAGGGGAGGGGGGCTGCGGATGGCTCGCTTGGACTTTAGCACTGACTGGCACCTTTGCCCAAGCCTGGTTTTGGGTCTGGTCCTCACCCAGCAGGTGAGGTCCAAAACGCAGGCTCCAGCAGAGGGCACAGCCACCCAGCAGAAGTGGGGAGCTGGGGCAGCAGCAGCGGCAGGAGCAGCAGGAGGATGCTCCTGGGAGCAGAGATCCCCCAGCAGCGAGCAGGGCTGGCTCCTGCGGACCACAGCTACGTTCTAAAAGGAGCTGAGGTTCTCCTTGAAAAACACACTGTCCTTGACACTTTCAAAAGAGGTGCACCATCTGCTTTTGGCACTGGAGCACATCATCTCCCAACTGGGCAGGTGAAAAGAAGCTGGCACAGCCAGAACGATGCTTTTTTGCAGTGTTACGTTTGATTTTATTTTGGATATATGCATCAGGCAGACTTCCTTGTGGTAGCACCTGAGGATTACCATTTCTTCCCACTTATAAGGTACTTGATCCAGGGCTAACTGATACGAGGTCAGGATGTATGACTGAGATCAGAATTTGGCTCTTGTTCCTCATTTACAAAAAACTTCCACTAATTTGGAGGCTGCCTGGTGACCAGTGTGCTTCAATGACTAATTTTCTTGCATTGCAAGAAATACAATACATCTTTAACTTGCAAGATGATCATTTTTGTAGCTGTTGTGCCCTGTCCACCTGAGCTGTGGGACTGCGAGGGAGGGCACGGAGACCTTTCCTCTCTGATCTGGGACTGCTCTGCCTCCTTTCCCCTCCATTAGCCTGTGCAGCATTTCAAAGGGGCCAAAGCAGAGGAAGGGCATCCCTCCTTTTGAACCAGCATGCGCAGGGGAACTGATGTACATGCTTCTGGGAGGTACAAAGCAGTAGATGTGCCTTCCTTGTGAGAGGGAGAGCTCAGGGAGCCCTTCTTCCTACGATGCCTCCCATTGCTCATTTTAGCTCTGCATTCTCCCCAGTCAGGGCTCTCCCTCTGTGGCATAATTAAAAACACACTTGAGTTTTCTGTATTTGTCTCGGTAGATCATCATGGCAAGTGCAATCCTCATATTATACAACACGACAGTAATTAACACCTAGCCACTGTGCTATGGCATCTAGATCTTTCTTCACTGATGACCACAAACCACAGACAAGCATTTATACTATTAACAGTATGAATATGACACATTTTAATTTTATGGACAATGTATGTAGCAGATAAGCAACATAATAATTATGCTTTGCATGTAAAATAACACTTTCCTTCTAAGGCTCTGCAAACTTTTAACACTCAATAATGAGTTTAGTCTCGCTGTATCTGCTCTGAAGCAGAGAAGTGACTTGTCAGAAGCATCTTGGAAACTCTGCCATTGACCCATTTAGGCTCAGTAAATAAAAAGCTTTTAAGTTCACAGTTTTGCGGTATAACCATAAATTATGTTTGTGCGTGTCTGTTTCTGGGGCCTGACTGAAATCCAACAAATATTCTGTTGATTCCTGTAATTAAGAATAGGTGCTTTGGCCTTTGGAGCTCAAGCCATGAGTTTCTGGTCGCACAAGTTATACACATATAAAGCAAGTGATGAAATTTCCTGTCTCCTGGGTGTTGGTTTGAACAGATGAGGTGCTCAGATAAGAAATGCATTGATTCACTGTCCTTCCTAAGGAACCTAGTGAAGAGCTCTGGAGGGAAATGCAAAGAATCTTCCTTTGGTCAGGTCCTCAGGGTGATCAGTGGTCACATCTGACCTCCGCGTATTCAAACCTTCATTCGATAATCCTATGAGCGTGCTGGAAAACTTATCCCTCTTCTTTGGATTGTCCTGGAAAAGGGAGAGGGAAATGACTGGGAAAAGGAGTATGGGATCAAAGACAGTGTAATATTTCTATATCTTCCTATGGGAAGGCAATTCTTATCCCAAAAGATAAGATTCTTATCCCAAAGATCCCAAAGATCTTTCCCAATATCTGCACCTTTAAAAAATGCTGAAAAAATAATAGTTCCAGATTTTATCACCCTTTTTTTTTCATATTCAATAGTACTTAAACAGATATATTCACATCCTACCTTATGTCCATGTGACAAGTTATGGCTTAACCCCTAGTACCAGAATTCTGAGACCCCTAATTTCCAAACCAGGACCACTTCAAACGGGGCCCTCTCCCACATCGAGCGCAAGTCAACCAAGCCAAGCAAACCTGAACTTGCCTCTTTCTGGTCAGAATAGCTGGCCTAGGGCTAACCTGTTTCAAGCACTCTGCTCCTATTAGTGAGAAGTTATTTCTGCTGTAAGCTTGCACTGCTGCAGGCTTATCCTTGGACAACATCTGGCTGTAGCAACACGCATTTCCCAACTTACAGATGGGTAGATAGATGACCACTGAAGCAGTAAAACAAGATAAAAACAAGCAGATAGCTGAAACTGAGAAACAACCTGTCTGCTCAGGAATGTATAAAACCCAAAGAGAATTAGCACCCTTGCCGTACTTAGCAGGTGGTCTTTCTTCCCCTGCCCATCCTGCAGCCCCTGGGCCAAGTGCACTGTTGCAAGAGTTGGCCACTGCAACCCGCTGGCTTGCTTGGCCCCTTAGAGAGAGCATGCAAGGGGGCATCCCCACTCCACCTGCACCACCAGCCACACTACTCACCCCCTCCATGAGCCAGACCTGACCCTTCAGGGAGCCAATGCAATTCACTACACAAGCTATTTACTTACTTTTTTTTTTTTTTTTGTGACTTACCCACCCTCTGCAGTGAGCTGAATCAGCTGACGGAGGGGCCCCGGGAGTGCCAGGGGTGGGGAAGCAGGGGGAGTGCATGACCAACAGGAGAGCAGGGAGCAGAAACTCCCCCTCTGTGGCAACCAGGCTGGCTCAGCCTTTCCGTGCAGGCAGCCTCTGCCTGCTAATGTGGCAATCGGTTGGAGTGCAGAGAGCAGGATGACCTGTTATTTTGGAACACTCCCCAAATGGCATTCATCCTCCAAATGACTGGCAGCCTCCAGAAGAGTCATTCCTGTGGCTCCTCTGTTGGAGCACAAACAGCTTGTGGCACACAGGCATGGTCATGTACCCAACTGCAGGTGTCTGCTTTCACGGGTAGGTGGGCTAGGGTATCCAGAACATCCCTGGGGCCAGCAGATAGGACATGGGATTTAGAGGAACAGCTGCTGGAGGCCAGGAAGAATACTGGAGGACATCTCAAATGGCAGTACCAGACACCTGTCTCCCTGAAAATGAGTTGAGACTGGAGTGACTAATGTTAAAGTCCTCGGGAATGACACAACATAGCTCCAGCCACACTGATAAAACTGCCTGGGAGACGGCGTACTCCCAGGCTTGAGTAGCAGCGGCAGAGCCCACCCACCGACTTCCCCATACCTCTCAAATAGTAACACCAGACTGAATATACAGCTGGGTACAAAAGCTTCCCCTTGACCCTACTGACTTCCTACAAAAATCCTGGCAGTTTTATTGTCATCTTAATTTGTTCTTACTTCTTCATGTATTCAATCTAATGCTAACACAGAGCACTTTTTTATGCCAACAAAAAGCACTTCTGAGGCCAAAAAATACCTGCGCGGACTAGATGATGTCCAAAGATGTGTTTAAAAATTAAAGGCAGCCCTTTAAAAACAGATTTTCTGTGCAACTACTTCTCTGTCCAACTTGTCTTTCTTGTACTCTAAAGTTCATGCAACTCTAAATTGCAAAGTAAAGTTCTTTTATAGACTATTTTTGCACAGATTCCAGATGGCACAGAGCAAGTGACTTTGCTATGTAAAGCTAAAGATTTTAGAGGAGGTGACTATAAAGATTTACTCCACTTTTGTACCCCCTTCATCACTGACTGCAGGATTAGTCCAACTGATGCAGTGAAAGAACAAGAGAAAAGCTCAGCAATCATTTCCCATTTCCAGTTTTGAAGAATCAGCCTAGGCATCGGTTTGGTTTTTTTTTTTGTAAATCCCTAAAATGGAATACAATCAGTATTTGTACGGTTAAATGTCACATTGTTACGTGGAAGAGACCTTCTTTTTCCCCTTTCTAATCAGTGAGCCTTTGTGCATACCTGTATGATCTTGTCAGCAGCAGGCAGCTTATGCAGCATAACTGATGACTGAGTCCTGTCCTTCATTTTAATAATCTCTGCACGGGATTTGTGTAGCACATTCACATTTGATTTAATAACAGTGGTAAGTAATAGTAATCTTAACCATAATAGTTAAGCAATAATTAACAGGAATTAATCCTGTTATTGCCTTCCTGCTGAAGGAGCCCAAGTGATGGCTTTCATGTTCAAATGGGAAGCGAGTGGGCTGAGTGCTATTTCCAGATCCATCACTGACTCCATTGCCTCAGACAGCAAGTGTGCCACCACATCTTGTCCCTGCTGAGGTCAGCAGAACTTTCCAGGGCCACTGCAAGATACAGCACAAAACCCTGGAGCAGAATCACGATCTGTATGTACTGCAAGCTGTGACAGTTGGGCTATAGCCTATGAGCCATTTGGCAATGCCACTGTTGCATTATCAGGTTTTTTTAAGGAAGGGAGTGAACTGATTTGTTCAGGAGAGATAGCAATATCAGTTGTGCTGGCTCTGGAAGCAGCTAAACCTGCACAGAGCAGAAGCAGGTGAAGAGTCCAGGCCTGCTTGATGACACTTTCCTAATTGCAGTTGGCAGGCAAGCTCCATGCTAGAGGCTGAAACTGTGAAGAGAAAAACCCGACCACAAGATTTTCAGGGTGCCCAGTATTTTGCTCTGTGGCCACTTCATCAAAGTGCCTGTCAGCTTTTTGCTCACTTTCAAAGATTGTGAAGTATGCAGAAACAGGCTTTCAAGAAATTCAAAGTATAAAAGAAAGTTAAGGTTGAAGTACACACACTTATCTTTGTCTCTCTCCACTCCTCACCTAAAATATACACATACCCACCCATAGACACCTGTAATAACAGCACTAATCACTTGAAGCAGTGCTTTCTGCTTCCGTGGCTCTTTTGTACTGCAACATAAAATTAAATTAATCTTTAGAACGTGATTGCACAGACCCCACTATTTCAATCACCTTTTCTATTTTTAACCTAATTAAATTAAAAAGTAATACATAGGAATGTCAGACAAATATGGATAGACATCAAACAACATAAAAGTCGGTTCCTGTTCCAACCTCTACTGTAGACTTTTAGCATGACCTCAGCACGCAAACTTAGGTGGTTCAGTGTAGGCATCCAGCTCCAAACTGAGGTGCCCATGTTTGAACTTCTTGCCTTTTGCTTCTCCGTCTGGCTTCCTTCCCTTAAAAAACAGATTATTTTTGTTAACCTCTCAGTAATGAAAGTCAATTTATTTTCTCTCAGATTTACTGATATCGTCCAACCCAAGGTTGTAGGAAGGAAATACGCTGTTGGTGTTGTGCTCTCCCCGGCTTGTAGGGATGAAGCACTCCACAGGTCTGCAGATGTACTGGCAGATAATGTAGAAAAAAACTCGTGTCTTTTGCCTGTGAATGAATACCATCTGGGATATGCCTAGAACTGCTACTAGTGTACGCAAAGACGGGAAATTAAAATTCTGTGATTTATATGGAAATGGCTATAATGAGGGAGGTCTTGCTGTTGGATTGCATTTTATGCACAGGACTTCATGTGCTTCGAAACCACAGAGATTTTCAACTTCTTGCCACAAACCATGGCCTAGAGCTTCAGCGTGAATTGAAAAATGCTTCTGCTTCTTATGGCTGTGAAGAAAATACTGAGAGGGGCTGAGGAGGTGAACCATGTGAAGACAATGATATAACTACCCCGCTTACAACCACAGTGAGCTTTTATCGAGCCCATATAAGCCATAGCCCCGACAATGAGGAGGGGCAGATTTCCGTCCAAGCTACCCACGAGGGCTGCACCCTGGAGCTGCTGCCTGCCCCTGCGGTGCAATCTGCAGCTTGCTCCTGCCCATCACCATTTCTGTTGTAACTGGCATGAACTGCATTACAAATACTGCAGAAGAGCTTAGATCTAGGTGGTTTCAGAGCACGCGGGTGATTTTTAAATGAGTGATCAAGCTGAAGTCCCTGGGTACTGCAGCACGACGGAACAGGAGTACGGTGACACATGGGTTATTTTATAGACCTGAAAGATGACACAATAATTCTGCTTTAAATTCCCTTATAACATTTTAATTCTGATTACTGCTTACTATTGATTTATTATGAGCTGATGCTTCCTGAGTACAACAATTTTTTCATAGGGTTTGCTTAGGCTTACCACAGCATCCATCCAAGGAGCTTCCCAGCTGTCTGTGGTTGAGTCCAGGCGTAATGCAGTGGCATAGACTAACCCGATTTGCAGGCCTGACTTGCTAGGTAGACTTGGGCTGCCCGTAAACATCCCTTGGCCACTTTTTGTTTATTCCCTGGCACTTGATGAAACCTTTCTTTTTGTTAGGACCAGTCAGGACTGGCTAATAGTCCTGGGGAGGTCCCGTATTCATTCTTGATACCAACTCCTATTATCTTATCCAAGGGCACCACCTAATTGTTTCTAGATTATGGGGTATATAGGAGAACCCAGTTTTCCATGGCTTCCATTATTTGTATGTCACTTTGCTTTCAAGTATGGCAAAATCGCAGAGAGAGAGATTAAATCCTTTAATGCATTAATTGATACAGCTGGGAAAAAAGCTTTCAAGCACACAGGCCTCCTTCAAGTTCTTGTTTGTTTTAGTAATTGATGTTATGTTTAAATCACAATGTGCCACTTACTATACCTTATGTTGACTTGTCAGCAATATAGCATCTCATTTCCCAGCAGCTGCTAAGAGTTTAGTTGAGACTTAGCTATACATCAGTACGACAAACTATTCAAAATCACTCCTTACAGCAATAGAAGCCTAATGGTTTTTGCAATAAATTAACACTGTGACAGGGAGGAAAAAGTATTTGCTTAGTAACAGGAATGATAATGGTAAGGTGCCCAACCTGATTAGACAGTGCTTTGTAAATCCTGAATGAACCTGCTTGCATTATTCAACCAAAGGGTCTTGGGTAAAATGGAGATGGCATTAATGTCTATCTGGTATAAAATGCAGCATTTAGCTGCTACGCCTTCTATAGAGCCTTAGAAGACATGCTAAATAAGGGGAATAAAAAGTAATGCTCAATAACTATCCACTTACTGAACGAGATGGGCACCCCATAGGAAAAAAATATAAAGGTATGCACATGAATGTGCGCAGACTAAGGTTGTATTCCCTGTCTCTTGAAACCATATCATTCTCCCCACATCCTTTCTCCTGAAAGGTATTTACAACTTTCACTTCAAGTTCTGCTTTTATGTGAGAATTAATTAAACTACTTCAAAAATGGTTACATAAAAGTTATTTCCCCTTAAAATAGACTATATATTTTTGTTTACTGTTCTTGACTGCAATTGATACAAGCAAATAGAAACAGGGCTTACAAACTCCTCAAGGCCAAGAAGATTTTATGCGTTCCTCCATTGTTCACGCAGATTTTGTAAGTGACCCCGAGCTTCGGTATTAACTTGCAGATAGTCAGGTGCTAGGGGGAATTTTCAGGTAGCCCCCATGGGACCAGGACAGGAAGGGAAGAAGGATTCATTGCAGATTGTTTAACCTATGTAGAAGTCCTGTGAGCTACAGAAAACCTGGAGAAGTCCTTGGTGAGCTTTTGAGACTCATACGAATCCCAGTAGGGTTTAGCATTTCGAGGCTGTTACTGTATTACCTGAAACTGTTACAGCTGATTTTGAAGCGTTGCTGGGACTTCTACGTGATGCCTTGCATGGTCAGCAGTACTGAACAAGCACCAAACACCACACGGATGCTTTGCGAGTCTGGACTGCAGCTGAGCTCCCAGGGTAGATATTTCCAGACAGAAACCCTGGGGGCAATAGTCAACCTCATCTGAAGCCCTGTGGCCATCCTAAGCCTAGTGGAGCCCCTGCCATAGCATTTTATAACCTTCAGCTTCATCCTGTGCACCTCCCCCCAGTTCTGGCACCGACTTCAGGAAGCCGCCAGAGTAAGGAAGCAGGTCTCAGACCTTCTGGCTAATCTGCCACTTCAGAGTTTCTAAAGTCCATCCATGCACTCTGGAAACTTCACATTCGGGACACTTCTGCTCTGAACGGCTGTTTTCTGGGAGAAAGAAACCCACAGACCGTAAACTGCAACCCACCAGATGCTCATGAAATAATCAGATGGGACAAGTCATGAAGTCACTGAAGTTTCTAATCCAAAATAGTTTGGAGTTGCAGAAAAAGGGATATTGATTTTTTTCCCCAAAAAATTAAAATTTCTGGTAACTGTTTCTCTGTAACAACTCCACTTTTAAGACAGAAGAAATATTTTTTCACTCGTGGGAGTAAATGTACAAGATACACAAATATTTTCTCAAAATTGGGGTCCAGATTTCTGTGTTTATTTCCTAGTAATTTTCAACCAAAGAGAGTTGACATACACCAGCATTTGTTGTGTCCCAATGAATTTCTCCACATCTCTGTATTAAAGATACTGTTCAGATGCATGAGCAGTAGCACCTGAAGCAAGTGGAGCAATGGAGCAAGTGTGGACGCACGCTGTGGTGAGGGCACCACCAGGTGATATTTCAGCTGGAGGTGGCACATCCATGTATAATCCTACAGGAAGCGTCGGGCAGAGGAGCAGGGGACGCAGGCCGATATCTGCCGTGGGGCAGCATTTATCCTCCGGCATGATGGCAAGGAGCTGTCCCATGGCTCAGAACCCAAGCATTGCAGCTGCCAGGAGCCCTTCACCCCGTGCTTCATCAGCCACACAATATCGTCTGTGGTCCATCTTCCCTCATCTGCCTTTGGGTCCCCATCCACAGAAGCTGCCTGCTGGTGGAGATTTGGAAGACTAACATGCACCTTTAGGGGTAGATCTTTTGGAGCAGGAGTGCAAATGAAGTCAGCTTCGCCCAAACACCACTCCACCGGCCAGTTCAGTGGCCATTGAGAGCTGATGTGAAGCAGTTTTGAAAACTCCTGCAGTTCTCTGAGTTCTTCTCCATCTGGAAAGCAAGGCTAGGACTGTTTCTCTTCCCCTTCGTCTTGTCTATACAGACAGTAATCTCTTCGAGAAAAGCACTATGGGACCTTCATCTGTTGAGGGCCTCTGGGTACAACAGTAATAATAATTTAGCACCGCCTTGCAGTTTCAGTGTGAGCAGCGTGATGTTTGGTGTTTTGCTTAAAACCCCCAGTCAGATGACAATACGAGGAACTCAGCCCTCATTAAGAAAAAAAGAAGAGAAAAGCTGAAAAACATGACTCTGAAGAGCACAATACTCAAAATGCAAGCAGGAACATCAGACTGGTTAGCTGTTGATGTCCCACAACTTGAGGGCTCTCTCTTTTTTTTTTTTTTCTCAGTGCTTAGGTTTAATGACATTAAGCACTTCCATGTCAATGAGAACTGAAGTCCACAAGAGTCAAGAGCATGCTGACCTGTGCCAGATCTGCTCACTTATGGCTGGCTTTCTTGACATGAAAAGCTGTTCTCCTCCTGCCTTCAGCCTGCAAGCTCAGTGGGGGCTGGGACCGCTATTTTAGCCCAGCTTGTACTGTAAAGCACATCCAGGGTGCTGCCGGAGTCGGGAGAACTCAGCTGGAGACATCAGCATGTGGCAGATGAGACGGGAAGGCAAAATTAAGGGTACGTAAACACCGTGTGCCCTAGCTGCGAGAGGAGCTGTGCAGGTGGTATTTACACTCGCGGTCTCTGCCCCATGCTCCACCAGCCCATCCATACGATGACATCCAAAAGTGCGTCTGTGCACAGTGGGGAGCCGGGGGCTGCCTGTCTACAGGACGCTGCCCCCCGCATGGGGACACCCAGCTGCAGCCCCCTGCCCCTGCGGCACGCCGGGCAATGGGGGCAGAGGGTGCACCCCCGCGGGGTGGCGGCAGTCACAGCAGGTGCATATCGAATTTAAATGCAAAAAGGACGGGGGTGGGGGTAGGATTTTCTGGGGGAGTGTATGCGTTTGCTTTCCTGGCTAAACCTCAGCTTGTGCTGCTTTATTTCCCGGGTGGCCGGGGAGGGCGCGCGGGGCAGCGATTCAACACAGGGGTGGGGGCTTCCTATTTTTGTAGTTATTATTGACGGCCTGGGGAGGGGGTTCCTCCGTGCCAGGAGCGCAGCCCCGGTGCAGACCGGCGCCGTCCGCCGGGGAGCGGCGGGGGCTGTGCGAGGGGCGGCGGCGGAGGGCGGTGGGGGGCGGCGGGGGGCGGGTGTCCCGGGCAGCGGCGGCCGCGGCGGCGGCGGGCGGGCGGGCACTAAGACCGCGCCGCCCCCGGGCGCTGCGCGGCGGCCGCAGAAGAGGAGGAGACCGGCGGGCCCGGGAGGAGAGGCGCGGAGGGGAGCGGAGCTATGCTAAACCCGGGGTACCGCTGAGGCGGGGCGGGCCAGGCCAGAGGCGGGGGCTCTCCGGCGGCGGGCGCGCAGGGGCCCGGCTCCCGAGGCGGCGGCAGGCAGCATTTCGGCGCGGGGAGAGGCTCCGCAGCCACCGGGCCAATGAACATGTCAGTGTTGACTTTGCAGGAATACGAATTCGAGAAGCAGTTCAACGAGCATGCGGCCATCCAGTGGATGCAGGAGAACTGGTGAGTGCCGCCCCGGGCCCCGCCGCCCGCCCGCCCGCCCGGGTCGGCGGGGAGGCGCTGAGCCCATCCGGGTGCGCGCTGTGTGCGCCCGGCCGGCGCGGCGCGGCGCGGCTCTGCGCCGCCGTGCGCGGGCACACGGGCGCTGCCACCGGCGCTACCTGCGCGCCCGGGCGGGGGCCGCCCCGCCGCCTCCCCGCCGGGTTACGCAAGGCCGGGGCATCCCGCCGGCAGCGCGGCGCGGCGCGGTGCGGGCCCCGAGCCCCGCCGTGCCCCGGCCCTCCGGCTGGCCCGGCGGCGCAGAGCCGCACACGTGCCCCGGCTCTGCCCTCGGCCTCCCCTGCCTCCATCCCTGCCCATCCCTCCCGCTCCCCGCGCAGCACGCCCGGTGAAACAAGTTGCGCGTGTGCCTGCGCTCCCCGCGGAGCCCCTTTTCCTCCTCCCCCAGCTCCTAATAAAACTTCATTTGCAGCCATGCGGCTATTAACTTTCCTGGCGTGTGCGTGCGGCCGGGGAGCCGGGGCGAGCCGAGACGCGGCGCGACCCGCCGTGCCGGGGGGCTGCGCAGAGACCCGGCGGGGCTTCCCGGGCCGCGGCGAGACGGAGCCTCACGGACACGCACACGGACACACGCACGCACACAGCCTTGCCTGCCGAAGGGGAGCGCTGTGCCGGCAGCCTGCTCGCTGCCCCGCACCGCCCCGGGGGCATCCCCGGTCCCGAGCACGATTCATGCCGCTCCCCGGGCCTCGGCCGGCAGCGTGGAGGCAAGGGTGGAGGGAGCGCCCCAGCTGCCCCTGCCCCCTCCCGCGGGTCCCCGGGCTGCCCTCGGGGCCGGGATCCCCCTCTCCATCACACCTGCCCACACCTTCCTCCCGGTCCTTCCCATCCACCTGCACGGGCCTTGTGTTCACGCCTTGCCTGCGCTCACCCACGCCTTGCGGGGACGGTCCCCGGCCGCCCTCGCCTCGTGCCCGGTCTTGCCCTTTCTGTTGCTCTCATGGTCTCTCTCCCCAGCTTGCCCCTGGCTTTCCCATTGCCTGCATGCCCTCCCTCGGCAGTGCCGCCTGTCCTCTTGGGCTCCCTCATCCCCGTATCTCCTGAGTGAGGATCTTCCCCATGCCACCCTCGTGTGCTGATGGCAGGATAGGACTGTCTCTGGGACCAGGCTTTGATGCCTACATTTGCAAGGCAGAATGGTCCCAGATCCTAGTGGATCTCAGCCAGGGACTTGCTAGAATCCTCCAGTGACTCGTCTGGGGACTTTTAAGGGCAGTATAATTAAAATGACCATTTAAGTGTGTGTATGTCTCCCTCCGTTCTCCTGCAGGTGAGCTCATTAGCTCTTGCAGGGTGCCTAGTGTCACTCATGTTTCAGCAGAAAGGAGAACACATAGATATTCTTGGGCTGGGAGTGTTGGGATGCTTCCCATTTTGTCCATGTTCCAGAAGAAAATTGGCATCAGAATAGGGCGAACTGGTAAAAGAGGATGGAGGGGGTGATACCTGAGTGTCTATAATAGCCAAATAACCCAGGAGAGATGCAGTTTAGATTAAAGAACATGACTAGGAACCAGGACTCCTGTGTCGTCTTGGCTCTCCTGCGCGTCATGACATGACCTTGGGAATGTTACATAACTTCTCCTAGGCCTCAGTTTCCCCAGCAGGGAAAGACCGGTGGGGTGGTGGGTAATAATGCTGAAACATCCTCATGAGGCACTTTGATGATTTAGGTAATGTTTGCTGAGTGCCTCAAAGATGTCAGGTACTATATAAATGCTAAGCAGTGTTATTAAAATCTCCCTGGCAGTCTCATGTGCTGCAGAGGTTGCCAGCTGCGACTCCCGTAACGCCAGGCTCCCACTTCCCAGGTTCGGAGGAGGAGACCATCAGTTTTGCGCTGCTGCTGTACAGCTAAAGAGACACGATGATACGTGTGCGCATACTTTTTGGTATAGTTTCGTCTTCTCTAAGGAAACTGGTGAATTAATACTTTGAGTCACATGAAAGTAAAGGAGGAGAGTGATCTGCTTGTGGCTCGGGAATGTTTCTGGAAACGAAATGGAGCTGTGCCCGCTGAGGTCTCTGTCGTGGCAGGCTTCTCCTGAAAATGCTGCTGAAGACTCTTCCGAGTTTCAGGTTAAATTGTGTGTTTTTATCTTCAGGAAATTCACTTGCTTAATGAAGCAGGTCCTGTTCCAGCACTTGAATTTTGCGGGGGAGCTTAACTGGTAAAATGCAGCAGCTAAGGGCCATACAAGAAGGCTTTTCTACTTCATATCAGAGTGACATGATAGGTTTGCTTACGCAGACATCAATGGCAGTACGTGGCTTCTCAACTTTGTAGGCGTAGCCTTAATGTACATATCATTAACGTAAGAGCGTCCTAAGATGAGGTTGTTAAGTAGTAGTTTGTAGGGATAAACATGGTTGTTCGTTCTTTGGGCAGGAAGATGGACTAAGTGGACTTGCTTCAGGAAAGACTGTGGCAGGATTTTATACTGTAGTCACCATTTAAATTAGGATGCAATACTATTACAATGCCTAACATGGAGGTAAACAAATTCTATAGGTGTGGCATTTGTTATTTTACTTCCATCTCAGAAACATTTATTGATATCTTACAAGGCCAAAAAAAAAAAAAAGGCTGTTAGGGGGGATGAAGTGGCTCTAAGGAGTTGACCCTGTTTTTTGGATTTTGAGAAGCGTCTTTGGAGTCTGACTAGGTCGCATATGAAGACGTAGCCCAGTTTGAGGCAGGACATGAATCCCTTTACATACCCTCTGGATTCTGAGCTGGTTAAAGGACTGACAAGCCCTTTTAATTATAACTGCATAAGCCTAAAGCTGGAAAAGCTTGAACGCAAAGCCTAGGGGTAGTGGTATACCCCTAGGTACCGTATGGTTGGTCTGGATGGATCACGGTGCAAGGAATGAGGTGGCTGGTTCTGTTCAGCCAAGGCTCACCCCTCCTTTGCCTCTGTCCTCTGAGCCTGCTCCAGGCTCCATCGCTCCCTGGGGCAAGTGCATGTTCTCTGCGCTACCGATCACTGATACCCAGGCTTTTCTTCAGCATACCCCCATCCTAGGGTTTGTTTCCTCACTGCCATCTGCCCCTGGAAATCATCCCTCTGAGACTGGCATGGATGGAGCGCGTCTGATGGCGAACTGGTCTATCGGCAGTGAACGAGGTCCTCCTTGCTTCATTCCAGATGTTCCCGCTTCACTTTAGGGAGGCCCCCATCCTGCAATGTGCGTCGTGCTGGGACTTCTTTAGAGCCTGGGCCTAGATTAGCAGTGCTGTAAAGAGGCTACTGTTTGACACAGAGAAAAAATGGATAGTCTGTTCCCTGATACTTATAAGCTGATGGGTTTCTTACCTCCCTGAATGCTTGGCTTTATGTGTATGCACGCCCTTATGGTATAGCCACAGACTGCCCAGTTCTCCTGCAGGGAGGCACGAATGGCAGAGCGAGGTTGCGGGCTGCAAAGGCAGACTTGCAGCCTGCTGGTCTCTCAGGGTGAGAGCCACCAATTAGTTGTCTTCCCTAAGCAAGCCATGACAGGTTTTGAGGAGGTTGAAGAACTAACAGGTCCATTTACGCTCATGAAACTCCTTACGCTTTATGTGATGTACATTTATGTATGGTGCCATCAGGTAGGTAGCTTTTGATATAAGATACAGTATCGCTTTGATCTTGGGAGGTTTGATTTTAGCAAGATCAGGATTAAGTCAAATGTTTATTCAAATAATTGCTTAAAATGATTTCTCAAATGAAACTGTCCCAGCACCTCCTCCCAACTTCTTCAAAGAGGGAAGAGGGATGAAGTAAATAATCTGCAGAGGACTTTTTTTCCTTAAACTGCTGCATGAGACTTAATGCAGCTCTAGTCCTTATTTCTTGTGAATAAATACATTACTATTTTTGCAGAAAATTCGCAGTTCAGTCAGACATACAGCAAAAAGGGTTGCAGCGCTGAGATCCCGATTCCCAGCTGCTGCCAGTGAGGTAGCAAAAACTGGCCGGTGCTTAGGAAAGCAAAAGTGACAGAAATGCATGGACGGAGCGGTGACCGCTGGGGTCCTTCTCCATCGTGCTGCAGAGCACCAGGTTCGAGCATCAGCACGAAGTGACAGTTGTTCCTGTTATAATTGTCTGGCCAATAATAATTATCTTCAGATGTCTGCTGACGAGGGGCTCGCCAATGGGGAGGCAGGAGGCCTGTGCTGACTGTGCCGAGATTATCTGGGTGAGATGACGTCACACGAGGGCTTGCCTAAAATCACAGAAACTTTTCCTCTGCTGCTCTGCCGGCTGCTGCAGAGCTCCGGCCATCCCTGGCCCTGGCGCTGCTGCCCTCCTGCAGGCTGCTGCCCTCGGGCAGGCTCCCCTCAATCCCCTCTCTTTTGCCTCTCCTGGCTTTTTCCTCTCCTGTTTTTCTCCCTGAAAAGCCAAGGTTTAACCCTTGGCAGCCAGCAGCATGCTCGCAGGTAATAGCAGGAGCTGAGTCGGAGCGGAGGAAGACGAGCAGGATGAAAGCGGAGCTGGTTATTCCCTAAAGATGCTGTGGGGCTCTGCTGCAGAAAGTGGCCGTTTTCGTTAATGAGCTTTCGATAAAGAGAGAAGCACTCTGTAAGTGCAACTGGGCACTTTTTGGCTTTAAAGGGCACTGGCAACTCAAACTGGACTCTGAAATTAACTTTGTAAACCTCGGATGAGTATAAATGTTTGTGTATTTGAAAAAAACATCCTGGTGCAGGAAGTTATTTTTAACCTTTTGTTACCTGAAACTTTTATGTGCACAGAAAGTGCAGCTGATGCTGAGAGAAATTTATCCTTTGTAATTCTCTTTCTGGTCAAAACTGGAGATGGATGTGGAAAAGCAGAGGGTCAACTAATTTGGATTTGAAAATGTGCTTGCCTTTTAATAATTCACACAAGCACCATCATCCTAGACAGGTTTGTTTCCTAAATGCAGAACAAGCTTCCCTCATCCACTTAAGCTACTCTTACCTCATGCACAAATCAAGAGAGGCTGTGTGCATATCTCTCCAGGCGTACGTGTGTGGCAGCTAAAAACTGATGTAAATTACTTTTTTTTTTTTCCCCCTGAGCTCTTGCTAAATGCCAGTGAAGGATGTGGAGGGGACGCTGCAGTCACCCTGTCTTTCTCTCTGTGCCATGGCAAGTACTCAAAGGGAAGATGTATGAGTTGCTCTTTACCACAGAGAGACTGTTTTACTTGAGCGAAATTCAGTCAGCCCAAGAATTTAGCGTACCTCCACATTTCATCCCCCAGAGGGGCTTTTTGCTGCTCTCTTGTGCAAACTGGCCATAAAGCTGACGGGGCCATCAGTGCACGGCAGCTTTGGTGCTGCAGAGATTACCTGCTCCTTTGCCTTTCCTCCATCCCACAGGCCTTTCTGAGCAAAAGGCCAAGGTATTGGAGTATTGCAGAGCTTTAGCTCCTTGAAAATACAAGGATGGAGTCATGGGGAATAACAGTTCGTGTCCTTTCAGAGTTCAGGTATTTTCTGTCTGTCTGGGTGTGTGCTTGGGGGAAAGCTGGTGGCACAAAAATGTCATCCTGAAGATAAATACATCAGTGTCTTCTAGATTCAGCCTACCACGGAAACACTGGCATTGGCCTTTTGCTCACCCTATCCCTAGAGTATGAACACATCTCTTATCATGTTGCTTCATTAATTTTTAAGCCTCTGAGAATGAAGACATCTCTTCTACTTTGTGAAACACCATGTGCTTGTGGAAATAATAAACTTGTAAGAATGGAGTAAGAAGTAATTTAGGAGCTTGCCATCATTTTCAAAAGTGTACATGGACATTCAGGAGCATTTTGGTTTGGGATGAGATGTAGGACACTGAATTATTCTGGCACTTTTGAAAAAGTGGCTCGTATCCTCAACCAGGCAAACGCTGTGAAAGCAGAGGGGTGTTTCTGCAAGCACAGGCGGAGTAGCAAGTGGTGGCATGAACCCCCGAAGTCAGGGTGCTTTTTGTGGGTGGGCAAAGGAGCGACGGGAAGAAGCTGATTTCCCCTGGGACTGGGGTGCAGAGCCCCAGCTATCTCCTTCCTTCTCTAAATGCCCTGGCCCTGTTGATTTGCAGGGAACTTTTCCCTTGGAAGATGGTATTTTCACCTCTGGCTATTTCTGCTAGCTGGCACCCGTGCAGAGACAGACAGACAGGCCTTTATCCTTCGCTGGTTAAATCCACATGGAGTCGGTGGGAGGAGGCACCCTGAGTGCTGGTACAACTTTCCAGTCTGCCAAGCTGCAGCTTCGCAAGGATGTGGTGTTAGGGCTGTTGGGGCGGCAAGAGGCAGATACCCTTTTGGTTACGTGGTAGCGTCTCTACTTGATCAGTCCTGGCAAAAGTGCAACTTGAAATCAACTTCCACGGGCTCTTCTGCACCCCAGGCGAAGGCAGCCTTAGCATAAAGCACATCTTTGGCCAAGGTCATTGCTCCACCTTGAGAAGACAGCAGTTCGTACAACGGCACGTGAATTGCTGTTGGCTGTTTTGCTGTCAGGTTGCTTCTGGGCTCTTCCTAGGCACCGCGGCGGCATTCCTTTCCCAATTGCCAGTTTTTAATCACACCTTGATGACGAGCCACTGTTATTTAGGTTGGTGCGTTTTTTCCTCCTGTTAGTTTTTCTAAAGTGGACACGACATGTGTGTGTCCCTTGCAACCTAGAAATGTTTAAAAAATGTCTTCTTTAGAAGCAGTGAATAAAATTTACATGGGGACAGCTTCCACATTCTCCTCCTCCCTCAAATGGGTGCAGTCTGGTTGTCCATAATCTGGTAAAAGAAGCCCTGTAGACAGGCTATAATAATTTGTTAGATCCTCGTCTTTTAATGAACTCCGTGCTGGTAGATGTTGCCTTTTAATGGGGCTCAGGGTAAGCAGGAGATGGCTGTGTGTAACTCATTGCGTGATTAGGGGCCATGATTACTCCATTTTCTGCAACGCCTAATATGTAACTGGCTTTTTCCCTGACCCCCCTGCTGAAAACGCAGTGAGCATTCATGTCCAGTACATCTACTGCTCCTTAAAAAGTCAAATTCACGTTCAGAGACGTTGGTCTCAGCAGAGAAAGGTCTGGCCAAGTATTTAACTCTCAAATTTATGCGCTGCATTTGCTGTCGGTCTCTTCTCCACAGCCATCTATAGTGGTACTGGGAATAAAAGGATGTTTTGTACTTTTTTCTTCCTTTATGTCATTGCGCATCCTCTGCCCCTTGCTCAAGAGTCTATCCCAAGCCCTTTTCAGCTGACTTTGATCTGCTGACTCTTAGTGATAAATACAGAGATAAAAAGGGGGAAAAATTTGTAAGGGAAAGGCTGTAGTATTTCTGTCTTCGTGACTGTGTTAGCGCTGGCGGGCTGGTACCCCTGGTGCGTTGGGGGTCCAGGGCAGGGGGACAGACTGATGGGGAATGCAGAGGCCCTTCTCTGCAAAGGTGTTGTCAGTACAGAGCTGGAGACGTTGGAGGGTACAGAGCTGGGGTTTCTTTTTTTGCTTCGAGGGTAAGCTTTTATTAGTGTTTATGGAGATTTCCGCAGCTTTGAGAATGATTTTGTAGTACAGGGTCCACTGGGACTGCACAAGGCAAGATGACGTAAAACACTTTTTGGAAAGCTTAATCAAGAGAGGGTTTAGATGCTTTTTCTCTTAATGGCAATGGGCAGAGGTTAAAACATATTATTATTTTTAAATGTAAATTCACTTCAGCTAAAATGTAAAATAAACTTTTCACTGACTCAGGCTATATCAACATGTGAGCTATTTGTGTAACCACGTTACCCACGTACTGCTACCCAATACTTTTTTTTCTTGCCAACTGTTTTGTCAGTCCACTTGAGCCTTGTCCTGGGTTGGAGTAGAAGGGTTTTGCGTTTACTCTGTGTCTACACAGCACCTAGCACAGTGGTGCCCTGTCCCTGACCAAAGCGTCCCAGAAAGCCATGCTGTTCCTGTTCGTGTCACAGTGTCACATCCCCTGGGGCTGGGTTTGCTGGGGGAGGCCAGTGCAGCCCGGTGGGGTGCTCTGCGGGGGCACCCAGGGTAGTGTCACACAGGCCGGCAGCAGAAGGGGAAACAGTGTGGCTGTGATTGCATCCAGGCTAATTCAAGGAGAAAATTGTGTCGCTTCAGGGTTTGCCAGTGTGGTTATTATTGCTTTCAGATCCAAAGTAGCAACAGTACCCGATACTGCCTTTCACTGTGTGCCTGGTGTTATGTGCTCCCTTGCAAACCTTCGGTTGCAAGTCGTGTTGACTTTTATGAGGACATCCTACCCTTTAATTGCCACGAGTCTTACTTACGGACCAGGAGCAAGGTAAAAGGACTCCAAAAACAACATGACCTTGCTTTGGCTAGAGAAGGGGCCCAGATCCTGCAGAGCAGACGTGCTATGAAATGACGAAATGATGGGCAGGTATTGCATCTGCTGAGCAGTCCTTGACCTTCTGTGGGAAGAGCTGATATTCAGAGTGGGGAAAAAGAGAGGGTGACGCAAGTTAACGGTTTACCTCATGCCAGGGGACTTGGGGCTTTGCAGAGTACACGTAGCGGTTTATGCACTACACAGCATGCGGGGGAATGATGATCAATACATCTCTGAGGACGTGGGAAGCCTGACTTCAAACTGAATGCACCCATAGACAGCTTGTACAAGTCAGGCATCAGTCAGTCAGGCGCAGTTCTTCGGAAAGTGCCCGAGTCCCATGATTTCAATGGAAATCAGAGACCTGTGTCATCTCTGAAAATTGCTCTTTGTGCCTCAGTTCCTCAGCTGTAAAATGGGGAACAGTTCCTTTCTGGGGATACTCAAAGTTGGTTTTTTACCATGTCACAAAGGTGATTCTGAGGTGGTAAGACCCGTATGAGTAACTACATTAAAACAGTACAGAAAACATAGCGGTCTTACAGTATTACTGTGCAGCTTTACACTTTTATTAGCACTGAAGAATACTTTATTCTTGCCAAGGATGTGGGGCAAAGTTTGTCTTCTTGATTGTGGTAATTGAGGAGTAAAAAGAGCTGCTGCAAGAAGAGCTGTGGAGGCAAGGCAATTTATTGTTGGTATCATGGGATTAAAGTGCAAAAGTCCAGACTATTCTTAATTGCAAATTTAGGGAAGGAACTGTCCTTCAAATAGTTCAATAAAACTTCAGACTATTCAACATCTTCTGATGATAACTTTCAAATAGAATTTTAAAAATTTGTTGGTAATTAGTTTCAGCATATGAAGCCTGCAAATTCAGTGAAAAATGAATTGGAAATCATCCATGATTATGAGCTCCTCAAATTGATTGTTGGTTTTCATATCTGATGGCCTCAGTTACCCCTGGACGTAAAACTTAAGGTCGGTCAAGAGTGTTATTAAGGACAAATATCTGCCCTGTGTGCTATACTGCTATAGTATTGAGCCATCAGTAGTGTAAATACACCTGGAAAGAGCAATCCCAGGGAGTGCCACTTAACGTTTTAAGGGAAAGAAACAATGGGCCAAGTTCATCTCACTAAAAACACCAGAATGATATTATTGAGGAGTCTGATTTTCTGGCTAATAAAACTGTCTGGTTTTCTTTTTCTTTTTTTTTTTTCTTTTATTTAGAACCATTAAGAGGTACTTAAGATGCTGGTAAAATCCCCTAAGTGTAAACAAAAGCAGGATGCCAAAGTTGTTGCACTGTCCCATTCAGATAGTGGGTTTATTAACAAATCTTTACAAAGTCTGGCTTTTTCCTTATGTAATTTTCCTTTTAGCTTTAATTGGGAGTTTTCCCTCTAGGTCTCCTGTTGTGTATCTGCTGAATGCAGGTCCTCTGTAAACATTAATGGGAATTTTGTGGTTTCCAACATACGAAATCTCCAGGCAGCTGAAAGTCCTGGGTTTTCATCCTTTTTTTTCTCCCTGGAGAAAAAAAAAAAAAAAAGGAGTTGGCTGTCCAACTCCTTGTCCACATCTTTGCAGGTCACAACCAAGAGAGGCATTGGTTATTAGCAGGAAATTCTGTGGACACCTTACATTTCGATTCCTTACTCCTTGTTTCTTCGTCCTCCTTGGCTTGACAGCCAAGCAGGAAACTCCAAGTTATTTTGTACACTGCGATGATGTCTAGATCCTCTTGTCTTCATTAGCTACCTTCACTTTCGCGAAGACTTTTTCTCCGTTGACACGGTAGCTCTGGGGCTGATGGCTGCTCTGGCCCATGTAAGACCTCAAGGTCTCATCATTAGGGGGGCTTGCTGGGTCCTCTCTCCGGGGCATGGACAGGGACCCGGCCCTTTTGCGGGGGCATCTCGTGCTCATGGGCAGCTGACCCAAACCCAGCAAAACCCAATGGTGATTTCACCGCGTTTCCTAGGTAAAAGCTGAAGCTGTGAGAATGTGCTAAGTGGAGCTGCTGATGAGAGTGCACAGCATTGATTGCAGACCCCTGATGAAACAGGTTGTTTAACAGGTAGAAGTATTTCGAGATGCATTATGTTTTCTTTACAGTATTTTGTGAGGGCATTGCCCTGTTACATTTTTCCAGAAGATATTGCTGTTGGCCACTGTCTGAAACAAGATACTGACCTAGTTCAACCTTTGATCTGACCTGATTGCTCCTGTGTGCTTAAATACCCTTTATTTTATCACATGTCTGATAAAGAATATACTGGTTTTGGTACCAGTCATGTCAGAACTGTCTGGAAGTTACATTCCCTCTTGCAATGGCTCTATGTACACAGACCATCAGTTTGTTTTGTTAAATCATTATTTGTTGTTTCAGAACTCTGTAAATACTGTGAGTTAAATGCATTATTTTTAAATCTTACTTGGATTGGCAATTCATGCTGAAAATGCCCAGCAATCCTACATACTGCGCAATTTCTGGGGGTCTGATGCTAGGCAAGATTCCCCCTGTGGAAGGCGCTGCCCATGGATGCTATGAAAAACTCTGTCTTTCCCCTAACAGCTTAGTTTAAGACTAGTAGTACCCCAGGCAGACAAAACTCATTCTTATTTTTGAAAAGATTTAGAGAAATTATTGCTTGGACTATGAGAACCAGATCTGTGCACCTACATTGCCACCGTCTCTGTGACCCAGTGGGGAGTTTTGCATCTGTCCCAGCGGAGGGAGGGCGACTTCAGACAGCCAAACACCATGGATAAAAGCAATGTTATAGCACTGAAAGGAGTCCTCAGTTAATGTGTCCTTGTTCACTGACCTCTAATATCATGTCTGAAATGTATTTTTTTTCATTTTTAACAATTTTCCATAAGCTTTCCAGCATTTTCCAAGAGCTCCCCTCCTACATCAGTGCTTACATCATGGACAAGTTTCAAAATTTAGTTTGAAAGATAGGATCAACACCAGGTGTTCCTATTGCAACACTTAGAGCCAGACTGTCATAAGGCTGTTGTACCCAGGGTGCTCACACTTGTTAGAATATGAAAGAAAAACGTTTTACTGAAAGAAACATTTTGAAAACCTGGCCCTAGATGTTCATGAGAGGTGATCCTTCTGTAATGGTACCCCTATATAAAGATGGTAGTTACAGTGCATGCCTTTCCCAGATTCCTCCACATATGTCTTTTGATCCTGCTCGGGAGGTTTGCATGTCCGGGATCCTGGTATTTGGTGTTTACAGACAGTTTATATTACTGTTCACTCAGTCCTTTGAGCACCCTGCAGGCACTGGTGACGGGATTTGTCTGACCACACGTAGACGCCTGCTGTGTAAGGTGCCTGAGTCATCTCATCCTGAATAGGGAGCTGAGAGAGATAAGTTGCATCCTAAAACCACTCCCTTCTCTGCGCCAAATAGAGAGAGACTCCAGGGAGCTAACTGGACCATGGTTATTTCCAACCATCCTTCTTCCTTTCTCCCCCGCCATGCATTTTCTTCTTTTTCTAGATATCTATTTGATTTTTCCTTTTTATCACCCTTTCCCCCTCCCTCTTGCATTTTCTGTATGTCTTTTTCCCATTTAGGAACAGTCAAGCGGGCAGCGGGGGTGGCTGGGGAAGCCCTGAATGCTTATGGAAAACAGCCTGCGCGGTGGGACGCAGCTGGCCTGTGTTTTGGTGCTGGGCTGGTGGAGCTGGGCAGCGCAGGCCTGGCCCTGAGCTGGCTCCGGATGGACAGAAAAAGTACTGCATTGGGGTAGTCCCGCTGCCACCTTCTGATGAAGTCGCTTGGTCCTTCATTTCTGGAATAGGGCAGTAACAAAAGAAGAGGAGTGCTTGCTTGTAGCTTTCTTCAGCCCCCATCATATCCTGGTATAAAAGGGGCCTCTCTTTTAAAAGCCACTTTGCAGTCACTAGCTGGAAAAATCCTAAATAAAGTCTACAGTAAAACTTCTGTTGGCTTCAATGTAAGAGATTTAGTTCCTAAACTTGTATGTATTAGCTAAATATAATGTAGCATCTGGTATGTAAAATGATTATGACAATTCACATATTTTGAAATGGTCATTACTGTAAATAGAATAATTGGAAAAGATGCTAGAAGAATATGAAGAGGAAAGAGATTGTGTCTACATTTAGGAAAAAATACACACCAGGCTGAGAATATAGGCAATCCAGAGATTAGGGAGAATCAGTAATTATAAGAGCTACCACAGCTTTTTACTGTGTGGTGAACAAGCAGAGCTCCTCCCTGTGCTTTCTGTAGTAGCATGCCCTTGATCGAGAAGAAAAATGGACTAGGACAACAAAAAAGGATCTGTTAGCATCTATCGTGTATTGGCGTTAAAGCTGGGAACGCAGATTTTGTCCTCAGGCTTTCCAAATGCTCTTCTTGCCTTAGCAGTCCCCCTGACTTCAGCTGTTCTGGTGTCATGGAGCATCTTCCCTAATGAAATGCCGGTGGCTTCAGGGTAGGCATGCAAAGTATGTAAGATACTGAGGGCAGTCCTTTGGTTTATCTCGATGAACTCTTGCGAGTACGGTGAGCAGTTTTGAATTGCATCAATTAAAATGGCATATACAATGGAGGGAGGCTTTTGACAGACCACAAGTATCTTGCCTAGACTTTTCTTTCACGATTATGTTCCAGCATTTTGTCTTCATAGGCTGTGTCCTGATGACCTTTGTTACGATCCATACTTATTGCTGGCAGAGCGTAGGCCTCTTTCCATTAAACTAGATCGTGTTGTATCCGTTTACGGGGGACATGAATTTGGCTTCAGACATCTTTAACCCATTGCCTTGTTTAAGTTTTCAAGAATGAGTCTTGACTCGGTGGAATTTCAAGTAGCTCTTGTGTTGTTAAAATAGCTGTATATCTTGAAAGAGGGACGCTTGTGTTCACTGTATTACCATGGAGAGTTAACGGTATTTTAGTATCTTTTTGCCCTTTGCTAAGGTCTAGACTGAATCCCACAGTCACATTCTTGGTGAGTTAGATGCTTTAATGACAGAAGGCTCTATAATGTAACATTTCTAACAACAGAAGGGATTCCTTGAAAGTGGAGGATCTGCACAGTACTACTAGGGCGGCTCTGAGAGCAGCCTGAAGCCATTGCAACTGGAAGTCTTGCAGGTTAGAATGACCAGTTCCACTGACTTTCAGCTGAGGTCTCTCTTCTTAGTTCCCATGTCCTATATGACATTACAAGAAAGCAAGACACTGATTCCCAGCGCTTTTGAGAGCCTCCTGTTGCACGTACAGTAAGCCAAAGCACATCAGACATAAACTTGGAACCATCATGCTTTTTCCCTGGCTGCTGGATGAAATTCTGCCCCTTGAATGTCAGCCAGCCTGTGAGGCAACAGGGACAGCCTCCCTGTCACCCAGGTTGCACAAGGGGGTGATGTCAAGGTGGGTTGCCTTGGGTTTGCTGGCACTGGAGTAGCTTCCCGGGGCTGAACTTTTGCCCCATGCCACGCAGACGCAACCACCACTACAGTTCGGTGAACTGGCCCCGGGTGCCAGGGCTACCTGTCATGACTTCTCCTGGGGCCGTGACCTCCCGCGGCAGAGCGGACGGGACCGACGGAGGCAGTAAATCATCAAACTGCTCCAGCTGCCTTTCCCGGAGGCTGCCTGCGCAGCCTTCCTGAAAGCAGTCCCGGAGACAGCACAGTGTGGAGCTGCCTTTGGTATTTAGTACCCATGAGAGCGTGTATGCTGAGGTGCTCGTGGCTCCTGTGCCCAAAACATCGGACCCATGCGGTCTGAGCAGTTTCCTTCTAGCTGCATGGGCGGGGACAAACACTCTAAGTTGTGAATTAGACAAACATCCCTCTCTAACTGGATCTTGCAGTCTGCTGTGATAATGCCCTGCGGTCTGGTCCCTAGACTATCCTGCTCAACCTGCTTCATTCAAAGAGTGGGTAAGGCACCCGTCCGGAGAACTACAGTTTTTCAAGGACCTTCGCTATTAAATTGGCGTCTGGGATTTATCCAAGTCAGTGGGAGACATGCCTGTGACTTGAATGGGAAGAGGATGCAAATTTTTGTGCATGAGTACATGAGGTGGCTCTAGCATTAGCCGTAGCTTTGATTCAGACAGAGATATGAGTGCAGCTGAAGGCGGAATAAGCCGCCATCCCGCAGGCTTCCTGCAGGAATACCAATGAAGAGGATGTAAATGCAGGATGTGGCTATGGAGTAAATGGTAATATGTGGGGGATCACTAGGAAGCATGAAGATTAAACTGAAAAGGGCTTGTTTCCCAGAGATTGGCTTACGTGCAATCCTCCCTGTGCAAGTGCTCCTCTTCCAGAATAAAACTACCCGTCTCCAGTGTTGAACCAGTTAATGTGGGCAGGGGCTTAGGCTGCCTTCTGCCATGCTCTGGGGTAGTGGCTGTAAGCTGGAGAAAGCCTTATGGAACAGAAGGGGGAAAGAAATGTCAGTTCGAGTCAGGGTGTGTTGACTCATAAGAGACATTTTGAAGGTTATGGATATATGTTAAGCAGGTATTAAATAGCTCTTGCTTTATAAATAACATTTACAAAAGCAAGCATCCTCTTCAGCGCCAGAGTGTATAAGAATATGAGTTAATTAGAGTCTGCATTTTCAAAGTGACAGAAAAACAGGATTTAGATCAGAAAAGCTGCAAATAAGTTTGCTGGTGACTTGAAATCCGGTGACTTCTGTAAAACTTCCTGGCCTCATTCCTTGCTTTTTCTTCCCACTCACTGCTTTCTGCAGCTGTGTCCATTGGACTTGGTGTAGTCGTTCGTGATTTGTGTGACCCGAGAGAGGGGAGGTTCAGACCTGCCGACTGATGGCTGTTTGCAGAGGGGCAGGTCCGCCCGCTGGTGGGGACACATTGCAGTGGTACTC
This sequence comes from Calonectris borealis, assembly GCF_964195595.1. Taxonomy (NCBI): domain Eukaryota; kingdom Metazoa; phylum Chordata; class Aves; order Procellariiformes; family Procellariidae; genus Calonectris; species Calonectris borealis. Next base: position 59,589,310 of record NC_134315.1, on the reverse strand, counting down.
TGAGGCATTAAGTCACTTGTTTTGCAGAGAAATGCGGGCTGGCAGGAGGATGGGCCAGACCACAGAGTAATTTGTAAACAGGCTTGGTGGAACGTTCCATTGCCTGCAAAGTGACCGGGCTAATCCTGGAAACCTGCAGCCTTTATCATGACACCTGACACAGCAGCATGGCTGGCCTCCTCTGCTTTACCAGATTTCCATGCTCACGTCTCCGTTCTTTCTAAACATGGCACAGATTTTTTCCTTTCCCAGACTTAAGGCGGGGGGATGATGGAAGAAATCTGCAGTGAAGCATTCCCCAAAACAGTATGAAAATGCAGAGGCCCCCTTGCAAAAGGGAGGGGGCCCTCACACCGGGGTGGTGTGTCGTCCAGGTTGTCGGGAATGTGACTTTGTCTGCAGCGTGAACAACCTCACGGTGCATTCAGAAACGCTCGCCTGACTAACATACTGCTTACATTTGCTGACTCACTCTTGCATTGCCTTTTTCTTTCTTGTTCCCTGGATGTGTTGATTTTTATCTCTGTTACTAGGGCTGTGCCCCAGACACTGTATAATCAGCGTGTTTGTGTTTGGCTCCCGTGGCGGTGGGAGGTATCTACATTTGGATACAAACGTTAATATAATTCACCCGCGAGTGAATAATAGCAACAAAATAGAGGGGCCTGAAGCCCCGCCGCGTGGGAGGGAGGGCTGTGAAACGCTGCTCCCGGGGCAGGGCCATCCCCAGCATCACTGCCTGGGGCTTTGCACCACCAGCTGCATTCGGTCTTACTGTCTGTTCAGGTCCTGCTCCCCCATGCTAGTTTGACCGATTAATTTAAATTCGGCCTCGTGCCTTCACCTGTAGAAGACACCAACACAGGCAGCCTGTATCTGAAAGCCCTTTCAGGGTGGGAGCCGTACATGGGCATGGCTGAGAGCCATGGTGGAGCTGCCGGGTCCCCGCTCTCCTGCTTTCCCAGGAGGCGTGTGGGTGATCAAAGGTCCTGCTTACCACCCACCCTGGTCGTAGGGTGCTCCTGGAAGGGCTTCATCTGGCTCCTCCTCTCCGGGTGAGCTGCAGCAGCCCTGTGCCCTCGCAGCCCTGCTTGCTTTCCCGCTTTGATCTTTCACCCCGAGCCATGAAGCATCTGTGTCTTTTGCCACTTCAAAGGGTGTCTGTTCTTGATGTGCAATGCTCGTGTACTTCTGGCAGTACAGTTCATTTCCTGCCTGTCTTCTCAAATACCAGTGGTCTTAAGTGCCTCTCCTAAAATGTTTGAGGATCTAGGTTAGTATGCAAGGACAATAATGCCTTCAGGTTTTTTCCCTTTACAGCCTGGGCTCCTAAATTTTGTCTACGGGTATCCCACATGGTTACAACTATCTTGTCTTCTCAATCTCTTCTGAACAGGCCACCACTTATTTTTCTTGACCAGCTTGCTTAGGGCTAGTTTGAAGCCCATCTCATTAAGTTGCCGTCATATAACGCTCTTTTCTCTTTTTTTAATCAGATGAAGTCCAATGTTTTCCCAGCAATCCTCATGCAAGGAATGACATTGCATGGCCAATTACCAGGGAACTAATTAGCAGACAACTTCTTTCCTCATGGTTCAAAGAGCGTTACATATGCATTCCCGGGAGATCGTACCACACAGCATCACCTTGCAGCAGCATTGCTGTGAACGAAGCGTGCTTTTTCTCTCCGTGCCTTTTCCTGCTCATGAATTTTGTGTCAGAGTGGGAGCAGACAGACGGCGCACCCCAACGTCACCAAGCAGAATCCAGCACTGACGGTGCCTTCGAAACCCTCCCTGCGTTGAAACTACAGCCCCTGCGCACCCGTTCTGCACAGCAGTGGCAGCTGAACAGAGGCACCCTTCTGAGTGCCCGGGCACGGTAGCTTTGCTTTAAGGAACTTCAACCTGGAAAGGGCTGCCTTTTTGGTTTTTTTTTAGGCACGATTGATTTTTTTTCAGGCTAAACAGTATTTATGGCATTTCTTAATTCAGGTTTCAGTATTCCAGCTTCGCTGAGATCAGTGATATTTAGCATTTGCAAACAGAAATTCTAGGTTTTAAAATCTTGGCATTTTTAGTTGTGACTTTTGTAAGTGCTGGTGGGCATTAAACACGCAGCTTCTCTGGTGTCTTCTCCTGTTAGCTGTTTCTTCATAGTGGAAATGACTGTCAGCTTCTTGAACCAAGCTTTGAAAGCCCTCCAGGCATTTCAGGGGCAATACTAAGGACTTGTGACCAGCTTTACTCACTTCTGGATTTACATTTTTGTCATTGATTCTGTATACATGTTGGACTAAATATATATGCAAACAATATCAGGAGGGTGTGTGCTTGTACTCTCCCCACTTATTTTTACTGATTCTCAAAAGCAGTGCCTGGCACCTTGGACCTATGCGGTGAGGACTAAATGATGAGCAGAGCTGTTGTTTTACGTTAAATTAGTCCATCTTCTCTATCCCAGCTTCTTCTGAATTTTTGTTATATTTACAGGCAAAGAGCATCTGGCATCACCTATTTGTAAATCATAAATTTAGATTTATTTTACCCAAGTAAACAGAAACCGGTCCCAGAACAGACAATAATACGAGAGCTTTAAAAAAGATGCCTTATCTTTATCAGTAAGTGGTAGCGTGTGCTCTGTTGAGATCTGCTCTGCTAAAATATTTCTTCATTTCTGTCGCCTAAGGTGAGCAATAAGCTTTTTCTTCAGCATGGCACTCTGTCACAGGACAGGGTGAGCAGTGGTACTGGAGCAGGTGAACTCTCCTCCACCTCCAGACTGCAGCACCTGCTCCCGGTAACATTTTTATGTCCCCTTGTGCAGCTGCATGATGAATTTCTGGGAAGAATAGCTGCTTCAGTGCAGAGTTTAAAATGGAAACCAGGACTTTGTCACCCAACTTCCAAATCCCCTCTTTTAGAGAGTCGAGGAGGAGGCTTCGTTGCCTTACCAGAGCACCCTTGCAGGCTGGACACCTTAAACCTGCTCCCACCCTGGTCGGCCCCCAAACTGCTGGCCCTACAGCTTCGTGCCATATCCCCTGCCTGGCCCAAAGCTGGCCACTTGGCGTTTTTTTTAAGGTAAAGGAAGAGATTTGTACCACTGGAAGGTGCTTTGGGCTGTGGGCAGAGTCAAGGAAATATCCATGTATTAGTTATATGGATAGTGATATGGCCTATAGATGATAGGCCATATTTTCCAGCTGTTTATTTTGCAAGCATGTTGAGACATCTTAATGCAGTTAGAGGTTATTAAGTCTAAGTTGTTAAGTTAATTTTAATGTCTTTAATAGACCTTTAGCATTCATGTTTAATCCAGTACTACTTATTGGCCTACATGGTATGTTGATACTTTTTAAAGCTTCAGACTTGGCAGCCCTCTGAAGAGTGCTTGTATTTCCCAGATACCTGGATGAATTTCTTTCTGCTGCTGTTAACCAACGTAGACTTTAGCTCTGCATTTGGACTGAAATTTAAAACAATCTGCAGAAGGGAGCCTGATGCTGTAGTTGTAAGCAGCATCACTGGCTGACTTTGCAAAGGGGGCCTGTATGTGTCTGCCAGGCGGAGGCATTGGGTGGAAGGCTGATGGAGAGAGAGGGAAACAGATTTGGTTTGGTTCAAATAAGGCATAAAACATTGTACCAGCCAAGGAGGTCTGAGAAGCTGCCCAACAGACCGTACAGCCTTGTTCACAGAAATGAAGCCTAGCCCCAGATGCTTCCAGAGCGCTTCAGATTCCCAGGGAGAAACATCCTGCTGGTTACAGCACAACAGAATAAGTATCAGCCAGCACTTTTTTCTGTGTTGTTTGAACATCTTTTCTTTTGGCATAAGAGTGCTTCGCCAGCAATTCAATTTTAAGTTTCAAAGTGTCTGGGCCACATTAACGTTTAATCTGCCCTCTACTAGCTGGCAATTTCTATCCTGATTTGCAGTGATTAAAAATTAATCTAGCTAGGATTTAGTGATACTCCAGGATTCAGGCATTTTGATCTTGTAAGTCAGGTTTTAAACTAAATGCACATTACATATACATCTGTTTTATTTAAAAAATAGAATCAGTGTTTCATCTTTAAAGTAAAGATATTCATGATTTCCTGGTTTATTCAGAATTGCAGGTGTATCACTGCAGCAATCAGAGAGCATCTTCCAATTGACTGTTCATCCCTTTGGAGGGATACCTTTTGTGGTTGGTATCAGAAACATGTACAAAAGGAGATTTTAAGTTTGTACCTGTGACTGTTACATTTTTGCTATTGTGTTTCAGCTAGCAAAGCTGGCCCTGCCACGCTTTGCTGAGGCAAAGCTTCCACTAATGCTGTAGGACAAGTTTTCTTCTTTACTATGAGCAGCCAGAAAAGAACGCTAACTTAAAAAGAGAAGAGATTCAAAGCCATATAAAGACTTGATTCTCTTACAGAGATAATCCTTATGTGATTTTCCTAAATATTTTGTCAGGTCTCCTGTCTCGTTTTCTTAAGTGTACGTTGGCACTAAATGCCTGCTGACCTTCCTTGGATCAGCTTTCCTCGTCTAATAACTTGAGGTAATGTGTGCAAATCCTGGGATTTACATATTTGACTGATTTATGAGTAAATACCTCTCAGTCTCTGTTTAAATCTGCTTGAGTCTAAAGGGGTGCTGATGTGGATACCCCACAGATGTATTGCAGTCATATTGCAGGTACTTGCACATGACAGGTTTTGTTCAATAACTCTTCCCCAACTATGACATGACAAATACTTTTGTACCAAGTGGAAGCACTGGTTCGGGTATTTTCCATCAGATCTGTGCAGTTTTTGTGGAAGTTATACTAAACCTGTTCTTCTGCAAATATTAACAAAATTTCGGTTTTTTACAAGTATACCATAATTAGTATGCCTCTAAATTCTTCCTGGCTGTTCATTAGTTCATGAAGGGCTACAGCCTTTTCACTGGTTAAATTCAGTAGTTAAGGTGTATATGATGAAACCCATCTAACCAAAGCTGGAGTCTTCAGTTCCTGGTGTCGGTGCTCCATCCGTATGACTTCCTTGGCTTGCTCCTTGCCTTTTTCAGGTTATGATCCATTTAGCTTAAAACATCTTTCGATCTTTGGCTTGTAAACAAAAGCAATAAACACTTCTGTAAAGCGTCCAAGGCCTTGTGTAGAGAGGTGTCCATTTGTGCCATTAGGTAACTGTTTTATGAAATAGCTTATCCCAGTAGACATTGAAATGTATTTAAATAATAATCCTACTTCTAACCCAAGTTAGGTAAATAAGTATGTTTGTATTTGGATTCCTCACCAAAGGTTAGTGCGTTATCCGCTAGGCTGCAATCACACTAATGACAAACATAGTTTTATCACCCATGGATAGAAAATAGTACCATCCTTGAGTAGCACCATGCAGTGTCTCAATTTTATGGCACTGCTCAAAAGCAAATGTAATGAGCGTTGCTTTGTAGAGGCCTACCGCACCCGCAGTCACTGACACATGGGGATAATCCCCCGTTTCCACTTCGCTACGCGTTGTGTGTCCTCTGTGTTTTACAGCGTCGCATTTTATTCGATACCAGCCTGGACTGTGGTCCTGCGTGAGGCGGTACCCTTTCGCTGACTTCTGGGAGCTGCTTCCAGTTCACCTCAGGATGAAGATCCAGCACATCTGCATGCACAAAGTGAAAGATACAGGCCCAGGTTTCAACTATATTAGAGTTTTTGAATATTGAAAATCTTTGATTTTGATTCTTACTCATCTCGTACAGTGAAGGTGAACTAGATCTAAAATCCCAACATGCTGTACATTTTAAAGTTCAGGTAAGTTCATTTCACTGAATTCAGAGAAGGTTTCAAACCTTTCAGGGTTACTTTTTCCACGTGAAATGTAGAACAATCATTGTTACTGTTCTTTTCTATATAATTTTATTCTGTAACTTCTCCAGCGATAGGTTAGGACAATACATTTTTGGTGTCACTTGGGTAACCATTCCAAGTCTGATAAGAGGGTAGTCTGGGAGACCTAAACCAGTTCTTAAACCTGTGCCATGGTGGCAAAGTGGGCTGGAATATAGTAGCACAGTTTTTAGCATTTCACTTTAATGCTTTTCTGCGGGTAGATTCATAAAGTAGGGACCAAGTTTTAAGTCAAATAAGTAGGAAGTGAAGCATAAAGTACAGAATTCCAGAAGCAAAAAGCACAAGACCATTTCAGGTTTTAATGAGATGTAAAATGTTCTCACCTTGCAGAAAAAGCTCTTCAAAGAAAGATCACCATTGTCTTTAGGCTATTCTGTGGGTCGAGTCGTACTTTCTCTACTACCAGCTAATCTCTAATACAGTTACCGTTCAGTTAGAAAATAATGATTTTACTTGAGACGCCAAAGCTTTCTTCTCTTATTTAGTACTACTTCTTTTTGCTCTCCATGGATGGGACCATAATAGCTGTCCTAACCATACAATAGACATAGCAGATATAGACATACCAAATACAGGTGCAGTAGTCTTTTCCCAAAGCAAAGGTTTTCCAGATCGAATAAGGTGAAATCAGATAGCCAAGTCTCTGAGAGCATTGAAACTTCAACACATGACGTGTGGGAATCCGGATGCTCTGCATGGGACTTCGCATGAGGGTTAAGTGTAGGGACAGACTTAGCTCTGTATTTAAATGGTAACCTTTTAGAAGGTGATAAAATCATATCTTAGCTTTTACATGAGCTATTCCTCAGTAACAACAGGTGATGCAGTAACCTGCACAGGTTGGTGTGACCAGACTGGAGTACCCAATACAGAATTACAATAACGCTGTTCTTTACTATCCATCAGTAGAAGAACGATGGACAACCCCAGCTGCAAACTCATGTAGACACTCGGTGCTCTTTCCCCAGTCCCATGCTTGCAGAACTGCGCAGAGATCCATCTGTTCTTCTCTGCACTTCAGTGTCTATGTGGGGAGAGAAAAATCACAGGTTTGTGATGTGTTTAGGGTCAATCACAGTTTTCACAAAAGGCAGATTTTGGAGTCATTTTAGAAGATCATAATGAATGAATAGGCTGGCTCTGTACTTTTTAATTGTTGTTAGGATGATTACATATTTCTGTATTAGATTTAGTTCAATTCAGTATAATTTAGGCAGTTAAAATAGCTGGGAAATAAACGGGAAGACTGGAGAATGAGTCTGGGGAAAAAAAAATCACCAAAACCTCCTGGTCAACATCTGAAAGGCTTAGAAAATTAGCTTCTCTGCAAGGGACTTCAAGCTGCCATTTCTTGCAAGGCCAGGAGGAATTTACTGTATTCTGTCTAATCTTTTTGGATCACTCCTCATGGCTCCGAAGTGTAAAGATGGCAAAACCTAAATGTGCTTAATGGTGAGTAAAAAAGGGCCTTTTATATTGAAACCTCTTCCTCTGAGTCCAGGACAGAGAGAATTTGAAAAAGAGGAGGACAGTCTTTGAGGCACAGTCTGGACCTCTCTTTGCAGACCTGATTAACCTGGGCAGCCCTCAGCAATTATGGTGTTTGCCTTTATAGGGTCCCTTCAATGCTGGGTTTCATGTAAACAGGAAACAATTAGCGAAGAAATGTGGTGCTATATTTCCATTGCATTTCCTGTGCAAAACCGTGGGCTGAGCCGTTTGGGAATTTTCCCCTTAATTGCACCCTTGGTTGTGTGAGGTGTGTTGACTGACTTTACGTGATGCCCCCACACACACCTGCTTGGAAATGATTCAGGCAACCCGCCTCACGTAATGAAAGGTATTTCAGCTCAGCTTGCTATCTAAAAATACTGAGGGCTGGATTCAGTCCTTGGTTACGCAAGAGGAGTTGCAGAGAGATTGTGCCCGTCTTGCCAGCCGCGGGAGGGAGGTGAGGTGGTACAGGCTCGGCACCATCCTCCTTGCAGGCATTCCCAGAGAAGGATCAGCGTGATTATGGCTTGTGCTGGCTGCAGGTAGTCACACTGCATGGTTGGGGCACCCCAGCTGCCCGCCCCAGCCCTTTGGTCACGCAGGATGCTGTGTGTGTTGCAGAGATGAACGTTATCATGTGTAATCCTCTGAGCTCCGTGAGGTGAGCCGCTCTGCTTGCCTGAGGGCTCCCTGTTTGTCGCTGTGTCGCGGTAGTAATGATGCAGCTCCAAATCAGAAGAAGAAAAGACCACCTGAGGCAGGCAAGTCCTTTGGCAGTTTAATAAGTGCCAGCGAAATGAAAGCAGGACATCAAGATATCCGTAAACCCTTGAAAGTTAAAGGAATTTGTGCGTAATTAATAGCAGTAACCAAAGCAGAGCAGCAGGTGAACATTGGTCTTGGCTTTCTTTTGGCAACTGCTTGGTATGTCCATTTTCTTGACTGGGAAGAAGCGAGACCAGAGGCAGGTTTAAACGCTATCAAACTCTACTCAAGATGCCACTGGTGAGTTTTATCACTGGTGAAGATCCCAGAATTGTATCATACTTTCATTTGGCCTCAGAGATGCATTAGCTCTGAGGCATCCGATAGAGGAATTTGACTGCATATACACGAGCCAGAAAGCTTCTGGAATTACCCAAGAGGACTAAGATCTTTCCAGAATTGTGTAGTGCTAATTCAGAGCAAGACACAGGTAGTGGTTCTCTAAGTCCCCCTGTAACTCTGCAATTAAAAACTATAGGTTTTTGTAATAATTGCTGGATTAGTCATCTGGATTATTCAGCATATGTAGCTGTGACATATGGATGGATGGATGCATATGTGTAAACTTCTGAAAGGCAATTTTTATGGAGAAACAGTGAAATAATACACTAGGGGCGTTATTGCCAAAAAATGCTTTGTAAGCCACAGGAGGGGAAAGAACAAATAAATACCATGTTCAAACTCAAAATTGATTTTTCTTTCTTTTTGTTTGCCTGGTGATACGTGCACTCTTCGGTAATGTGATTCTTCTCGGTATTATTGAGATACATGTGTGAAGATATTGTGATTGGGCTTAGAAGTTTCTATGTGAAGTGCCACTTTGCTTCTGCCCCATAAATTTTCATTAAAAAGCATTTTATGATCATCCAACATGAAATAGGGGATTGGATTGATAATATATGCACAGCTACAGTAAAGGATGCCTTTCGAATCTATGTGCATGGTGCAGAATTGATCTTTTTACATAGTTATATTGGAGGGATGGTATTTAAATTACAGCCTAGAATAATTACAGGAAAGCAAACAATTACATTTATGCATCTAACACTTTAGAAGTTCAGTTTCTTACATATATTTGCTGAATAAATGTCACCTTGCTGGAACTTGCACAACCAGGTGATGTGTTCACTTGCACAATCAAGGGCAATTCAAACATGCCAGAGGGCAAAGATAGAATTGGTTTTGTAATGATAAAGCCAAAGACCTTTATTTTTGTGCAATTAAAATTTCACCTTGGAATTGCGTAGTGAGTTGTTTGCACAGCATTTCCTTTGATTCTTCAGCTGTCTTACCCCGAGAAGGATACGTAAAAGATGTGTTAAGCAGGTGCTGAGCTGCAGTTTGTTTGGAGCCCTTCTGCACCTTGGTGCTTACTTCTGATGAGGCAGTGGTTAAGGTCTTGGGCTGTGCTTTTAGTTGTAGCCATCCTAAGTTTTTCTTCTTTGGTATTTCTTCCCAAGGGCTGAGAATGACCTCCAGTCAAACATTTGTGGGTAGCTTAACCGTTTTTCAGTTTGTCTTGTGCCGCTCAGCCAGTGAGTGCTTTGGTATTTCCTTTTTTATAGCCAAGAAGGAAGAAATCCCAGCTTTTCTTTATGTTTTTAATCTTTGGTAAAGTGCCTTGTAGTGAAAACAAGCACACACAGCCAGTGTTTATGGGCTTTAATGGTACATACAGGGGTGGTCAGTGGTCCCGTGATTTCAAACAGCGTTTTTGGAGGATGCGCCTGTGCATCAGCTGTTACTATTCCAGGCAGGTCAGGTTTTTCCTTCCACAGACCATGCTCGAGTCGATGTCCAAAGAGGCAAACATGGAAGAAAGGCGAAAGATTGTTTTGGATATTGAAAAAAATATTATGCATGTTTCCAGCATTGACAGTATTATGGGAAGATTGGAGAAGTTGTGAAAGAGCTAACAGATGATTCAAGGGCCACTGAAGATGCCCTCTGAGGAAAAATGTAACCATTTATCTGCTGATTTTATCCAAAATCAGCCTGTTAGCACTGGAAAGGGAAAAAAAATACTGAGCACTAAAGAGCTCTTCCGTCTTGGAAGATCTTCCATCTTACTCCTTGAAAAGGGAGGCTCAGCAACGGTCTGTGCTGGGAGGTGAAGTCCTGTGCATGGCAATTGTGACTAGTAATAAGTATGATTATGCATTGGAGCAAATTAGTAAGGGAATTGGTGCATTCGTATCTGGATTTCTTTGTCTCAGGAGCAGATGTCTCCCTGGAAGATATGCCTTAGCCAAACCTAGCTGCTTGGGCTCAGTGTAGGAGTTCCTAGGTTAAATGTGAGGACTTGAGACACTCAGAAGTCAGATGAGATGAAGGTCCCTTCTGGTCTTTAAGCTGTGGATAAATGACTGATTTGCAACCTGAAGTGGTGTCCTGATCACTCCAACACACAACAACCAGTTTTGTAAAACACATGGAAAGCTACATAATGAGAGCACTGTAAAAGGTTTTGGCACTTTGGAAGATTTTGCCCTTTTCATCTCATCTCAACAGATGAGATGTCTGTTCATCTTGAGATAGTCACATCGGTAGAAAAAGCATGTGTTCTTATAAACATAAACAACTGCTGGAAAGAAGCTGTGTCTCTTTCTTTGTTCTTACTCACTGTCATTCCTGGGATCAGCTTAAGAGTTTAATCTATTACCTACATAATTTTATTACATGCTATGGATGTAGCAATGCTTATGGATACCATTGCCTTGTATTTTCCACTGGGTTGTCACGTTCATTTACTTACACCTTTGCCCAAATTAATCAGCCAGAAGGTGAAGCTCTGAAAATGGGGAACTGAAAAATACCGTGGCCAGTGAGCTTTGTATATGGATAGCAAACCATTTTTTTCTGAAAGCAAAAAGTGTTGGCAGTGGATAAAGCCAAAGGATGACATGTTTTGATCAAATACTGCTCCTCAGAGCTGCCATTGGGGCTTCGGAAACTAAATTTTCAGATGAGGTAGAACTAAATCCTTGAAAAGAAAATTATTAAACCTTTGTGAAGTAAGTTTGCATCAACATGCAATTTTATGCCTGATAGCTTGAACTGAATTGCGTGCTGCCTCGTTTCTTTTCCATAAGGCACCAGTTCTGAGGTTTAATGATAGCTGACTCCTTTGTGGGCAAGCACAAAGGAGATAGGCTGGGGGCATCACGTCTGAACGTCTGCCATCACGGGAGTGATGAGCTGAGTTTGCGAAAATAGTTTTGGGATTTTTTCCAATTACATGCCCTCTCCTCCCGATACTTCCTGATATCAGTATATATATACAGGGTGTATATACAGTGTATATATCCCTTTTGCACAGTGCAAGAGACATAGATGCTCCAGATAGTAAATTCTGCAAGCTTATCTTCCCGAAATATGTTAACAAAAAGCCCATTATTGGCCTCTTCTGGAGCAAAGGCAGGGAAGTTTATGGCAGGCAGAGGAGAGGAGCCTGCCTCTTATGTAAAAGACGCTGCCGGAGTCCGGCTCAGCTCCGGGCCGTCCCCGCTGGTGCTCTGATCTGAGCAAGTGACCTCATGCTCTCTGCAGGGACGCAGTGACTCAGTAGCAGACAGATCCCATATAAACACCGTAGTGCTGATTGGCGAGCGGTCAAACACAGCAGCCAGCAGGGATTTGACCACAGTGTCTGCTCTTGAGAAAATGAATCAGAGGCAAAGAAAAAAAAAAACCCTAAATTAAAAATTTAGGAAATAAAAAAAAAAAAAACCCCACACAACAACCTTAGCACAACATTGATTTGCTTATTGAAATGATCTCTCTCTCTCTCTCTCTTTCTCTAGTAGTCTCATCCACCGTTATTTGATATGTCTGATTTTTGAAAGATTAGGATTTTTTTTTAATAAGAAACTAACAAGATCACTATGTTAATTAGTCAATTGTTGTGGAAGCAGGCTGCTTATTTTAGTTTATTGTAGGAGTAAAATATGCAGTTAGGTCAGCAGAGACTAGCTAAGCCTTGTAAAGCTGCTTACATTGTATTAGAGAACCTGTAAAGTAAGGGGAGGCTCATTATTTCTTCTTCAAAGTTATTTCAGGAACGTCACTGTGAAGTGCAGAAGATCCCACTCTAGAAGAGTCCCAAATACTAAAAAAAAAAAAAGAAAAGAAATTATCACTGCAAACAGCAGAAAGATCTGTCAGTAGGACAGTAGGAAAACAGTGCCATAACTTGCTGTTTGAGGAAAAATATAAATACAGAATACAATGCCCCATTTCTAGAGAATCAAAGTGTAGTATTCAAGCAGTGCTATTAAAAGTTCACTTTTTTCCTGTTGAGTCTCTGAATTCAGACAGATTCAGTTTTGCTACGTCGGGGTAATTCTTCTGTCACCTTTGCCTTGTAATATTAATCTGTTTCAAAAACTGCCATCCAATCTGTTTGCATTAAGTATTAAAGTCAGTAAACAAATAATTGAATGCAGTTGTACTTAAGATGACAACACTGACTGACAGCGTGGCTTCCTAAATAAAAGTACTAGCCACTCATCAAGATGCCGTAGTTAGTCAAAGGTTTTTTTGGTTTGAGCCTTTTCTAGCGCCGAGGGTTTTACCGAGGGGGCTGTCCCAGCCTGGGTGCAATCAGGGGTTTACTCAAGGACCGCAGAGGTGACTCCATATCCCAACTGGAGATGGTCAAGTGAAAGCACGGAGCAACGGGGTTGTTACTGAAGGGTGCACGCATAACATGGGGAAAACCACATTTGTTTATGTTGGTGTGAGGGCTTGGAGGGTTCTTAACTAATTAATGAATTATTTGTTTGGATCTTCTGTGCGACATTCATTACTCTGCCGCACATATTTGTGTGAAAGCTGGAAATGGAGGAAAAAGACTGCTCCTGAGTGGGCCAGTAACTATGGAGTTAAGGCTACAGGATGTAATATGAAAGTTTCCCTTTGAAACATGCATGAAGTGAGATGCTTACCCTTGCATATCTACTGCTGTCTCAAGGTTTCCAAAGTGACTAATGGTTATAATACCTCCCCAGTAGGTTCCTAGTCAGAAACGCCTTATGAGAGTCTGGTTTGCAAAAGGTACGGAGCAGCTCCACTCTGAAGTCCAGACTTGCTGCAAAGATCTTGGCATCTGAAACCGCAGGCATGTACGGTCACTGTCCCCTGTGAAATCTAAGACAACACTGCTCAATAAATTCTTCTTGGCTGTTTCATGTATTGACAATTGCTGATGCCCTGTCACATGTATATACATATGTATGTATAAGTAAATATATGACAGCTGCCCAGTTAGATGAGTGACTGAGTTTTATCCTTAAAAAAAAAAAAATCAAAAAACTAGAATTACTATCTTATATGATATGACTTTCAAAAAAAGGAGCGCAAAACTGAAACCTAAGTCTTGATCATTATTTTAAAAATTTCATGGAATACCAGCCCCCTACAAGCATTTCATTTATCCTACATCTGCACACATGGACATTTGAAGACCGTAGCCCATAACTACATTTGAAAGAGTGCTCCCATCACGTGTCAAATCCACGCAGGCCTGGGTGCCACTCGGCAGTTTTAATTTCATTTTCCATGGCCAAGAAGAGTGGTGAGGGTTTGTGAGATCTCTCACCGGTGATCTCTTGCAGAAGATAATCTAGTCCAAATAAAATATATTCTTAGGAGACTAAACAAGGGGAAAGCTAAGGTAAGCTAGGGAATTGCATTTATTGCATATATTGCCTATATTTATTGCATTTATTGCATATGTTGCCTATTTGTTTCAAAATCAGTACTTCTGGAGGGGGCTTGTTCGTTACGTGACTGTGTCGTGACTCAATGTAAAGGCAGGAGTTAGATGGCAATGCGAAGGAATATGGTGCTGGAGGTATCATCCTGTTAGTGAGACACATAACCTCAGTCGAGCCCACGTACAGTCATAAGAGAAGGGTTGCCGGCCTGAGTGCACTGTTTGAATTTCTGTTTCAGTAATTATATTGTGCCTACCTTTCCTAAAGTTGCCCATGAAAACTTAATCGGTCCCCGTTCCTCTAAGTCCTTGAGCAAATAATTTTGTTGCATGTCACATTTTACTGTCTGTGAAGCGGTAGCAATGATTTTTAAGGCTTGCACTGGTGTGCTGTCAGGGTGAATTAATTTTGGGATGTGCTTATGTATGGGCTGAATTATATTGCTACCCAAATAGAACAGCATCATTTTTTAACAGAGTGGATGCAGTATGTGTTGGCCACTAGTGAGGATCATGTGTAACCTTTTGGTTTGCTGGAGTGGCGATAGGGAACAATATACCAGGAGTAGCATGGTTCACCTCTGAAATGCTTTTCTGAACCTAATGAGTGATGGACTAGAGCTTAGAAACACCAAGTGTGATCTTTTATGGGGTTAGTATTTATTTATTTTTCCAGTTCTCTTTAGAAGTGTGCTAAAAACAAACAATCCGCGGCAGTGAGCCAGAGAGGCTAATGGTATCCTGCACAAAAAATCCACAAGCTTTTTCAACTCAAATTATTTCTCTTCTACCTTCATTGAATTCATTGCTGGTGAAAGGTGCTGGGTAAACAGTCCTAACAACTGAAATTTTCTGACCGGAGCTATGTAAAAGTAGCACGCTGCAGTGACCTTTCTCCACTTTCCTTTTCTGCTGAGAGCAAATTGTAAGGCTGTTTCTTGTTAAGCGTGGGCTTAACGCTACCAACTCGTCTCATGCAGATTATCAAAGAGTCTTCAGGTAGTAATGACCTTTGGTCATGGTGGACATGGGCCAGATCTGAACTAACAAACTGTAAAAGGATCTATATCCCATTACCAAACCACTATCCGGTCTTACTCATTAACATTTTAGTGGCAAAAGTTCAAATGAGTTATTTCATTAATAGTCATGAAACTAATTACATTGAAGTGCATCTGTCGGTAGTAAAGGCAACTGACTTCTGTGCTTCTGAATAAATTCAGTCTGTGTTAGGAAATGTTATTCTGCCTCTAAATGAGATAAATACATTGCAAATCATGAAGAGGTATTAAAAAGGAGAATGCAGATGTGTCCTAAATGTGATGTGCTTGATGCTGCAGTTCCCTAATGCAATCAATTAATGAAATGAATAATCAGAAGTGTGTTTGAGTAGAGGAAGGGTCTTGGGCAGTATTTTGTGCCTTATTTCCTCCCTCAGACACTGAAAAGTCTGCAAGATAAGACAGGTTGGGGGGCAGGAGGGTTGTCATTGACATGGATAAAATCAAACTCAACCCAGTATCAAGATGAGTTTGGATATGTGGAAATGAGATCTGGGTATACTGAGGAGATCTGACCAGAGCCCACAAGGTGTCTATTCAGGTGATTTCCATGGGAATTTGGCATCTGATTGTGACTAAGGACATGGTCAGATTTTCTTTGCTCAAGATCGCAGGAAAGTTTGTGATGGAGCAGCTCTAGATTCCTGAGCACTAATCCAGCAGCCCAACACTGCAGTGACTCCAGTTTGCTGAGAGTGTGTGAATTTGTCCACCACATCATTCCTGAACCCAGTACAGCATGTCAGGTCTGGTCCCACTGCCGCTGCAAGGGCTGTTACTTGCCGTTGCTGCCATCCCTCCTTTCCCATGTCTTCCTGAACCTGCATGTGTTCCACGGACACCGTGGAGGCACACACTTGGAAGTACCTGCTGCCTTTAAGAATGAAAAACAAAGTCGTCCTCATCATGTGGTCATTTATGGTCCAAGAGATGTTCAATGGGGGCAGTGAAGTGGCCTGTTCCTCCATGTGTGTGCAGGTAGATGGGGGAGCAGCTCCATGTGAGATCCAGGAATAGGTGTAGGCTAAAAGTGGTTTGTAGAGAAGTCTCAAGGGTTTCCAAACCATTAAGCTGTTCCCCTACAGTCACAGAGAGTTGGTTGGATTGACCCCAAAGAGAGAGTTCTTTGCTAAGGATCATCCGAGAGCACTGTATTTATAATCCTAGACCCTATGAGAAATTAATTGCTCTGCAGTCTAAGATACGTTTATCTCTTTCCTAGGGTGAGCGAGTGGTGGAGGAGAGAGAAGGGGGAAGAAGTCATAAATCTGTTTCTGCTAATTCTTACCATTGGACAGCATTCCCCCCCAGAAGGGACTTAAAAGCAAAGACAGGAATGTGGCCAGCTCTATTTTTGTACCACAGTCTCCTGTCTGTAAAATGGCACTGTTCTTTTCACTTTACAGAGAAGTAAAAACATTAAAGAGTGTGAGCAGTAACAAGGTTACACAGATATTTAAGGTAGATGAACCAGTTTGTATAGTAATTATGGTCTGAAGTCAGCTGCATTTACAAACAGCCCACTGTTAGGAAAAGTACTGTATGAGAGCATATAATAAAAGTATCTGCTAGTTATGGCTGTGAATCTATCCATATTAACATGTCTTTATGTGTCTCGTAATGCTGTGGCATTCTGCAGAGCTGTGAGAAGTTAGGGAAAAAGACAGTTTTCCCTCTTGGCTTTACTTTCTATTATTCTTGTGTTGTTAACAGGCTCTAACAAACACAATTGTGTTACAGACACATTGCGAAGATGGTGTCTCCAAAGTTTAAGAAGACAATGCAGACATTGCGAATATCATTATGTATTTGTTTTGTCATTATGTATTTGTTTTAAATTGAGATACTTCAAGTGACCTACAATGACGTTAATGAGGTGGTACTTACATACGTAACATACGTGTTGTATCCAATGAGCTGTTGTAAACCAAAGATGAAGCTCAGTTACTTTCACTCCTTGTAAGTTCTGGTTTTGTGTCTGTTTTTCAGACATACTCTAGAGAAACCTGCACTAGAGTAACTATAATGAAGGAGATATAGTTACTCAATGCAGATTCACAATGCAGACAACCTGGCACCAGTGCAAATACGGTCTTGTAGTACTGCCACGAATGCCAATGAAATGAACTGTAACGGGCCCAGCTGAACTGTAATGGGCTCAGCTGTCTTGGACAGGCCAAAAATTAATAGAAAGAGACAAACTGGGTTTTTTCTTTAGTAGAGAGCACCTTGCTCTTACTTTGTGTGGAACGTTCCTCAGCAGCCTGGGGTCTTCTCAGCTTGTCTTGAGAGGAAACTAAGCCGTAGTGGGACCAGGGGTGACACCACCTGCATGCAGTGAGTGGGAGTCACCCAAGCGTGATCTCCAGGCAGCAGGAAGGCAAGCCTGCAGTGGTGTCTATCCCTTGCTCCCAGCTAACGACTGTCGTAAGAATGCAGAGGTTGTAAATGGCTTGAATTGACTCCTGCGGTTGACCAAAGCAGGAACACGATCAGATGTGTAGTTCTGCTCTTCAGATACCTTCGTTTAACTCACTCTTGGAAGCTGGACCATGTGAATTTTTTAGATGAGGAATAGCTTTTTCATAGAATCATAGGATCATACAGGTTGGAAAAGACCTCTAAGATCATCGTGTCCAACCGTCCACCCAACACAGCATGTCCACTAAACCATGTCCCTAAGGGCCTCATCTACACGTCTTTTAAATACTTCCAGGGATGGTGACTCCACCACTTCCCTGGGCAGCCTGTTCCAAGGCCTGACCACTCTTTCAGTAAAGAAATTTCTCCTAATGTCCAAAATTTCTCCTAATGTCCAAATTTTGAAATGTTTCTTCTTCACTTAGTAAGCAATATAGATATAGTCACACACCCACATAGGGAGTGGCAGTCTAGACAAGCACGTCAGCAAAGAACAGTATTGAACACTTCAGAGGTACCGCAAGGAACCCCAGGGAAATGGAACAGATGATCAACGCACCTCTGTCTGTGAAGAGGTCACACAGAAGGAGAGATCACTGAAAGCTGATCTGTCCTGTAAGAAAGGTTGCTTAATCAAGAACAAATATTGGATGAGGGACTTGGGGGAGTAAGAAATAAAATAAGGTTGTTAAAGCTGTCAAGTTTTGCTGTCTGAGTTAGAGATGGCAAATGACAAAAACAATATCCACCAATTAATATGCAACTTTTCCAAAGTGCTCTGAATTCTAGGGAATTTTCCATTAATGCCGCTGAGCTCTGGACCAGACCTAAGCATTTCTCTGGCAGTAAGAGAGAGGTGCAGTCTCTCCTAGCTTCTGTGCAGTTTCACCACGTATTTTGGCAGTGTTTGGCCTTCTCGCTCTGTTATTTCCCACTGGGCCTGTGCAGATAAAGAGGACAGGATACAAATATGTTTGTTATTTGACAGGCAGTAGAGCAGCTTTGCCTGCAGCATTTATGTTTGGCTTGGAGTTGCTGAGCTGTATTTCCCAGCTGTAGAAATAGATGCTTTCTGCCCGGCTTATGCCCTAAGCAAGGGTCGTTCCCTCCCCTCCCTGCCCAATAAGTTGCAGTAACCTATGCTACTGCTACTTTTTCTTGATATTTTTTCTGTTTTTTCTTCTATGGTCACAGCTAGAGAATTATGTGGGAAAGCACAGTGCTGCTTCGATGTGTGAATTTACAACTGGGAGCAAACACCAGTTTGACAGCCCTGTTGGCTTCCCTTACGGGTTGATTGGTGCAGGTCTCTCTGCACCACCTCAGCCGTGACCTGGGCTGACCCGACCTGGAGCAAGAGAGTGACTCAGTTAATTCCCCTTCAGCCCTTTTGGCAGCCGCTGCAGCAACGGCTGAGGCTGCCGAGTGCCACCGGTGCAGTGCTGTCCTTTAGGAGGTCTCTTGGGAAGGGGATTGAGACTACCAAAGACTTCTCAGCATCAGCTGGTAAAAACTTTTAGTTACCAAGACTTCCAGCTCAGATAAATACTGTTATCTCTAAGAGCCAGGCTCCCTTTCTCTCTCCTTTCTGCACACACAGTGTAGGACCAAACCGTGAAATCTTTACCCTCTTCTTATTCTGTGGCGATGTATAACGAATGCCACTGATCCAAACCAAGCCAAGCAAAACCATGCTCTTATTACAAGTAACATATTTACTAGGAACGGGCTAGCAGATAGTTTACGGTTTAGTTCCCAGAAATACACTGTTGTCAGCCGAATCAATGCTCTGATGCAGCAAAGCATTTCAGCGAAATAAATGAAAAGAAAGAAGAGGAATCCATGCAAAGGCACAGCTCAGTGAGGTTTTCCAAGTGAGGTGTTTTAAACATTTTGCTCTGAGTTGCCTTCCGAACCAGAGCCCTTTAAATAGTTTGTGTAGCTACAGGGATGCCGAGTGCTGAGCAAAGCTGGGCTTGGCTCGGGGCAACGCAGGAGCCTGGTCTTGGGTAAACTGCAGTGCTTCGTCGTTCTGCCGGCGAGGGAGACGAGCACGGGGGAAGGAAAGTGCGGGCCAGTAGACTACACTTCTGCTATGAGTCAGCCCCAAAGGAATGTTAATTTTCATTCATTTGTTTTGAGTTGAGCTACCAGCGTTTGTCGGTGCAGCCAAAACCCCTGGGTCTACAGAGCGCTGTGCCGGAGGCAGGCTCGGTACCTTGCCAGGGACCGCTTTGGGATCCCTGCTGCCCCCGCTGCCAGAGCAGCTGCAGCCGCTGCAGCCCATCTCAGGATCCAGAGTACTGATACATGTCCCAGGCCTCCTTCCAGCTCCTGAGCACTGTGTTGGAGTGGCTTAGACAGCCCTGGTCTTCAGGGACCCTGGGGACAAAGACCAGCCTTTGCCACTGGGGCTACAGGGATGCAGAACAGGATATAGCAGCTGGGCAGGGTGACAGTCACTATATGGCTGTGTAAGGGCAGACTTAATCTCTCTGTCCCTTAATGGTTGCAAACTTACTTTTCCTTTCCTTTTCCTTCTCTGAATTTCTCTTTCTTGCTGATAACTCTGCAGCTCTCCTCAGGATGCGCTTTGTAGGAAGGCGCCTGCGCAGAGGACGGCTGTATATTGTTCTTTCTATGCTATCGTGCTGCACAGGAGCCTCAGTCGGAGTTTCGCTGTGTACATCTTGCTCAACAAGTCCCAGCCTTGCACCCTGGGGAGGTTTGCGTTGGCACTGCCAGTGCCAGAAAGCAAGGGAGAATTTTGCAAATTAAAGGTGCCAGATTTGCATGCTTGCTCTACTCTGTGGTAGGGTAGACGTGAGACTTCTCTGCCACCTCCGTGCCTCACACCCAGCCGTACCAAGCACCATCGAGCCTTTCCTCTTCTGGATCTGTGTTCCCAGTGACCACGTTCAGTACAGTCATCCTGGAAGTGATGGGGTGCAGGCAGGAGTGTCCAAGCCCAGTTTTATTTTGTAAGGGACCTGCAGGATCATGCAGCCCCTCACCTGCTCTTTAATTTTTTTCCCCAAACTTGCCAAGCCCATCTTTGAAGCAGGCAAACCTTTTTGCACTTGGAAAGCAGAGTCTCCCAGAGTTTGGATGTCCTAATGGCTGGGAATCATCTTCCTGCCTACGCGTAGTGGTGGCTGGCGTCTGCGGGTTTGTTCTGGTGCCAAGAGAAGTGGAGAGATTATATACCTTCCTCACCTTCCCCCTTGCATGAGAGCAAACTCAACCTGCCAGGTTTTTTTAATAGACATGTAGCAGGGAAGAGTTGTGCCGAGCCTATATAAAGCATCAAGAGATCTTTTTTTTTTTTTTAAATTTAAAGCATATGTGGTTAGCACATGCTGAGGATCAAGATAGTCTTTCAGACCTTGCGAGATCAGCCACCTGCTGTGTTTGTTGTGATAGATTTGCCCCAGCCTTCGTGCTAGAGACTGTTTCTCACTGTTATTTTGTTAGTGTTTATCATTTAATATGAGTGCAGAAATCCTCAGTCATTTAGGACACTTGCTCGTTCCTCTTCTTCCTCCCAAATTAAACAGTGCTGAAAAGTAAGACTGTATTTAAGCAGAGGCAGCAAAGCCTTTTCCCAGTCTTAAAAATGGAAATGGCTTGCATAAGGCAGCTGCGGAATTTTTTTTTAAATACAAAGAAGCGTGTTTCCTTTTCATTTGTTAATTATAAAAGAAAATTCACCGAGGAGAGTCTCGTTAAACAAGTCTGGCATTGAAGGAGAGAAAGAAAGAAAAGAAAAGGACTTGCCTTCACTCTGTAGCTAGTTGACCCGACTCACAGCCATGACCTGAATTAGTTTCCTTCAGATTTTTCTTTCCATGTTTTTCCTCCCTTTTTTTAGTCCAGTCCTGACAGCTTCAGGAAGGATGGCAGAGCCCTGTATTTGGCCCCCAGACAGACCATGAAAATGACAATTTAGAAACTTAAGCGTCAGGTATGGATTTATTTCACGTGACACACACTTGCAGCCCAGGGAGCACCGGGAGCAGCGGTGGGTGTCCCTTGCTGGCAGGCGGCTGTGGGGACTTTCATTTCGCAACCTTCTCGCTGCCTGTCTATCGTCCTCTTCCTCAGGCCCGCCAGAGCCAAATATTTCCCCAGCCCAGTTTACCTCTTTGTAAATTGTTTAATTCGGGGGAGGCAGAGATTTTTTTTCCAGACACACTAAGAGGCAACGGGGGGTTGGAGCATTCGAGCAGTGCAGGATGAGCTGCCCTTGCAGGAGACTGACCTGAAGTCGCTGAAACGTCTCATGCAGAGCTTTGACTTGCGTGAGGAAAGAACTACAGCTCTTGGTCTAAAACTGTGCCCCCAGAGAGGCCGTTCAGAGCGTTTTGCTAGGGAACCAGCTAAACAGTGAAGGAGCCCTCCTTGTGTGAAGGAGCCCTGGTCCAGTTGGGTTCAGGGAGCCCCAGATGCAGGGAGTTTTCCAGGACTGTTCACGCAATCCAAAATGGACTAGTGTACAAGAATAAGCCATGCCAGCATCTCTCAGGACATCAAGTCTGTATTCTGTCACTTTTCAGTTATATTGGCTGCAGGATGATTAAGTTTCATACCAGGACTTTCACATCTTCACATAAATGATCTGGACGAGGCGATCGAGTGCTCCCTCAGTAAGTTTGCAGATGACACCAAGTTGGGCAGGAGTCTTGATCTGCTCGAGGGTAGGAAGGCTCTGCAGAGGGACCTGGACAGGCTGGATCGATGGGCCGAGGCCAACTGTATGAGGTTCAACAAGACTACGTGTTGGGTTCTGCACTTGGGTCACAACAACCCCATGCAATGCTACAGGCTTGGGGAAGAGTGGCTGGAAAGCTGCCTGGTGGAAGAGGACCTGGGGGTGTTGGTTGACAGCCGGCTGAATATGAGCCAGCAGAGTGCCCCGGTGCCAAGAAGGCCAATAGCATCCCGGCTTGTATCAGAAATAGTGTGGCCAGCAGGAGTAGGGAGGTGATCGTGCCCCTGTACTCAGCACTGGTGAGGCCGCACCTCAAATACTGTGTTCAGTTTTGGGCCCCTCACTACAAGAAGGACATGGAGGTGCTGGAGCGTGTCCAGAGAAGGGCAAGGAAGCTGGTGAAGGGCCTGGAGCACAAGTCTTATGAGGAGCGGCTGAGGGAACTGGGGTTGTTTAGCGTGGAGAAGAGGAGGCTGAGGGGAGACCTCATGTCTCTACAACTACCTGAAAGGAGGTTGTAGCGAGGTGGGTGTTGGTCTCTTCTCCCAAGAAACAAGCAATAGGACGAGAGGAAACAGCCTCATGTTGTGCCAGGGGAGGTTTAGGTTGGACATTAGGAGAAATTTCTTCACCAAAAGGGTTATCAAGCCTTGGAACAGGCTGCCCAGGGAAGTGGTTGGGTGACCATCCTTGGAGGTATTTGGAAGATGTGTAGATGTGGTGCTTAGGGACATGGTTTAGTGATGGACTTGGCAGTGCTAGGTTAATGGTTGAACTTGGTGATCTTAAAGGTCCTTTCCAATCTAAACAATTCTATGATTCTATGATTCTATGATTTTAATTTTGGCTGCAGGGGATAAACCAGAAGGCTGCTTAATATGCCACCCCTATGGTTTAAACCACTCCATGGTTTAAAATGCTTCAGTATACCTCAGTGGGAAAGAGAAGCAGCTGCTTGAGAACATTTCTCCATTGCTCTATTGGATAACTGCAGCCACTAAATTTAGATAGGCCCATCATTGGCAGCTTTTTCTTGGTCCCAAGGAGCTCCCAAAGTCTTGCTTATTAACACCTCCTGTCATCTATAGGTTTTAGGAGGTCTGATAGAACCAATTTATTTTCTTGAGCCTTCTCAGAAAGGTGTCAGCCTAGCACAGGCTGTAAGCACCAAATTTATTCAAATCACTTGAATATAGTTTTAGTTGAAGTTTACAGTCTTCCTGTGAATGCAAATGTAGCAGTGCTGTTGGGTTAAGTTTCAATTACATGGGGCCACATTCTCGTGTACTTACCTGTTCTGTGCCTGAACCCATTTTCTTTAATTATTATTTAACAGGATCATTTAGCGTGTTATCGGTAGTAGTATTATCAGTATTATTTGGTTTTCGTCATTACTATTGGTATTATTTAACAGGAGTGAGTGGGAGATAGAAGTGGGATTTGTTCTTCCCGCCATCCAAGCAAACGAACACTTCTGAGACATGAATAAAATGTGTTACAGCGCTATAGGGATGGTGTATATCAGCACAATATTTAAATATACAGAAGAAGAAAGAACAACAAGCTGATTTAAGTAATAGTGACTGGTACTGTTGTGACTGAAGTCTAGTTAGGTCCATCATCTGGTTTGTAGCCACGTAACACCCTTGTTTTATTTAGGGCAAAAGCTGCCAGGGGTGGGGTGGGATGGGTGGAGTGGCAGCTATAACACGGATCCAGCGTTTTTCAGAAATGTGGATGAGAAGCTCAAAGCTATATTTATAAGAATTCAGTCCCCAAAAGAACAAACTTCTGCAACTGCAGGTTTGATATGTCTTTGAACAATTCACCAGTGTCGTGTGAGATTGCTAAACATCTAAGGCTGGGAGATGCTGATTCTTTTTGCTGATACATGAGGTAGCTAGAGAGACTAAAACATAAACTGTAGGCTGAAAACAAATAATTTGTAATGAATCACAAAACTAAATGTATTTTTGCTTGGCCCAACCTGTCATGCTTGCTAGCCTCTGCTCGGGTGAGGGATGTAGGAGCTCTGCTGGGATTGCTGGTCAGGGCACTGGAGCAGCACACTGGGCTCTGCCCGCTCAGGAGGGTCTCTGCGCCAGCCGGACTTTGTGCTGCCATCAGGGCTGAAACGTGGAACTGAAGGGCACTTTGAACACGGACCTTGTGCCTTCTTGGTAAAAGACAGAGGTCTCGAACATTTTTCATCAGAGACCTTACTCTGCCACTCCTCCCTCTGCACATGCAGTCACCTCGGTGATTCAGGCTAGCAAGAAGGAGCAAAAAGAAGGGCTGTGTTGGAAATTTCCATGGGAGCCGGTGCACCCCTGCACTGTGCTGACCATGTGGAGATAGCAGCTCGGAGCCCCAACGCAGCAAAGCAGAGGTCATACCCGAGGCCATTCCCGCTGGCTCTCAGCGCAGGTACAGGTTGGCCCCAACACAGCAGTACCATCTCCAGGGTGCAGGCGAACACAGGGGCACATGCCTGTGTTTGTCAGTCATTGTTGGTGCAGGTCAAGGTCTCTAAAAATATTTTTGTTTTCAGTGGGCTGGAGTCCCAGTGAGCCAGAGAAATGAAAATGAAGTAGAAAAAACCTTGCAATGGAGGAGAATCACTGCCATAGGTCCCTAACACATGAGTAAACTCTTTCCCCTTGGTGTTTTGAATTCGAGACTGGCTGCCTTTTGGAAAACATGTTGGTCCAGACGCAGAGTAATTGTGAAACTCACTGATATGCATTTATAGTGTGCTTGCACTCATGAATCTCAAAGCAGGCTACAGCTAAAGGAAAAAAAACCACCAAAACCGAAAGCAGTAAACATCAGCAAACTGCCATTTGCTCTAGGGTATCATGAAAGTGGAAGAACTTGTTGAATACACAGTGCTACAACTTTTTCTCTGGGCACTTAGGTTAGCTGGGTGGCAAATATGCAGTTGCGTTGATCATTACAAACCTCAAAGAGATAGCATTTACCTTTCCCAAGGAGAGAGGCTTGTAAAAGCAAGCTATTGTTAATGTGTACTTAATGCACAGAAACTGGAGTGCCCAGCCCGTGAAGACTGCGGTAGGCGCTTGGATCGCACTGGTTTTAGCAAGAAGGCGTCAAGCGGCCCGGCCTCAGCGTGTGCGAGTTGTGCGACGGGGCCGCCGGGTGCAGGGGCAGCGAGGGTGATCAGCGCCTGGGCGTTTTTTTGGTTCAGCCGCTGGCACGGGCTGCAGCGGGAGCGCTGCAAGACGCGGGAGCACCTCAGGGCATCCTCTGGGAAAATGGTATCTTTGGGAAGATCACTTTCTTCCCCCTCTCTGTTGCCCACCAGATCCTGCACACAGTGCCAAGGGACTCTCATATTCCCTTTGCAAATGAAAGAAGAAACAGAGCAACAGAGCATCCTTGAACGAGATACTGATGTAAACGGGTTCGTCTGTAGTTACGACATTTGGTCATAACGTGACAGAGACAGTGGGTAGATGCAAGAGGCAGATTTATTGGTGCTCTTACAACAGCCGCATGAAAGAAAAGTGGTAAGAATAGGTGATGAGAATAGAGGGCATTCTACTATACTAGCTGTGTGATACAGAAGATAATTTAGGAGTAGTCTGACTTTTCACTAGAACAGAGGGTTTTTTTACCTCTTTATAGGCCAGCTGTAAGTTAGCAAACCTGCCATGGAGGGAAGTTTGAGCAAAATCCACAAGTTACAGAGGTAATCAGTGGCGGACAATCCAATTAAGAAAAAGAATAGCAAAAGGAATATGTTTGGACATGTAAAACAAATTTTGGTTATGTGACCTTTGGGAAAAAACAAAGCTCAGATAATTTATTTAATTTCTCTACCTTTGTGGGAGGCTACTTTCTGTTTAAAAAAAATCTGAAACAGTATCACTGACATCCTAACAGGCTTTCCTATTCATTTGCAGTAATCTAGTTCTCCCTTTTGCCCCTTAATGACCATGGCCATTAAATTCTGACTATTGTTGTATTTGAATTGTTTAAAAACGTATTTATATTTCCTTCCTTTGCTCCATTTGTCTGCCTGTCCAGAAGGGCTGAATGTCAATTACTGCTCGCTCCTGGTAATGCTCCTTTTCCTTCTCGCAGTGTCACGTATGCAGCCGCTTCCACCGTAGTCCAGATTCATTGCCTTATTTGTCTGTGGTTTCTTTCTTTTTGGCATCTCCTATCTTTTAACAGGTCCTCTGTGACCAAGATTTGGCAGAGTCTAGGACAGGCAACTCTCTGTGTATGTGTAACACTTTAATGTTATACTTGCTAATCCTGTAGTAACCTGGGCTCTTTATACCGCGACGGAAAGTGAAATACTGCTAAGCAGTTTAGTATCCCATCTAATTAGGAGAGGGGGTGGCTAAGGGCAGGATGCAGTCAGCCGAGCCCTTGCGGCTGGAAGCAAAAAGAAAGACCCAGACTCTTTAGTTGGGGAGAGCTGGCGGGTCCGGCCACCTCTCTCTCGAGAGGAGGGTGCCTGTGCCAAGCCTGAAGAGGTGGAAAGCCAGAACAAGCTGTCACAAACGTACTGCTGACAGGGTAGAGATAAGCTACATTAATGCCGTGTACTTTGTACTGCCTTGTGCCACTCCTGCTGGTTTATTCCGATTGTTTCAGGCTGGTTCAGGACTGCAAGTGGGATATCTGCAGGAAACGCCCG
This sequence comes from Calonectris borealis, assembly GCF_964195595.1. Taxonomy (NCBI): domain Eukaryota; kingdom Metazoa; phylum Chordata; class Aves; order Procellariiformes; family Procellariidae; genus Calonectris; species Calonectris borealis. The sequence goes on along the minus strand of NC_134315.1, from coordinate 59,562,566 downwards.
AAAAACATCCGGGCTGTGATATTTAGGTCGTGCTGGTAATTGTACAGTGTTTGCTACGTTCCTCCGTCCCCTCTTAATTTCCACTACAGGTTTAGGAATGTCATCCTGCCTCTTAAATTTTGTCTGCATCGGATCCTGAAAACTGACAGTAATTAGAAAATTACTTTTACTGGTTTATCGCTCACAGTATTTCTCATGGTGTTTTACGTTCTCTCCTCAGATAATTTTAGTCGGATTCAGGCCAGTTTGCCTCTTCCCTTATCTTTGAAAGGGTCTGCTTTAAAGGTATTGTCTTGACTGATTTCAAGTAGAGCGATTCTGGATTTAACGAAGAAGCTATAGGTCATGGTCTATGACATGGGAATTGTGAGGGATTGAAAGTACTGGGAAATTTATTAGCAGATTAGTCTGGGGACTGAAGCCTCCGCTGGGAATGAAAAGCATAAAATTCTTCCGTAAGTAGTGGCAAGGTTTAGTTCATGAAAATGCCGTTTGATAATGATAACGTGGCCAGCTAATGCACAGGGCTACCTTCTCTGCTGGTGGATGCGTTGGGCAAGCTGCAAAGCCTCATGTTGTGAGGAGGTGGCAGCGTGTAAACCTGCCTCCTAGCTACTCCGAACTGCTCCCTGTTGCAAGCTTTGAGCACTGCTGAAACACCTTTGTATTTGTCCTGACCTGCTTCCCAGTTGATTAAGAAGGAAGATGGCTGTTTGGCAGGGCTGTTTGTTTTAGATAGGTGGTTGAAAAGATTATGGCAAGATTGCCCTATTTTTTTTCTGGATTTTACTAGTTTCCTATCGGTCAAGAGTCAGGTCCAGGTTCGTTGCAGCATTTCCATTAGCATCCTTTGTCACTTGATCTCTCAGCACTAGACAAAGGTCAGATGTCCCTGAAGATTTTATTAGATACATCAAGCAGTCCTTGACATCACGTATCAAAACGTACTGCGGGACCAGTCAGAGCAGGCCGTTGTTCTCCAGATGACCTGATCTTTCTTCACTAAGGGTTGTTGGAAAATATTCTGTCATTTGCTTCTCTACCAAAATGTCCTTCTTTATGAGCTCCATTTGCTCCTTTTTCTTCCACAGGGCATGTGAGCATTTACAAGGTTTGAAAGCAAGATATTTTATCCCGCAGTTCCATTACTGCAATGTCACTGGTACCAGTATCCCGTTTTAATAAGACCTAGGCCACAGAATGGCATTGCTGGCTTGCTCTGACCTGTCTATATGGTTTTAGGTCTTTAGATGGGGAGAAGAAGGGTGGTAAGTGTATATTCTAATTTATTATGCTTTTTGGGCATCCCCTCAGTTTGGTTTCCTCCAGGATAATTTAATGTTTTCCGGCACTGAAGGAGTTATGAAGAGATCCTTTCCATAAGGTGGTCACCAAGCCCTAGCTGTAAGGGCTTATTTGTACCTGACTTTTGGCTGCCCTGTTTCTAAGGTTGCGCTCTGCTCCATAGGAGAATCTTGCATGTCTGTCTTGGCTGGGAACGCTCTCAGGAAAATCAGAACAGTTTTTGTTTGTTTGTGTTTTGCAATCCACTGGCAGTTGTAGCAACATCATTTTCTGAGGTGGTATTGCAGAAGGCTGGAAGGGAGCAACGTCTGCTGGAATGTCTTTCACGGCGATAGATATTAAAACAACACACTGCTTGCTTGCAATCCCTGCATTTTCCATGTTTCAGTTTGAATGACTGCTTTTTTTCTGCTTAAATATTTTTTGAGATCCAACAGACGTTATTTCCAAGACACTTTACAAGTTCATTTGCAATGGTAGAGAGACCTGACCGTGCCACTGTGGTGCATAGGCTTTCCTGCAGACGCAGGGGCAAAGGTAGCTTTAGTAAATTATCCTTATTCATGTGTTACTTGTAGTATTGTGTTGTGTCCTGCTAAATAAATAAATATCCCCAAAGCAGTGAAGCAAGCAGCACTTATCTATATAAATAACATTTGTGAGTTGCTTCAGGGATCTTCCTGGATCTGAAGGCCTTACGTTGATATACTGCTTTAAGTGTAAACTTATTAAATGTCGTAAGCATTGATTGATTTGATCAGATAAAGCAGATCAAATGAGTAAGGCAGTATGGAGATCTACTTATTTTCATGCTATGCCTGTATGACATACCTCCACTAGCATCTTCATTAGCCGCTTTCAGGTGAGGCGTGCGTACAGAATGACTTCAGCTGGGAGAGGTGTAGGTTACTAGTCCCCAAGTTCAGTTGCAGTTGTGTTTACTAGCTCCAGGTTTTTACAGTGGAGGCCAGAGGTTTAAATTTACATTGATGAAATTAAAAGTGAAAGTACTGTAGCTTTTCCTCAGAACTGCAGTGCCTGTGGCCTGCATTAGCTTCCCTGCTCTCTGCTGTCTCTCCAACGACTGCCTGAAAGCCCCAGCAAAGCCTGGAGAAACCCATGGTGGGTCCAAGGGGAGACACCCTACTTTGTCACCCGTTATAACCCCAAGTCTTTGTATTAAGAACTAGGTATGTTGTCAGAGTGATACAGATGGATTTAGCAGAGGCTCCCAGTAGAGAACGAGTTCCTCTGACTACACTGACCTGCTATGAAGGCTATTAGCAGGGACAGGGATGGTCATCATTTTGCCAGTAGGCTCCTATGACTCTTCTGGGGCTAGGTTCAATTCTTAGCTCTGGTGATGTAAATCTTGGGGGAGGTTGTGCAAAAATGGTTGTTGCTTATGATCAGTGCCAGTAACAGTGAGGTCAGATGCTGGCCCATCCCTGGAGAGGAGTGGAGGCATTGAAGATGGGGTGACGCAGAGGTTTTGGCGCAGGCTGAACAGTGTCACCTGGGATGCCAGCTGGGTAGGAGGGTACGATGGGGCTCACCCCAGCAATCCGGCCCACCGGGCTGGAACTTCCACTGCTGTCCGTGCGAGGTGGAAACTCAGGGATGGCTGTCATCGCTGCGAGCACGCTATCACCTGCCATCTCCACTGGGTGGGTCCCCATTCAAAGCATAATTTAAAAGTGGAGGAAATCTGGGCTAGAGCCAGAGATGAAGCTGATTTGCCTTCAGTGATAACAAAATTTTGGCTAGCTGGTTTCAAAACGCAAGGTTTTGGAGGTTGTTTTGGTTTTTTTCTGAAGTGCTTTCCATTTGAGGGGTAATTTTCTCTTGTGACATTGCTTATATTTGGGATTGTAGCTTATGGGTTTTCTAGAGTTTATGGTTTGTTCCATTAAGCCTGTATGAGGCTTATAAAGAACAAGGGACTTCATATACTTCAGAGCTGAGTTTGCCTCTTCTATCTGAAAACAAAAAATTGTCCCTGAATTTTAACTTCATTTCCTCACCCTTACACTTCTCTTACATTTTCCCACTACAAAGGGAAAGCAAGAAAAATTTGCTGCTGCTGTTTTCGTCCCTAGCTGCACACATTTTAGTTTATGGCTAATACTCTGTAACACACATATTCTACAAGCATGAGTGTGACAAACTGCTGGCAAACACATTTCAACAAAACAAATGCAACCGTCAGGGAGGTGCAGGACATGAGCCGCCTTCCCCCGTGCCTTCACACTGCCGTGCCCTTGTTTCTCCTCTCTGTAATTTTAGGGCTGTTGCCTGCCCTGCCAACGGCATGACCTGGGAGTGCTTTCCTGCTCCTGAGTCTGACTGAATGCGATGTGGGGGGAGGCTCGGGTGGGCGCAGCCCCTTGCTCCCCAGGGAGGATGCCCAGGCAGGTTGGCTGGTGGGGAACTGCGGCTATCTCCAGCCAGGCCTGCGGCTGGACCACAGCGGGCTGTGGCCTGGTGATACACCGCAAAAAAATAGTTGCTCTACTTTTCAGAGCTAGCTGGCCCTGCAGCTCTCACCCTTCCCTCTGACCTGGGCCATGGGGGACCTGGGCTTCAGGCTATGCCTTGGCTCAGGTGTTAGCACTCGTGGAGCAAGGAGCGCACACGCAAGTCCTTCTCCTCCTCCATCCTTTTTGGCCGAGTCAAGGTTGGGACGGTTCCCGCAGCAGTTCCCTCTGGCAGCCTCCCAGTGCCGTGTTTCCTTCCTTTCCATGGGTTAAGGAGTTGGGCCGATGATACTGTCTGTCAGTAATGACATGAATTGGGTGATGGGAACAGGACCCCAGAGAACAGGCAGATGTGGGGGAATAGCCAGGATGTGTTCCCGGGGCCCTGACTCCTCTTCCCTTGCTCCCTGCAGGGAGAGGGGTGCCTGGGGAGCTGCCCCAGCCTTGGGGGGAGCACAGGGCTGTGTATCCCACAGTACCTGTCACGAGGAGGCTGAAATGATCTTTTGAGAGGCAGGCTTTAGAAATCAAGGGATCAGATGGTTGGTATGAGATACATCCCTGTTTACTCTCTGGTGGCCTGTTACGTCAAAGACCATCATCAGTGAGTCACCTACCCGTGTGTGTGACTGTTGTCGTTGCTGCTCTAAATATAAATGTCAAAGGATATTGAGCTGTAGGAATAAATCAGACTGTGTTCGCATGTGCGTATCAGACGGGTCTTCCTCTTCTGCGTGTCCTTCTCTCTCCGTTATTACGGCTGGTACGGTCAACGGGAAGCAGCTGCAGAAACTCAAAGCCAGGAGTACAGGTTATAGTTTCATATGCAGATCTGGCATATCCACACATTGGATCTCTTCTTGCTGGTTCTGTCAAAATTATATCTGGGAAGAGAGAGAGAAAGGTTTGCTTTGACAGTATTTCTGAGGTAGAGACAGGGAGAGACTGAAAAGCGTTTTCACACCCTTTTTTATACATACAGAATGTGTGATTTTTAAATAAGCATCAGAGAGAAAGTAACTTTGCCAAGGCTACCAGCTACTGCTTGTGAGCCGTGGACACGGGTGTGCTGTGTGATTTACACTGGTTCAGGTTAAAGCACTTTAATTAGACTCTCAAGTTAGAAGTTTCAATTATAAACACAAGTTGTTGTTTTCTGTTGAAAGCTGGGAGAAATCGTTAAGAAGAGTCCCTTATCTGTCATCTTACCAAGCATCCTTTTTTTTCTTTTTTTTTTTACCCCAGTAAAATCTATTTTTTTAAGTCAATAAAATGGTGATGAAGAAGGCCAAAAGAAAAACATTGGGAGCCTGAAATTGCCTGTTTACTTGCCAGAAGCACTCTGCTCTGGCGACTGCAGTGTTTTTTTTTTTTTTAATCTGTTGTGCTCCCTTTACAGCATATGAAGAAGCAGTAATGAATTTAAGAATGAGCTCTGCCTGCGCAAAGTAAATATATCTTGATTAAAAAAAAGTTTTTAAAACCCTATAGAATGAAAATAGAGGGGGCTAACACTGCTTCACTTTACTACTCCCCTACTGAATGCTGTTATAAGGATAATCCTGTATTGCATGATAGAGGATAGTTAAAAGATGACAAGGTTGTCCTTTGTGCATTCCTATAAGGATTTTCCTTAATGATTAAAGAAATATTAAATTTTATAGCACATATCTGTATCTGTTTCAGTTCACTCGTTAACATCAGAGAACTCTACAATAATGACTCAGGCTGCTATTTTCAGGGGAAAAAACGACAACAGTGCATCTGGGCTGAAACCACCTCCTTCAGCGGCACTGCAATATTCAGGGCTATTTCACTTTGCATCAGAGACGCCGGGATGTCTCACGCTGCTGCGGATGAGGCTCACCCTCAGGCTTCAGCCCCTTATTTTAGAATGCTGTGGTAATTCATATACTTTCAGTATTTTATAAATAATGTACTTCTGGGGGAGCTCCTTAGCCGTCTGTTTATCGTTGCTTTCCTCATTGGATTATTTGCTGCCCCTTTCCGTGTTGTGTTCTCCTGCCTGAGGCTGGATGGCTGATCTCTCCCTGTCGCTCCTTGGTGCCTGAGTGGGCTTTCCTGGGTGGGACTCCCTGGCTGCGAACGAGGAGCAGCTTTGTTCCTGGTGGGGTGGATTTCCTCTGTCTTCCTTTATCAGCCCCAGTTTCTGCCTCCCTTTTCTCAGTTATACTTCTTTTCCTTTTCTTCTTTCCTGTCTCCATTCCTCTGCCATAGGGCAGACCTAATAAAGGATTTCAGCTTCTAAAAAGCACCTAAGTGCCCAAACCTTCATCCATCCTTGATAAAACACATCACCTGCCTATGGTTTACACAGTGCAGAGGGACCCCCAGGACCCACGGGCTGTGGTCCAGGGGATGATAATACCACCAGTCCCTGTTGTAGGATCTTTGCAGGAGAGTGATCGAAGCTCTGTGTTCAGCGTGGGTAGCCTGAGCCCCTTGGTGTGCCCATGGGTGCAAGAAGTATCCCTCCAGGGACTTCAGCAGAGGAAGGACTTCAAGCCTCCTTCCCTTCCATGCTGTCCCAGCTTCACATCCATCTCTTGGCTGCCAGCTCCCCTCATTTGCTGCCATGCTTACCGTTCATCCTTTCTCTTCTGTTTCTCCCATCGTGTCAGCTGCTTCTGCCTGTCCCCTTGCCTCGTGATATGGCCACCTCTGTGCTAGTGTTCTGGAAGATCTGCCTCACATCTTCAGCCTGTAGCCCCAAACTCTTGCCTCCCTTTCTTGTAGTAACCCCCCCAGCCCGAGCAGAGCATTTTATAGGTTCTCCAGAAAATTCCCCTGCATCCCTTTTGGGGGAAAGAGCTGGCAACTTTCAGCAGGGAAACATGGAGTTGTGTTCAGTAGAGATAGTACTTAGGCCCTGAAGTCTGAAAATGTAGGAAGGTGGGAGACAACTGTGAGAAACAGAAATGCCAGAAAAATGTGGAGGATTTGGCAGCCCTGTCTTTATGTCTACTGTGTTACCCTGCAGAACAGAATTGAAGACAAACATATGAATGTGCTAACGTTGAAGTTATTGGATGCGAGTCTGCTACTGAATTAGTTTGGGGGATTTTTTTATTTTTTTGGTTTCAAGGTTAATTTTTTTGTCGTCGTTCTGCTCTATTTAGTTTCTCTTCACATAATAGCAATGAAAAGTTACAGTGCTCCAGAACAACTCCAAAACTCTGTATTTAAAAATGCTCATTTGATATTAGCCTCCTTTGGCTAAAACCATATCAGATCTAACTCAATGCTGTCAGATTGCCATTGCTTTGGGTCACCAGCCCAGGAACCAGACTGTAGTCATGAACCTTTCAGGAAAAGCCGTCATAAAAACAGTGGTGGGAAGCTGGTTAATACCAGTCTAATGCAGGTAAACAGATTATCTTAAGAGTACATACCTCTGCAACCCCTTTATATCTATATCACCTGGACTACCCAGTCCTTTTAACCATTATTATGCTGCAAAGAGGGGAAAATTCAAAGTCCTTTGGATGCAAAAAGTTACCAAAAGTTGTCAGCAGGTGTCAAAACAGAGAGATGATTTCAAAATCAGCCTAATCATTATTCAGTATTGTGCTTACCTCTCATAGGAGAGAATACTACTGCGTTCCTCCTTGTCTGAAACTGCTTACAGCTGCTCTCTGCAGTTCACATCATGCGTGCAGTCAAATCTTCTCATGTCTCCCACCACCAATACAAAGCTGTATACTGCGGGAATACCATTTACCATCATTGCAAATAATGCTGAACTCATTAAAAAGCCGTTAAAAGTGACCTAAAATTTATCTGTTCTAATTATTGACCTCAATAGACTGACTGAACTCACAAAAAATAGTTTCAGTAATAACTAGCAAAACAAAATGTTTTGGTGTAAATATGGAGAATATCTTGCCCAGGAAGAAGGGAGTCAAACAGAGCACAGACCTGAGCTGCTAACTCATTCAGACTGGTCTTTTTTTCCTGAATTGGAACTGAAGTTGAACCATTGCTTTGAAGTCTTGGCTGTATTTGATCCAGAACTGAACTGTTTCCTGCCTGCCTGCCTGCCTTCCCGCAAAGTGTCTCTAGCAACGACTCTTAAATCCTGACCTCCCCCCATGCCAGCCCGCGTAGCTCGGGTCCTGTTGGCAGCTGCATGGCAGCACTGTGTTGCAGTCTTTTCCCCTGCACTGAGATGTCATCCTGCGCTGCTCGAGATGTCATCCTGCATTGCTCTCGGTTGCTTTGGAGCTCCATGCATGGACCAGTGCAAGCCAGACCTTTCCTGCCTCTGGCATGAGGGACTCCCACTGCAGTGCCATGAGGTGGGGGGGTTTGCACCTCCCTCGTGGCGTGGGGCTGCAGGGTCCCTCCTGTGGGACCCCTGCACATGACCTGGCTCGAGTGGCCATACGTGTGTATGCGTATCTCCATACCTTGTGTGTGTATTGCTCTCTGCGCTGAGCGCTTTAAGCCCAGACTTTTGTGGGATTGAAGGGGCAGAAGCATGCAGAGCGGACGTCTCTCCTGATGCCCTGGGGCAGCCAGGACAGCACTGCAGACTGTGGTACAGCCCATCACACTCCCTCTACCTTCCCTTGCCCATGCCCAGGTTGGCGACGGGCTGCTCTGCGCACTGCTGCTGAAGAGGCTGCAGAGGGGAGGAGATGGGAACGCAGTCCAACCTCACACTGAGAGTCTGCTCCTGTCCCGTAACTCATAAATCTTGACTTACAGTTAGGAGGTTCAGTATGAGCAAGTTTGAGGTGGTTCATTACTACCCAAACTCGTTAACAAATATTTACTGACCTCCAGCCAAGCTAAACTGCAATCATGCTATCAAACATGGTAGTTCTGCCCCTTCCCTGATGTGAAATTCAAGACCATAGAAGTGAAAATGAGTGCTTTTTTCTTTATTATGAGGTGAATAAGGGCTGAGACTTTGTAGTTTTCAGAACCTGGTTGTGATAAACATTGCCATGACAATTAGACCATCTCAATGCGCAAGGTGAGAGGGTGCTGGCTCTGTGGTCATCCTGGTCTTCCTGGGGTTGTTGCCAGCGCGGATGCTAAAGCTCACCCAGGGGACCACAGGCACCAGGTCCTCCCTTCTCAATGCAGAGCACCAGTCTGATTTTCATGCAGTTACCCATGTTTTGCGACACAGAGCTATAAACATGTCAATAGAAACAGAGGAGCTTCTAAGTGGGCAGAAAATGGAACGCTGCTGCATGCATACTGATATGCCTCTGTCTCTTTGGACTTCGCTTTTACTTAGCTTTCAGACTCATATAAAACTCATTTATTTCCAGTGAAGGCTGCATGTGCTTTCTTCGTACTTCCAATCAGTTGTTACTACAGCTTTTCTTAGTTTTCGTGGACCTCATGGAAGGACCCTTGTCCATCCAGGAGCTCGTGATCCATGTACCAGTTGCCTTGAGCAGGCGCAGACACGCGCTGTCCTGTGGCGTACTGCGCTGCACGTATCGCTTGGCTTTCAGGACCATGCTGTGCTGCCCATATCCCTTGCCATGGGGTATCCTCAACCGGCTAATTGTAACGGAAGAGCCTGGAGGTGGCACCTACTTGGTACCAGTAGTGAGCACGTCCTTGTCTTTATCTTGAGGTGAAGCAACGTACTTTCATATAAACATCCTATTGAAAATCCTATAAAAACTCTAAACACCACAATGCCGGTGAACCTTGCCCCCGACGGGAAGTCTGGGCAGCATGCTGTCTGACGCTGCATCGTCTCGGGGTGCCAGCATCAGAAGGAATGTAAGATCTTGTAGCTTGCTGCCACCTTTTCTGAGATATTAATGAAGTAGTAACCTTTCTCGAGAGTGTTTTTCTTTTCTGCGGTCCACAAAGAACCAGCACTTCTTGGTGCAAAGCCATAGGCCACTGATATTTGTGAATATAATTATAGATTTTGTAGAGAAAAATCTGTTCCTAAATATACGCCCATCCCGTTAGGCCACCATTAATGCTGTACATCATTAAGTCTTAGTGTAATTTTGTGCTGTGTGGGAAGGAGTCCCAGGCTGAATCTATTTTTGACCTCTAATGGTTGATTTACAATGAGTTATAGTAGCAGAGTTCAAATGTTTGCTGGTTATTGCTGAGCTGGACTACTGTCAGGCAGCTTTAAAAATAAAACCTGCAATTCTAAGAGTATCATTGAAGTTCCTTAACAGAGCCGTGCTTGACCTTTCAGCAAATTCTCCGAATTTCCTGAACTGGCACTCACGGGCAGGGCTTGTGCAGCAGGGCGATGCCACCCAGCGTGGTCGCTGCTTAATGGGGCTATTGACCTCTCCTTGCTGGTTCTCTGCTTTTCATGAGGCTCTTCATGTTGTGTTGCAGTGCTCAGGATCTTTAAACGTCTTCTTGGAGGAAACAATGGGAAACTAAATTGCCAGGTAGCAAGGAGCCTGCAGGAAACAAAAATTTATATGAAAAAGATAAATGAGCCACAAAATGTGATCAGCTGGTTCAAGTATCAATCGTGTTGTGCTTGCAGAAGAGTGTCTGGGCTCTGCAATATCTATTCTGTTCCTCACGGAAGTTCAGCCTTCAGAAACTCGGGAGGAACGGGAGCCAAATTTGGCTGTCCTTTTTCAGAACTTCCCCAGGGTCAGTTTTGCCTGCACCTGGATCTGGCCCTGTGTGCGGGCATGTAGGTTCATACACTAACGATAATCTCGGCTGGGCTGCAGGAGTGTCTTCGAAAGAGTTTCCTTTCAAGGAAGCGCACAAGCCCTTGGCAGTTATGTCCAGATGTGACTCTGCTGTGTATCTAATACTAATTAAATACTTGACAGGTGTTTTTTTGGTTTTGTTTTGCAGGAAGAAATCATTCCTATTTTCAGCTCTGTATGCTGCCTTTATATTTGGTGGTCGGCACCTAATGAACAAACGAGCAAAATTTGAACTGAGGAAACCACTAGTGCTCTGGTCCCTGAGCCTTGCCGTCTTCAGGTAGGCATTTCTTCACACCAACTGCCTTTGACAGTAGTCCGTGAAGAGGTTTTGGGGTTCTTCACATACAACAGCACTGCTAATGCGACAACAAGCTCACCCAGACATGGCGTGTCTTTAGTTCTGCTATTCAGGGTTATGTCCTGCTCCACTCCTCACCATTGAAGTGATCCCCTTTGACTTGCCAGATCATAAGGCGTTTGAAGAGGAGAGAAATCAATAACCCTCTTGAAGAACAAAGGTGAAAATAAAGTGAGGACACGACAAAAAGCGCATATCATTGCAATAAATTTACCATACAAGCTACAAATGGAAATAAACTAACTAAGATATTAGTCTTGTTCTCACTTACTAGTTAGTATTACGTTTATATGGGTGCATATATGGAATATTTAGTCAAGACTCTGATCTCCATTACAGTGAGGTAAACCTAAAGTCACTGCTTTGATGACTTTGAGGTAAATTAGGCCACTGCAATTGAAATCAGAATATGGCTTCTGGTTATTCCATCGCAAAGAGCTTGTGAATGTAGCAAAAGGCTGGCTCCACAGGGAAAGGCTATTTTTTAGTGGTGCACATCTCTCTCACTGTGTGTTGACTCTGTATCATCGAGTATGGGGAAAGTCAGATTCAGATTCTTGATAGTTGCTGAAGTCAGGAGTAAAACTGACCAACCTGAATTCCACTTTATCTGCTTAATATGCTAATTTTTAATGAGGCTGAAGATAAACGAATGAATGAACAAACGCTTATCGAAATAGCCCTTACAAACACACAAACCTTTGATACAATTTACTAATAACAGTACACAGAAGACCCGAGGATTATCCTTCATTTCAGTGCCTGTTGGGAGTGTAAGTTATAGTTCACTCAACAGCACAGAAATCGTTTGCAAACCATTATCAAACACTGATACCTGTATCTTTTTCTAATATCAATATAATAACTACTGATTATATTAGTTCACAAGTACATAAAACAGGCTTGCTTACTGAGCAACTGTGAATGGTGCATGATTTTTCACAGGGTGGGAATAGAAACTCTCAGTTTCTACTGAGAGAGTAGTTTCTACAGAGTGAAATACAGTAGGAATGGAGAAGTTTGCTTTCTTTCATGGCTTTTCCTTTTTTCCTCCGAAATTGTTGTATCACATTGACTCTTTCTAAAACTCTGGCAGGGGAAAATAAATTGTATTTCTACATTGTATCATTTCTAATTTCATTTCTAATTGTCTCATCCAGCTAGCACATGCAACAGAAGAACTTTATGTTGGCTTGATTTTAATCGTTCATCGATGCCATTAAAAAAAAGATCCTAGTGCAGACAAAGCTTTGAGCCGTCTGGATGACTTTGAGAGCAAGTTCTAACACTGTGAACATTTCTTCTGGTTGCATTTGGCGCTGTACTTCTGGCTGTGTGTCTAACATAGTTTTGCTGTTAGGGTCCTGTAGGCAATTGTTGTTTGTTCCAGAAATGGCTGAATTTCAGCAGCTGTTGAATTGGTTCCTAAATGGCATGTCATTTGTGGATCAGTTTGCAAAATGTGTATTCCAATTACACTTTCTTATTGAATGTAGACACTAGAAACTAGCTGACTTAGCTGACTAGCAAAGCGTTTGTAGTTTGATTCCCAATCCGAGTGGGGGAAGCATGATTTCAGAACCGTCCTTTGCAGAAGGTGTGAATGGATGAATTTTAAAATCACATTATTTTGAGATGGGTCTGTGGCTGACATTCACGTTGTGGGGCTTTTAAACCATTTCACTAATTAATTGCGTCCCAAAATCATAAGCGATGCACCAATCAACGAATAGCAAGAATATACACTACACTGTGAAAGTGTGTCTAGATGGACTTTGAAATCAACACATTTCTTACTTGCTGATTGGAGTTTCCCATCATAATCATATGACATGGCCAGCATGAGCTGCTGAGGGATGCTGGGTGAAATCTAAAATGTGGACTTCATGTTTTTGAAGCTACAAGTTGCTAGGATGAACCTGCCACAGAGACCACCTCTTGCTGTGCCCCACAGTGCAGGCGCTTGAGGTGAGCTCTGCTTGTGCAGATGAGGAGTGGTGGCCAGAAGGGCACGGTTTGAGAGGGATTCACCACTGCAGGGTCAGCTCAGATAGCACCGTTCAGGGACAAGTGTTCCCCAAGCACTGCAGAACTCGCCCTTTCCTCGGCACGTCGGGAAATGAGACAGCAGGGTGGAGAGGGGAGGGATGAACAGGAGTGTGAGATGTTTGGATTACACAGAAGCACTGAGCATTTAAGCTGCTGGATTTGCTAGTGGGGACCAGTTGATTATGAAAATTATATGGCTATGCTTAGATAGCTTTGCTCTTCTGAGGTGCTGAGTAGTATGCAGAAGAGTGAAGTAGGGAAGGGGAAAAATGACCCAAAATGTTTGCAGTAAGACAGAGCATGAATCCTCTGTAGCTTCCATAGTAACATGCAATCCCATACAAAACCAACCCAAACACAAAAGCCCTTCACTTCTTGCCTGGAAAACAGAGGAAACACAGAATATTCATTAAAACACTTTTCTTATAAAAAGTGTTAATTGGAACATCCGTTTCTTGGTGTTTCACCACCACTGTCCTCTCTAGGACCATTGGTCACTCCCAACCTTATTGACTCTCTTAGCAAGCTGCACTAGACTTCGAATGCTGTAAACTTTCCAAGTAACTTGGATCTTTTTTTTCCTGGCTCCTCGCATAATTAGGTGTTTCATTTACATGCGCTTGGCCTGAAAGACATTTCTGCTTCCTCTGAAGGTCAGTTCAGATACATTTAGATGCCAGTGTTCTGCCTGTAGACTTACTATGGATCCAGGAAAATGTTCCTTAACTTTAAAAAGACTCCCTCTTTGGCTTTCTGGAATGCTGAAATGCTATGACTTTTATGATACCTTGCAGAAATTCTAAGTAATGTATTTGTCTGCCGTGAGTGGTTGTACTGAGGAAGAAAAACCTGCCTGGAGAGCCCTCAGTATTCTGCCTCAAGGTCAGCGTGAGGTTTTTTTCCGGAGCCCTTGTTTATCTCCCTTCTAGCACTCCTACCATTTTACCTGCTTCAAATATCCTCAGAAATAGTAACACTTAGCAGAGGCTGGAAAGATGTGTTTTGGGCTTAAAAAAAAAGGAAATTGCCTGCCAGGCAATGACACGGTCCTTCTTCAGAATGTATCCCGTACGCCTCGCTCTTGCCAAGATCATTTAAATGTGGTAGCAGCTACAGTAGGAAACTTGCCATGCTTATAAATAAACAAAACAACTACACCACCCTACTGAGCTTGGTGAGCATTCAGGAGCTCGGTCAAGAGTGAGTTTTGTGTCAACACTGGCAGCCAGCAGGATTTCTGAGGCAGAAAAGCAGCTTTGTTTCCCTTTGGAAGCATCGACTAGTTTTGAACATTTTGTCTCTGGAATAAGATTACCACTTCTCAGTGAAAACTTCTGTAGGAGCAATGACAGTAAATCTTGCTTTTCACTTGGAAACCACTGTGAAAACATGATCTTCTGAAATCTTTTGCTGAGAAATTAGTTTGGGATATTTTTCTTGGATGGTTGGACTGGTTTTTTTTTTCTCCCTAGCAGGTTTGTTGACTTGTTTCAAGCATTGAAGATTTATTGTTGTCTGAAATGGTTTCAGTCTTTTGTTTTGTTTTCTACACTTTAATTAAGTGTCTTCGCCCAGCCTGGTTATGTACTGAGGTCCTGGGGGAGCAGCTCTGTGCTGCTGCATGTCAACAGGAACCTGCTGTTAGGAAGCTGACACAAAAGTTCATTTTTCAGTCTCATAAGACCCCAAGGAAACTGTTGCTGATTCACCTACACTTCAAAGTGACAGTCAGCCCTGTATTTCTGAATATTTCCTGGGGTTAAAAATCTGCAAAAACACATCGAATCTGAGTTGCCAGTTTTATATTCATGCCACTTGGAACATAAAGTTAGGGTCATTTATTGAATTTTTTACTTGGAGTATATCAAAAGTGTCATGCTGGTATCTCTAGGAATCGGCAAAGCTGAGACCAGGACTCTCACAGAAGGATATGAAGTCATTAATTCATGTTTTCATTACATCTCAGCTGGATTTTTGTAATTCCTTTTAAAGGCCGTAGAGTCTGTGTACGGGTAGCATCACTATCAAGGAGCTTAAACATGTATTTGATCGCCTCGTCTTCACACAAGACAGCAGCCAGGCACCGTTTTCACTTGCTCTCCATCCTTAAGGAGCTGCCAACAGAAGTCTCAGGGTCAAGGCACTAACTAATGGTAGTAAAAGGTTGTTTTCTGTAGGGAATACTTTCACATCAATACCGGAGACGAAGAAACTAAAACATCCAACGTGATGCAATCATTTGTAGGCAGAGGCTAAGCCTGACCGTGCCTGGTGCAGTGAGAGGAGAGATTTCTCTTTGTCTAGCCAAACCACACAACCATAACGCTATTATCATCACGTGAGATCACTTAGATTCTAATCCAAACTGAGCTATGCTTTGTACCAGTGGTGGGAATCAGTTGATGTCAATACAGGATTTCCAATGTCTGTCTTCCTGGGAAACACTTTCTCTCAAAATAGTAGAACTGGTATCAAATGTAGCTTTCAGCTAGGTCACTAGCTACTTGCCACAAAGCTAACGAGAGCCTCAAAAGCAAAGTATCCCAACAGCAACAGGTCTTATATTTGAAAGACAAAACCAAAAAGGCTCACTGGAAGAAGGTGACTCACTTTGCTTTTATGAGACTGGTGTAATTGATTTGTTACTGCAAGCACAGCAGCATTTTATAGAAGGGTTTGTGCTTGATCCTGACAAGGCAGTCCGAAACATGTCTTATGTGAGGAACTCAGTCCTGAGCTGAACTGAATGGAAAAGACTAAATACAAGTTTAAAGAAAGGATTTCAATTGCTTGGATTTGTGACTCTGAAATACATTCTAGTTATCTGCTTATAAGTAGGAAAATTGATGAAAAATTATTCAAATTTACGTCCTATCTCAAGAGCTGCCATTCACAGATACTTGCCATGGAGATTAAAACACAACTTAATTTCATATGTTGCTGAGCAACCCATCAAAATCTTAAAATACTCTGAAATTTTATAACGGTCTTGACAGTACATTCAAGGAGAACATGAATTACTGAAAAGAGCAATATTTGCCAAATAACATTAAAATTAATAAGCAGCATTTAAGGTGAATTAATAATCTTCTCTCTTATAAATTTAAAAGCAAGTGAATTCCATGTGAAACATTCCCTATATTTGTAAAGCATTAGTGCATATTCTCAGTAGGACATTTCTCAGAACCCAAATTAGTAAAATGCTTAATATACACCTACTTAACAATTTATTTCTATAGGACCATGTTCATCTTTACGTACTGACCTGGTTTTCTTATATAACAGATATTGGAAACATCTTTTTCATTACCGTTTTGGAGCAAAAGTTGAAAGTTGGGTGAACAGTACGAATTCAAAATGATTGGAGAGAAGACAAAAATCCCTTGGATGAGACTTAACAGTTTAAGAAGGAAAATTTCTTTTCTGTAAGCTGAACTCTAATCCCAACAGGAAAGACAAACAGTGCTATGTAGGCTGAATTCATACATTGCAAAACAAATGCTAGCTGGCATTAAAAAAATATGTAGAGGTGATAAAAATATATAGACTAAGAGCAATAAAGTACTGTCAAGAAGATGTATCTCCAATATGTACCTTATTTATTCTAAGTAACAAATATCTTTATTCCCAGAATTGTAATTGATGCCTTGTGACAAAACACTGTGCGCATCCTCTTCTGAAATCTCACCTCTTCATTCACTCTGCTGTTACTGCTGTGGACCCTGTTGTGTCCATCAAAGTCATTTTGAATGTAAACTGGTTTTATGGTTTTTACCTAATGCGGCCTAATTAAACGTAAACCAAGGATTCACTGTGAGACCTGGCTGATGCTACTTTACAGGAGGTATGGATAGGACTGGCTAAAAATTCCTATGAAAATCTCTTTTTCAGTGCTAAGCTGGGCCTTCTTTCCTTAAAATCTTCTCCTTTTTTTCTCTGTTTGGTTGCTTGTTTGTCTTTATTGCTGGAAAACCGAATATCTTAGCAAAGTTAATTCAATACATTATCTGGGAAACAGCTGTCGCGCTCATTTTGCCCCTGTTCCCTCCCCACTCTCACAATCAATGAGAGTGTGGACGCTCAGTTTGTCACCTTGAGTTCTGCCTTTCTCATGAGATCTCCCTGCCCCAGCCCACGGGAGCCCTCGCAGGCCACCACTCCGCGTGAATGTCGTACTCAAAGCAGAGCCCCCACGGAGTGAGACTTTTCCTCTCCATTTTAAATGGGGAGCAGACTGAAAAGTGTATTTGAGGAATAAAGAACATCTGTCTGGTGGCTTAAGAAGGGAACTGTACTAGTAGATAATTCATTCAAAAGAAATCAAACCTCCCATCTGTCCCCCTGTGGCGGCACTTCTGCATTTTACTCAGCCCCAGGACTTGGTTCGTGTGCCTGGTAAAAGGTCCTCCCCCATGCAGAAATCCCTGGGGAACAGAAATCTCCATGTATTTTCTTCTGAGTAAGTCCCCAACAGCTTGTGCTTGTTGGAGACAGTGGGAATTGGGAATAAAACACTGAGAGGTGTTAACTTGCATGATCTATCAAATCCAACATTGCACCTGCGGACGAGCGTGTTAGTAAACCCTGCCAAAGCGAGCGGTGTTCACTCGCAGCGTTGCTTACGGGTGTCGAGCTGTGGTTTAGTGAAGTCACTGTTTTCCAACGAGTTTAACTTCATCTAAACAAATGTGCATCGTTGTGCCTGTACCATTCAGCATCTTCCCTAGGTTGCTGAATAAATAAAATATATTTATTATTTACCAACTCTAGGTGAGTCCCTGAGATCTGAACTTCTCTAGGTTCTTGCAGGAGTACTGCCCAGGGAGGACAGAGTGAAAAAGGAAGATCAATGGCTCCAGGCCTGTAATTGCCATTAAATTTATGGATCTGAGCAGCTCATTACAGCTGTATTATAACTTTTAGCTTCTTTAAGCCTTCTTTATTCTGTCAAATGCTAGTCTTTTCCTGTAACTTAGATCTTGCTTCCTTTGTTATCTGCCTGTTTTACGGCTTTAGTGATGGCTAGCTCCGTTGGTTGGCTTGATTCTCTGCTAAATCTTTTACTTTTTATTACTTTTTGGCTTTATTTGCCTAGGACAATTTCAATCTCCTGAATACATACATTTCAATGCTATACATGACAGTTACTCTACCAACTTGATACATTTGATCCTGTAAGTATCTTTAATTTATCCTGCAGAAGCAGATATGCCACTTTTTTGGGATTATCATTTAAATCACTGCAATATTACAGTTATTCTTAAATTTTCTTGAGATAATGTTGGATGCTGAGAATAATTTCACTAACGACACAGGAACAAGTGCAAATGCCCCTGAAGCATTCATTAAGGACTGCTTAAGAGGTACACTGTGCTTATGAATCCTCATGGGCTACTTTAGAAATCCTTAGATGGATTTCTTAATTCTTATGAGATTTTGCACCAAACACAGGGCTTAAGTTGAAAATTGATTTTTTTTTTCTTTTTAGTAATTTAGCCACAGTCCCATCTTGCTGAAATAAATATCTAAGAAGTAGGAAATGTTTCTTGACAGAAAAACACCTCATCGAGTATAAAGCCTTCACGGGGTGCCAGGGATCTTCAGCTGCAACAAAAGTCCAATATTATTTAGTGATGGAAGAGTGAGTTACTGCTCAAGAAATAACAGCTTTCATCAAGAAATATTGTTCCTGCAAGTTTCTACCCTCCATGTGCCAGGTAATCAGGGAGCAGTGTCAGGTAACAGCACATTGAGGAGGGCAAGGCCGGATGATAGGTAATTACTATTGATTAGCTTGTAACTGACTCTTTGGAAGTCAGATGAGACACAGGGATGTGTGGGTAGAGCTGAAAAATTATTTTTCATTTGTTGAAAGAAAACAGTTACATGTTTTTCAGCAGTGTATGGTTACACGGGTGTCGCTGTAAGCAACTTACGCTATTCTCTCATGTTCCTAGGGTAATCATTGAGGGCAACCGCCCTTCAGCCTGACCATTGCTCCTTGTTTATCTCTACCAAAACCCAGTGGGCCTTGTATAGCCACCGAGCGCTCTGTGTAAGACTCTCCATGCGAGTATAACCCTTTTTATCTCCACCAATTATCTTCTCCTCTGTTGCAAAGACTACTTGTAGGAATCTAGCCCTGGCATTTGTTTTTCTGCTATCCTTTATAAGCGGTACAGGTTTTTCCACCAGCTCACGGAGCTTCACTTTATTGATTATTTTTGTACTCTGCTCCTCAGGATTGTCTGAATATTGCTAATCCCAAATAAAGAAGACGGGTCTGGGGGATCAAATTGCATTTCCTGGAGAGGGAACTCAGGCTCCGTGAGGAGGGACTGGAAGACGGTAGCTGTGGTAGATTGATTTTTGTCTACACATATAAATAAGCCTTCTGAGTAGTAGTTGCAGCAATTGGCAGAAGTGTTGAGCTTGCCACTTTAGCAAGGGAGAATCAGATGGATTTTACTCTGCTGTGGTGTTAATGTGATTAAAATCTACAGATGACAGTGTCCATTGATCCGGAGCCCTGCAGAGATGTCACTGTTTGGGTATGCTTAATGAGGTCCCTGGAGAGGGAAGGAAATAAGTTAAGCCTGGTTTTCTTCCCAGTTTTGTCAATAGAAAGGACAAAGAAATATTTTTGGGAGCCAGGTGAGTTGTGACTAGGAAAACTGCCGACAGGAGGGAAGGGCTGAAGGGAGTGGCTCCACGTCGAGGGATTTATTGCCGAGGAGAAAAAAAAAGACTGATGCAAGGAGCACAGTATCTGCCCTCACTTGAAAACCACAGAGCAAGCTGTCACTTTAGTATACCTCATTTCCCTCCCCAAAATTTATCACATGGGAAAGTAATAACCACCCAGGCATGTATGCATATGCTTATGGGTATATAAACCTGCACAAATGATATATTATTTCTTAGAGCCATGTAAAATATTTGCACAATTTTTAAATCACTCTGAGCTGGCCTGGCTTCAGGTTTTGGTCCCAACTGAAAACTCAGATGATTTGCATTGAAAAGCTTGCTAGAGAAACATCTGGATCAGATACAGTAGAAAGGTCTGAAAAGCAGGGATTGTGTGTTTGGTTCAGTGATGGGAGTTTGTTTTAGAGATGGAAGGGGAATTCTCTCAAATTTTGCTTTGGGATTTTGATAGGACTGAACCCAAACCTCAAAGTATGCGTGAACTTATGCAAAGAAAAGTCTTCTGCCAGAAAGAGTGATAAAAACTGCAAAGATCAGCACAACTTTTGATCACACACATGGTACTGAGACCTAGAGCACCCCATTATAAAGCACTTCCAGTACTGCTGACCACCAGGTTTTAGGGTAAGTGAGCGCCACACTGAGAAAAGCATATGTTATTCCTCATCCCCCCCTTTTCTTACCTTTTTCTTAACAATACTGTGGCTTGTGCTCCACCCTGAATGGGACTCCATCACCTTCAGGGAGGGCAAGGGAGGACTCTGTGGGTGAGTTGCAAGACCCATCTGTTCTCCTTCCCGTTCAGGAGATGGGCAGGGGGAGAGGCTGAGGAGCAGCTGGGCAGCAAGACAGTAGAAGGAAGGTTTTGCTGTTGGGGCTTGTTAAATTCTTGGTGTTCTCGTGCCCTTGCAGAGATGGTAACTATCTACAGACGTAAGTAAGTTTTGGAGGTACCCAATTCTGTTATTCAGAGCAGTGGATTATATAGAGAGAGTATGTAACGAGCATATATAATGGGAATGGTACTTAATGCAGCGTTGGTACGGTTCCTGCTCCATTCTCAACCATATCTTGAGTGTATTTCTGAGCTTTTGAGTCAGTTCTGGGATTTTCTGTCACCCTCTAAAGGAACCATATTTGAAACAAGATCCAGCAGAGAGATGCAAACCAGTGTCTTAAATGCCTTTTCAATGGCTTCCCAGAGCAGAGTAGCTGCTCAGAGCACGGTGCCACATTTTGAACTCTGTAGTGCCAAGGCTGGCTGGAAAGACTCCTGCCTTCCCCGGTCTTCATTTTCCCCGCTGTGACTGAGAGCAATGAAGTCATGTCGTTAAAAGAAGAGTGGAGGAGAGCCTATTTCAGCTGCATCATTCACCAGTCCAGTTAAACAGCATGGCCACGCAACCAGTCAAATCAGCGTAACTGGGCAGGCAGCGGGGAAGCGGAGGCAGCAGCCTGTGTCGCAAATGAGTGGTTTAGAGGCCGCTTAAAGAATCACCATCAAAGATACTAGCAGAAAGTGATTTTAATAGAAATTTATAAAGGTGCCACCTAACAGAATGAATGACTGCACCACCACAGCCTGCCTGCAGAGCGAGAGGTGGCGCAGCTCCAGTGCGGGAGGGCCCGCGGAGCTCACTGAGGGACGCACAGATGTGGGAGCTCGAAGCAGAGGAGCCACACAGAGTGCCCACCGCTGGTTACCGCATACACCTCCTCCAAGAACATGAATGTTTTCGAATAATGCGTTCCCTCAGCTGGAGAGGTAAAATTGCAAGTGGGAACAAAAGTGTTAGTCATTTCAAGCTTTCAGGGAGTTTGGGAAGCTAAAAACATTTCTTAGTCTAAATCATTTGTGAAAATGGTGCTCTTAATTACAATAGTTTAGTCATTATGAAGAATATAGATACCTTACGGCCTTTCAGACACATGGGCTGAAGAGGATGAGTTCTGTGTTCTTTTTAAAGAATGAGATTAACATAAGTGCTCTTAAACGACTGTTTTGTTAATTTTTGAAAATGTGCTTTTAAAGGTGTTCAGTTACCGTGGGACCAAGGCGCTTTTTTCATAAGTTTTTCTTGTTCCTGCCCATTGTAAGAGAATAAATAACGGTCCCAAATAATTTTATCAATAGGCTAGGCCTTGGAGGACACAGGCACAAGGGAGTTACTGTGCTTTCAATTATCTACTAGCAACTGAATTGTGGTAACTGAGCACGTCGTTGTCTAAACACAGTTACAAAGGGGTAAAATGTCCTTCTCTGATTATACAGTTTTACACTAAAATTTAGTTTCACACGAAAATTGCCATAGACAGAGTCAGCACATAAATAGTTACCATAGTCCATCAGCACCAGAGAAGACTCGGTAGCATGTTTTCGCATCTGTGCCCAAAGTTAGTTTTGTTAAAGGAAAATACGGGAAAATGATAGCCAGTGTGATTTTTTTTCCAGTGAAATGCAAACAATACAGAGCAGAAAGGAGTTCAGCTTAGGTGCACAGTAACATCATGATAGTCCTAAATCCCAAATATATAAAAACCAAGCATTGCAGTCCTCTGCAAGACTGACTTTGAAATAATGAGATTTTTTCATTTTACAGTGAGAGTTCAGGGTCCATGGTTGAGTCACTGATTATGTCTTCAGTGTTTTCCTTCATAGACTTGGGTAGATAGAAGCCTTTTAAAATAAAATTCCCACAGAATCAGTTGCTGCTGAATGGGATTAAAACCTGCATTTTTGTAGTTTTATCAACCGAGGGCATTAGTAAAGGAAAGCAGGAGTTTTTAAGAATATTGGCATTGAATTTTCTACCTCACTAGCATGGTTTTTGTGCCTGCCCATGTCACAAGGAGTTAGGCACCCCCCACCGTGGATTCTGATCCATACCTGATTTTCTTCTGGAGTTCACTGGTGCGAGTAAGGGGATCAGCAGGGAGCAGTAATACAAAACAACTGCAATAGTGAGAACAACTGCAAAAATTCCACAAGGGAGAAGAATCCAAATATTTTCTCCTATGGCAAGGTCAGCTGCTGGGGTCTGGTCCTACGAAAATTCAAGGGGTAGGACAGTGCAAGGGAGAGAGAGGCAGGGATGCTCTTAAAACTCACTCCGTAGGTTCAGATTCTCCGTGGCTTGTGTCCAACTGTGTCAGGCCAAATCGACCCTGGTATTTGCCTAATATGTCAAGGGAAAACAGAGGGAAAGCAAGAGTCTGACTGAGTCTGTGGAAGGCACGTCTTGCTCTTATCTGGTCTTCTGGCTAGGTCAGGAAGTTTTCGGCTGTTTCTGTTTCTAGGACAGCACAGCTTTCTAAACTTGCACTGTATCTCTCTGCTCATCACTCTGTATTTTTAGGTCTTGAAAGCATGCTGCCAAAATATTAGATGTGCAGACAATGAAAATGTGACATTAAGAGGTGTAACAGCAGCTTTTGTGTCTATAAACTATTTATCTTTAAAGATATAGATGTACCTTGGGTAACTAAGATGAAGGGTTTGGGACTTGAAAGTTTAGAAAGTAACTTTAAAAAGTGAAAAGAAAATCTATAGTAGGTCAAAGGACTCTCTGAAGAAAATTCCTCCTACTGGAGTGTGTTTACTGTTAATTCAATAATGCTGTTTTCACTGATACAGTGTGAGGTCAGACCTCTTTCTGCTTACATCAAACAGACCTCATGGGTAGGGCACTGAACCACAACTCATGATGTTGCACGTCATTTCTCATCCTGGCTCAGACACAGATTTTTGACAGGACACTTACTTAAATTTCAGTTTCCCTCACCTCTCTGTCTTTGAAATGGGTCTTATGCTTAGCCACCTTACGAGGCTGTCACAAGAGTAAAGGCCATTAAGGACTGTGAAATATTCACAAATACAGTGCTAAGGGCCCTGGAGATGCCAACACGGACAGAAGAAATCTGAAGGAAGTTAGGTCTAAACCTGAAGAGACCCCAGCTTACGAACAGCTTTGCACTTAGCAGTTCTTCACACAGGGACGTCTGACCTAAAGCAGTTGCTGGCCTGAATATTGTTGAGGCGTTGGTAGTTCTGGGACAGCCCAAGCTGGAGGTGGTAGGTCACTTGGCTGTTGGAAAGCAGACAAGACCAAAATTTTGGTACGGCCACAGGAAGGTCTGCTCTGTGGAGAGAATGGAGATGTCCTTTTCGTCACAAGTGGATTCCATGAGGAGACAGAGTCTTCCAGGGAAGTACCTGGATCAGTTCTGGGAGGTACAACAGGGGGGTGTTTTATAAGAACAGTCTTTCTGCAGGATCGGGTCTCCCTCTCTCCATAACTAACCTTGGCGTTGCTTGAAAGCATTTCAGAAATGTTGAAGGATGATGAAACAACAGCCTAATTACATTAATTTTCTTTGCCATTTCTTATAAAAGTAACAGTTGGGCTAAGTTTGTCAGCTGTAATTTGAACAAGCATCTCTCAGGATTTCAAGGTAACTCACTATTAAGAAGTCCTCTCTTTTAAATGCTTGTAAAATGCCTCATAATTGTTACATTTAGAGTTAAGAGAGACCAAATCCGTAGTCAGTACTATTCTTTTTGAAACTTTTTTATCACTTAGATGAATACTGTATCACCGTGTATCCTTCACTGGCCAACAGACTGATTAATTTAATTTGGAATATGTAACCCTCAGTTCCACAAATCTAGCAAAATATTTTTAATAACCAGGTGCAGACTTACAAAGCTGGTTCTTCTAGTCAGTTATTAATATATATGAATATTTCGTATAGGCTGTCCTTGTGTCACGTCGACCATTTAGGATGTTGGATGCCAGATCCTTTTCTAGGCTGCTTTTCTGTGAGATTAGAGGACATGTCATGTTGCACTGACTTAGCCACAGCTCTCATTAACTCCTTGAGATCAAAATAAGGGCCATTAATTCTATGTAGGTCACTGAACAACAGCCAAATGATATCTTTCAGTCATTGCCCACATTTCATTTGTACTTGATGATCAGTTTCTTAGTGTATGGTTTCTCACTGTACAGTAAAAATATCATGATTTTGCAATCAAAGATAAGCCTAAAGCAACCTTATAGTTTCTACACCTGTTTAAATATAAGAAGATCCAGGATTTTATGGAACTGTGTTTGAATACAATCAAGGCAAACTAAGACAGGAGTCACATCTGAGATAAATTTAGGTAGTCTGACCACCTTTTAGTGAAACTATATATTACAATTGTGATAGGCTTAATTAATTCCTCCTTTCTTTTGGAGAATTTATTCCATCTGGAAAATCCAACTTTTGTTTAATATTGCACCATCACGTATTGCACATTGCCCAGTGAAGGTAGTACTGCTCCTCCCTCCCCCCTGCAAAGCTGGCCAGATGTAGATGAATGTGCACATCATTGGAAAAAAGACACGAAAAGAGTTAAGAAGTGATTCGTTTAAAAAAAAAAGAAGGGGAGGAACAGCTGCAATGAAATCTGGCCAGTCCACAAACACCCAAGAGCAGCTTGGATGTCAGAAATCAGAGCAAAGCAATTGCGAATTCTGGTGGGTTGTGCTGCTCCTTTGCGGTGTTCCTGCACACGTCCGCCCCTGAGAGAGGGGGGCCCGCAGGACCCATGTTCGCTCTCTGTGATACCCTGTGAATATGTGCCCATGGACTCTCAAGTTTCAGGAAACCTAATTAGGCAGGAAATGTATTTCTCACTCGCCCTTTGCTTCCGTATGCTGGAAGGTTGGTGTGTGACGGCAGGTCTCTCCAGTCCCTTCCCCGCGGTGGAATGAATGCTCTCTCTGTCGGGCAGGCTCCTGGGGAGGCTACTCTCACGGTTATAATTCTTCTCCCAGCCTCAGTACAGTCTGGCACGTCTACCCACAAACAGATTTTGGAACAATAGGCTTTAAATAAGCACCCAGGCACCAGTAAAAGTCAGTAGGCTGTTGGTCCATAATTCTGGTCGGCACAAGCCAGACCCTAATATCCTTTCCTCATTTGACACCACCCAGATAACTGCTTTAACCTGGACATTCCCTTTCATTTTGGCTCAACTTTAAAAAGAAACTACCCTCACTATACCCATATCCTGGGAGAACTGGAAAAAATGCATTTTCCTTTTTTTTTACAGATTATGAGGGCAGACTCCCATAAACCTCCTGATTTAGCTACTAAAATTTTGTTTGACAGTCTTCTCTTTTTGACAGAAAGGTTAGCGATTTCCCAGAGTACTTTGCTCCTGCAGGACCTGAAGCCACTGCAAAATGTAAGCAGAGATTTTAGGTTGGGAGCAGGCCAACGGTTCATTAAATCTTCCATTTTTCCCACTGGTTTGATAGTATAATCACCGCAGCAATAGCAAAGCAGCAAGCACACCGTGATCTGACTACCTCACCTGTCTACACAGATAATAGTTTAGGTATTTCTTCTTATAATACAGCTGTATATATATAGTGCGCGGTCGCCATACAAATGCATGTTCCCAGAACTCGTGCCCTGTTCGCTAGGTAGGACCTATCCTCGTGTGCTTCCTCCCTGGGAAGGGCCATTTCCCAACGCTGATCTGCCAACTTTATCTGAAGTCACCTAGGAAAAAATAATTCTGTGGCAAGCTTGACAAAAACCCTTCCCTCTGCTGGTTTGCAAGGCAAGCGGCCCCTTCAACGCTTGCATCCTTGGAGGTGCCGCTCTGTCTTCTGAGTCAGCCAAAACTACTGTTCCTTCTCACATGGCCGAAGCGGGGTTTTGTGGGAGACAGATAGAAATCTCCTACAAACAGTTTCATTTCCGGCAATAAAATCCATCAGTTTCTTAAGAAAGCTGTCACCTAGCCCTGTCCCTGCTGTGTCATCCGCTTGGTGCATGTCATTGATGGACTGGTACTCTGGGACCACATTTCACGAGACTGCAGAAGGTAAGAGTGATTTGAAGGAACCTCGCCCTTACCAGGGGGAGAAGAAAAGCTCTATAAATACTTGCAAAGAACTTCAAAACAAACCTACTGGTTGTGGTGCAACATTGCTTTGTTACAAACTTATTTTTAGGAATTAATCAAAGAGCACAGTGAGCGAATGGCCGAAAGATGTGAGACGTTCCTTCACCTGGAGGTGCACCCACCTCGGTACACGCTGCTTGATAATACCAGGAGTTTCTGAGGCTCTTTGCTGGTTGGGGGTAACTGCCCTGTTGTGGAGTTCAGAGCTGTCTGATGAAGGTGGCTTCAGCTGCATTTCTTTTCAAGAAACTTAGTTCAGAGAGTTGTGTCTCTCACAGATGCTTTCTGTGTGCATTTTCCCAGCATCAGTTTGTATTTTACATGTTTTCTGTGGCTTGGCTAAGCACAGAAATACTCTGTCGCCCTTTTACAGTAACTGCTTTCTCTAGGCGTGCTCTCAGACTGCCCTGCCGCTCCGGCCTGTCGGGCCGAGGGGCCGCGGAGCATCCCGCGCTCCTGTGCCACGGCGTTAGCAGCACAACTTGTTCCTCTTTGCTGAGGACCACGGGTTTTAAATCATAAGGGAACAGAAAGGCCATTTTATTGTGTTAAGAGACCAGCTCTTCAGCAGCAGAAGGGAAACTTGATGTGACCACTGAAATACTCCTGCTGAACAGAATGGAAAGGTGAACGCGGTTTGGTTTGTCACGAAGGAAAGTGTAGGAAGCTCTGCGTTCTTCACCTGCTGACCTTTAAACATTTCTTTTGAATTCAGAGTGCTTCCTCTGTAAATATTTTGCATGCTAAAATGAAAAAAAAACAACAACCGAAGAACCAGCTTCCCTCTTTTCTCGCCGTTACGGTACAAGCAGGCTGCAGTCGGAGGGCTGTGACTGGGTGATCTCAGCTGCTCTCCCAGGACCACCATCTGTTCGATGTGGCTTTCACGGAGGAGGACCACAAGCTCTCTGCCACCTCCCTGTGCTCCTGGGGCACAGACTCACCTGCTGGGACTCCTGCGAGTCGCCATGTAAGCAGGTTGGGGCAGAATTAAGATTTCTTCTTTCCTCCAGCCAGACCCCAGGCTGGGAGCCGGACCCGTGGGAGCTCCCGCTGGGTGCCCCGCCAGCTCGCTGCCAGAGTAGCCCAACACACCCACGGCAGAGGATCGTCCGATACCTCAGAGGCTGGTTAAACCAGCTGGGTGCCTGTGGTTTGGACCATGTTGAACAGCCTGTGGGCCTGGGTAACGAAGGCTCTGCCTGAAGTCCCTACCAGCCCTTAATTTTGCACAGCACAGCTGGGTCTTGCTGTCTGCGAGCTCCCTGCTGCTCTCTTCTGGTGCTGTGTACGCAGGATGGCATGCTTTCGAAAATAAAGATACTCCACTTTTGTGTAGCTTTAGCTAACATATTTTACGTTCACCTTAGCCATAGTCAAGACTGTTATCCCCTTCAATGCCATCTTTACCTAGTTCTGCAGATACAATTTGCATGGTGTGTTTGGTTAGTTTAAGGGGTTTTTTAAGATGCAAACTGGAGCAGAGAATTTCAGCTCTGTGATTATTGCAGCACTAAAATCCTTTAGGAAATGTTGCTATATTCTGTGGTGAACTTTTAAATTTTTTTTTATGTGGTAGTCACATTCCCTGCTCGATTCTGCAGTGTTGATCCTGCACCAGGATCTCCAGAGGTGTCAGGTGCAGTGATGGGCCTGCATAGAAAGCAGTCCTAGCAAAAATGGGCAGTGTCCTCCTCACTGCGAGGAGGAGCTGAGCCTGCTGCAATGGCAGCTGGGGTTGAACTGAAGTCTTGAGCTACCTGCTGCCCTCTCAGGCTTTTGATAAACAAGTACTTCACTCCCTCCTGGTGAGTAGGGTGGAGGGAACAGAAAGCGGTAATAGACTTCGGCCACCAAAGCCTGCTTTGTCTTCCCATCAGCTAGCTCCCCAGCCCTCAGTTTCCCTCCTTCTTAATGCTGCGCCTAACCCATGCATGGGATGTGTTTTGAGGCCCTCGCTTGAAAATAAGTTTGTGAGGGAAAAGTATTAGGTTTTATTTTACTCATGGATACGTTTTGATCATATTATGGACAGTAAAATATCAACTGGCCTTTTGTTAATCTACCAGAGAAGTCACTGCCTGAAGGGAGGAGAATGTAGGACATTTTGAGTCTGAATAGATGAGAAAGCTGCGTTCGCCAGTACAGTTTGTTTCTGATCAGTCTCTCTAGTTGCAAAAGGCTGTAATTGTACAGTAATTCACTGCCACCTTATTTCTAAAATCCCTGCAGATGATTCCCACCAGACAGACTGCTTTGGTAAGCAGTTCATTTCAATACCTCACAAAAGCTACAGCAGAGAGCAGGGTGAGGACAAAATGCAGCAGAAGTGATTTACTGAGCAAGCAATGTCATCACTCTGCTGCACATCATGTATTTGCAAGATAGAAATTTGTTGGTTGATCCTACCGTATAGAACAAACAAGATTAAGTGGCAGAGGCACAAAAAGCAGTCCTGGCTCTCTGGGTCCAAGGCCCATTTGCAGGCATGCATTAGATCTTTTTCTGTCTCCGGTGGTGTGTGCTTGTTGGCAAGGTAGTGTTTTGGCATGCAGCACATCTCATAAACAGCTACCTGCTCATGGTGTCTGCTTAGGTAATTGAATCAGTTACTTCCAGTTTGCCATCCTCCTTATTTATAAAGCCTTCCCTTGTGAATTATGCAAAAATGTAACTTGTTTTTTAGTGATAAAAAATTCAGATTAGTCTGACTCACACTGTGTAGAGCAGTAGCTGGAGTCATTTCTTCTAGAGTCATGGAACTCTCACACCGTGCTGAGAAATTATAGAAAAGTAAGTATGCGAGTGTGAGAGAGTGTGTGTGTGTGTGGGTGGGTGTGTGTGTGTGCAGGCACTCCAAAGAGAGCTCTGCAGTAGTTGCTAAACAGAAAGACAGGAAGAATTACATCGTTATAATCTCAAGGACAGCAAAGTGAAACTCTGTAATCCCCACAGAGCAAATACTCTTTGGCTCTGTTATCAGTCCAGATTAAATCCCTGGGTGTCCATACTCAATCACTTACACTTAAGTCAACGTTTGCCTGTTGCTCGAACAAGCGCTTTTCTCATCTGAGTTTGTGTTCATGGCACAGAATTCTCTTTGGTTTTAAAACTTTAATAATAAATGATATTTTAGAAAAGCAATACAGCTTCTCTACAAGGAAAGGCATATTGCTTGCAGCTATTTGATTTCATAATTTAAAATTTCCTTTTTTCCCCCCATTTCAATGTCAGCACTGAGGTATTTGCTAATGGGAGAACCAGCATATCATTAGACATTCTGCCTGCTCTTCCTCCACCCAGTTTTGCCACCACCCAAAATATAGGAGCAAGCAGCAGCCTGCCCTGGCTAGCTTGAGGAGTTCACTGCCTCAGAAGGTGATCAGATCACATCTCTGTCAGGATCTCCTGTCTTCTTGGGAATGAGAAATGCAACTCCTGGGAAAAAAAAGGGCATGTGTTAAACGCCAGAGAGAAGATACAGAACAAGTTGCACCTCGTTTCAAAACTCCTCCTGCAGGTTTTGGCACTCTTTGCCGAGTTAAAAGGACCGATCCCCGAAAGACATGAGAGAAGCATGCTGAAAGAGCATTTCTGGGAGGGAACAACCCTACATGGAGAGGATGCACTATGGGCTGCATAGATGCTAAGAATACTGCACTCTCCCTTCTGCATGCAGGGGTGGATGAGCTGAGAGGCTGCAGCAGCTCTCTTACCTAAGCCTGGGAATATGTGCATTGCTTTGGGCAGTGCTAATGAGAAACCCAGACTCAGCCAAACTCCTTCAGTACACCTGTACCACAGGAGGATGGGTTTTTATTCGCACATAGCACAAGAAGACTCCTCTGGCAGTAGAGCCCATGAGCAAATACCACCATACAAAGAGCAAATAATAATAGTAGCTTCTTAAGTGCTCACCGCTGCCTGACTTTGCTGATGGCACAGTGAAACCTCAGGCATCAAAATATAATGGTGCGGGAGCCAGGATGTAACACTTCTCCCTGGGCATGACCTGGCTGTAGAGCCCCATCTGTGATGCCACTGACGGAGCCCGAAGAGCACCAGGCAGCGTGGTACTCAGCTCGGTTGCGGAGTGCATGCAGTGGACAGGGGAGAGCAAGCTGCATTGCTCCTTACCTGCAGGCAGGTTTGACTGGGTATTTCAATGCTGCAGATTTGGAAATCTAAATACTTTGTGCAAAAAAAAAATAAAAACTTAGGTCAACAGTTTCTGTGCTCAGCAGGCTTACTTGAACCATCTAGTCTGACCAAGTGCCATAAGAACTGCCATAGACCTCAACTTTTGAGGCTGCCTTGATTATTTTAAAACACATTTCCTAAAGAGTATTGACTTAACAAGTAAGGAGAAGTAACAGAGAATCTGTAACTTCAGATGAACTGTTCCTTATTTCACACAGTTTGCATAAATGGTAGCTTGCATTGCCCACATGTGTCTACACATCAATTTTAGGTGGCTTGGTTTGGTTGCTGCCGTGGGATAGTCACAAAAGACACCAAGGCAGAGCAGGAACCAGAGGATTCATGAGTAGGACAAGGTCACAAAGAAGTTAGAGGGGAGATAAGATGGAGCTGGGTCCATTTCCCCTGAGCACAGGGACATATGATGTAGACATAAAGTAAGATGTACTCAACCCCAAAGGAGATTGGGTCTTTCTTTGCTCCATTTTTCTGAAAGCTGCTTGTTTCACACAGTTTTCATCACAGCTTTTGAAGGGCCAATGAGCTACAATGGTAGACAATTGCCAAGCGTGTTCTTGCCGTAAAACAGTGAGGCAATTCCTTCTGCAGAGCTCCTCACTGCTGAGACTGCCTTTGTTCCTTACATCAGCTGGATGTCTTTTGTTATCTGAACCTATCCCCTCTGTAATTGCATTAATTAATACCATTGCAAATCTCTTGATGTTTCTCATTTACAGAACACTGTTACCTTGCATCTCACTTTGATGAGGTGAGGGTGAATCTGCTGTTTACGACTCGATTCAACTAGTCGATTCCTCTGTTAGCGATGACCTGTTAAGAGATGAAGTATGAAGTCAGCGTGTGCACCAAAACACCAGCCCTGACTGAGACCCCCCATCAAAATCTGTGTGCCCTACCTGGGTTTGTCTGTGCTCAGAGCTCCTGCGGGTGTAACAAACAGGGAGAGACAAGAGAAAACTGAGGAAAACAGAAGAGGGAATTGGTCCTGATTATGTTGATGACAGCTCTTTATCAACTCATTTCTTGTAGTCTCCCAGCCGTCGGCATCAAAACTCTGCATGTTGTTTTCAGCTGAAGTAGATGTCTCCCACTGCTCCTGAAAACTGAAGGAACATTCCTGTAGTAACGAAATAAAAAACATTGACATTACTATTCCAGACGTTCACCAGGGGATTCGGCTGCAGTCCAGTTTACAAATCTGAGTTCAGAATAACTTCCCAGGAGCCAGCAGAGTTGCTCCAACTTTAAGGCTGTCTCAAACTTATTATTTCAGCACATTTGTGGCCGTTTTCTCATCATGATTTGAAGCGATGGCATGTAGATTTCAAGTGTCCACTCAACTTTCTTAATTTTCTCTTTTTGTTTTAAAGTATATTCGGTGCTGTTCGAACTGGTGCTTATATGCTGTACATTTTGATGACCAAAGGCCTGAAGCAGTCAGTGTGTGACCAGAGTTTTTACATTGGACCTGTCAGCAAATTCTGGGCATATGCATTTGTGCTAAGCAAAGCACCTGAACTAGGTGAGTATCCTCTCTCCCTTTCTCTCACTTTGCATATTTAGCGCAGAAATGTCTGTGCAGGAAGCACAGGAAGGGTCTCAGTGCTGTCAAAATCTCGTTTTAGTCTTAGAAAAACTGAGTAAACAAAACCAACCCCAAACTCTGCCTGTTTTAGACTCTAGAGATTAAGTCCAGCTTGGCTGAAGTTAGAGCAATGTGCAGTTGAATAAGACTATTCCCAGCCCAGGAATAAACTGCAGTGATTATACACAACAGGGCAGTCAAGAGGTAAGAGCAATCTGGTCCATACCTCTTCCTTAGCTACTTGTAGGCAGATACGAGTAGCGTAATCGGCAGTCATTCACCCCGTGGGTACAGAAGTGAAGGGTGGGCTACAGCAGCTGTGTCAGCGAGAAGCTTTGAGTCAGGTTCTGCCTTCACTCTGCACCATTTGTCCTTAAATACACCTGGAGGCATACAGTTATGAACAGTAACGCGCTTCCTCCCTAAACATTGAAAGCTGTGGCTTTCTGCTTCCTCCAAATAGAAACCAATTTCCCATAATATCCCTAGCTTTTCCGTCCTGATTCTTATAAACTCCTGTCTCTCCAGCAATTTTTTCTGTAAGGATACTTACAATATACATCCCAAAGCCAACTTAATAGCCAGTCTGCATGTGTTCTCATCCCGTGGCTTATTAGTGTAAGAAGGGATTGCTTTAATGGGAAGGAGGAGGCAGCAGCCCTCCTGCTTTCATTTCGGAGGATGCCCTTACTAAACCTCAGAGGGCTGCAGCACTCACTGTGTTCAGGTGTACAGCAAAAAGAAGTCTTTACCTTTGAACAGAAAATTTGATTCAGCAAATTATAGGACAGCAATTCATCAGCATAAAAACTGGAAAGAGACAGACACCAGTTGCCTTGCTGTGTCAGAATCCCTTGGTTTCCTGCTGCTTAAATTACTGCAAAACCACGGAAATTTAGTTGTTAAAACCAGAAAACGTCAGCTAGAACTGCACAGCAACAATAAATTGAACATATGATTACTTATTAAAATGTGAGTCAACATCTTGCAGCTAATGAAGTAAACAGGAGCAGACAGTGCAGTTTTGGTTCCACCCATCATTAATATTCATGATTTGGATTTCCTGGGATACATATACATAGAAATAAGTCCCCAGATTCAAATCTTGGGGATCTTTTTGGAAACACTGTGTCTATAACAATAGAAAACAAGTAGCATACATATATACATATATCTAATGGAGATGCTCAGTGCAATCACGAGAAGCAGAAGCAAGAAAAAAACAGGAAAGAGGAATAATAATACTTTTTTGCAGAGTAGCTCAAAAGGCTCTACTGAGGTTAACTAGGTTCAGTTTGCAGGTCAGCATTTGAATCGGAGGACACTGTGCTGCTTCCTCTTCAGGTTTTCTGCTCTCTGTCGAGCTGCATTTCGCTTCTAGTCAACTACGTAATGGACAGTCTCACAGTCAGAGATGATACACGTACATCCACCTACCTCACCTCAGACTTTGATGGATTATGTTTGCAGCAAAAGGGTACCAAGTAAACCTATGCAGTTTTCAAACAGGGGTTATCCACACAGGAAAATGTACATACATTGGTTTCCAAAGATTGCATAGAGATTAGGAGCCAAGCTGGCTCTCAGATCAGACAGGCTCTCAGATCTAGAGCTGAGGTGTTTTTTCATGCTCCAAAATAGTGTATACTCCAGCAACAGCAAAGGGAAGAGAGCACTGCAGTAATTACGGAATTGTTCAATATGTTTCTCATTTCCTCCCCTCCTTTTTTTTTTCTTTTTTTTTTTTTCTTTTTTGCTTTGTTACAGGTGATACAATATTCATTATTCTTAGGAAACAGAAGCTCATCTTCTTACACTGGTACCATCACATTACTGTGTTACTTTATTCTTGGTATTCCTACAAGGACATGGTGGCTGGCGGTGGCTGGTTCATGACCATGAACTATGGAGTGCACGCCGTTATGTACTCTTACTATGCCTTGCGGGCTGCTGGCTTCAGAGTCTCACGCAAGTTTGCCATGTTCATCACCTTGTCGCAGATCACTCAGATGTTGATCGGTTGCGTGATCAATTACCTGGTCTTCTCCTGGATGCAGCATGGCCAGTGCCATTCCCACGTGCAGAACATCATCTGGTCCTCTCTCATGTACCTCAGCTACTTTGTGCTCTTCTGCCATTTTTTCTTTGAGGCCTATATCGGCAAAACCAGAAAAGAAAGGAAGGTTGACTAGTGGTAGAAACGAGACAGAAGCCATAGCTCAGGGTCATCAAGAAAAACAAAATTATAAGAAAAGAAAATGGCACAAGGAAACACATACATGTATGGTGCAGCTAAAACTTGGCAGCTTAGGGAAAGTTAGCTTGGTTTAACCCAGTAAGTTTATGATCCTATCATGGTGAGGACTCACTGAATTCTACTCTATCTCAAAGGACTGCTCATGAAAGACAACTTCCTTCTTGTACCTGTCTGCTCTAGAAAAGAAAGGAGAAAAGAAAGAAGAGAAAAAAGAAAAGAAAAAAGAAAAAAGAGAAGAAAAGAGAAGAAAAGGAAAGAGAATAGGAATAATGTCGAGGGGAAAAAATGTACATTAAATAAGCAGTGTGTTTCCCCAGTGGAGGAAGAGACTTTTATTTAAAAAAAAAAAGTTTCTAAATCCTTTCTAATAATTTTTCAGTGTTAAACTTGAACAAAACAAAGCAGAGAGGTGACAAAAAAAATCTGTCTATGATAACAGTAAGATTGCAAAATTAAAATCTTTTCCGTAGAAGGTTGATACCTTTAGCCAAAATGAAACCCAAAAGGATGTTTCCTGCCTGGAAAGTGGCTGAACTCCACACTGTGGTCATGAATGGAAAAGAGAAGAGATTGATTTCTCCGCTATGTACTCTGCTGGGGGAGCAGGTCTGGAGGCAGAGTCGCCTCCTGCAGAAGGCGGAAAGGAGCAGTACTTTTACAAGAGTTTAATGGGAAAAGATGCACTGTTGCAATACATATCTCAGAGAGTGCATTTTCCAAGTGCATTTTTCAGTTAAAGGCAAGAAATTTCTGCAGCAGGATAAGTCATAGAGGGTTAAATCAATCAATATTTGCTAAATTACCAGGGGCTAATAGCAGAGGGATGTTCAGGAAGGAGAGGGAGACAACTCCCCTCACGTGATTTTTAGGAATTAGCCGTTAATCTCAATTTAACCACAGCGACACTGAATTAAATCGGGGAAATCGGAAGAAATCCTAGTTAGCGAGAAGAGAGTGATATATCTGCCCACTGTTTTCAGAACAGAGCCCTGTGGTACAATACAGATTCTGTATTTTTGTGGGCACAAGGATACCTGCCGGGGTGGGATAGGTGGCAGGACTGCGCGACATTGGGTAACACTGTGCTTCTGCATCTGCCTTCTGGGCAGTGCAAAGATGTTCAAAGTGCCCTCCTCTGGTCATGTGGAGATACTACTACAAAACATACTCGGAATAGGTTTTTCTTGAGATTTGTATAGAAAAAATTAGTCTAAACGGAATAATTTTGCTGCAACAGCTTAACTCTAAAGTCCAGAGAGAATTATCCTTCATTAAATATCTCTCTCTCTCTGCAGAATCTGTACTGTAACATCAGACTGACCACTTAAGAAGATACTCTTTCTTCTCTGAAGTCAGCTGCAGATATAAGGAGAAATGTATTTCACTCTGAACCTTAGAGAGTTAGTTGAGAACAGCCATATTCTTTCAAAGACAATAGATTGCATTATCTGTGATATTCCAGTCCTTACAAAGCCAAATAAAATGTGTAAAAGTTCCTAGTATTTCAAAGACGCAAGTATGTAAACTTGATGTTAAATGTGTTAATGTAGTATTCTAAATTGTATCAGTTAGGTAGTTTAACTAAACAATTAGAAGAACTAGATCAACAAAATAGGGACTGCTGTTCTGCATAGGATATACACACACCTATAACTACACCCATATACACATTCTGTGAATTGTCAACAAGAAAAAAAAGCCCAGTGGCAGAGAATCACATTTCCTGGCTAATGCAAAAGATTGTCATTATCTTTCTTGCTTTAATTTGAGATTGTACAGTACAAAGGGTTTTTTTTTTTAATTATGATTTTTAGCTTTAATTGTGCTGTCATTCATGAAACAGAGCTGCTTTAGTATCCTGTTAAGAGATGACAAGGGCTTTCGGTGTCTCATTATATACAAAAGAAAAACAAATAAAGTTACATTCCATGTTATGTGAATGGTCTTACAAATCAAAAAGCCTTTGCAGGGTAAAATCATAATTATAACAAGCAGAAAATGAGTTTACATTTGTGTTATTTAAGTTATTGATGTGCTGACGTTATTTTATGGTACACAACAAATAGCAAAATGTGATATGCAGTAATGAAGCTATGATATTCATTAATAGGACTATTGTATACGTGGAAATATTAGACAAAACCAATTAAATGTGTAAATTTTGTTATACAGCTTGGGAGTAGATAATTATAATGCTGAATAAGCCTTTTTCCTCATGCTTAATTTTGCCCTGGCTAAGAAGCAGGTTAAGAAGACCGGTTAAGAGTGGAAAAGGCAAAATTAAAGTCGACTGCAATTACGATGAGAAGCGTTGGTAGAAGCCCACCATCGTGCCATTTAGACCCTCAGTCCTGTGTGTCTTAGGTCTCTCAAATAAAGCAAAAGGGGGTGGAAGTGGTCCGGCATCTGGAGCTGAAGCTGGAGCAGAAATCTTGGACCCTGTGAAGTCAGTGGAGGCTTTGCTCTGCTTTGAACAGAGCTGGTGTGTCCGACTGCCTTTTATCTGAGCAGAGGGGAAGGAACCACACACTCCTGCTAATTTGAGGCTTATGGCTAATGACTTAAAAGCCCATAAACTTTATCAATCAGAGGCGACACCACTGGCAAGGCAAGGACTCGCAGACTAAGTTTAACACAGGCAGAAAACAGGGTGGGTTGCAAACAACCTACCGTGTTTCATACGCTGTTTTCCTTAATTGCATAAGAGAAAAAAACCACACCTGTGCGTGCTGGATGGCGATGCCGGCAATGCCGACACTGACTTCAGCGGAGCAAGAATTTCACCCGCTCTTACCCCATCCTCCCAAAGCCCTGGCGGGTACCTCTGCACCGTGCCCAGCGCCCGCTCCCCGACGTGCCCACCGCCCCACCAGCCGGGGCCGGGCGGGCGAGGGCCACCTTCCCCACTGCCTGGGAAGCAGCGCCAGTGCAGAAACAGCCCAAGCGACCTCCTCAAAACACAGTGCAGGTGTACCCCTGGCATGCAGGGGATCTCGGCGCTGAATTCAGCGGGCGTCCTGGCGGGTGACTAGGCTGGAGGCAAGCATAGGTGTAGGGAAGGGGCAGCAAGATCAGGCACGTAAGGGACAGTGGTAAATTAGGGTACATTTATTGTCACGCTGGAAATTGGCTGTCACACTGCCATTTGCTTCAGGAGATGACGCATCAGACATGCATTTACACAAGTCCTATGGCCCTAATATACGATTCGGCTTTTCCGCTGAGGTTTTCCCA
Source organism: Calonectris borealis (assembly GCF_964195595.1). NCBI lineage: Eukaryota > Metazoa > Chordata > Aves > Procellariiformes > Procellariidae > Calonectris > Calonectris borealis. The sequence goes on along the minus strand of NC_134315.1, from coordinate 59,524,710 downwards.
CTGGAGTCAAATGTGGTAACTGGCATTAAAGAAATTGAGGGTAAGACCAAAACCAACTTACACTGTTTTTCTTACTTTTTTTTTCTTCCTAAAACATGCACGCATGATATTTAGACATCACATTTAACCCACTCATATGTACTTAAACAGCTGAGCCAGTCAACCCTAATGTAATGACACCTCAACAGTACTCCAGCTACGAGCTGGAGTTCCAACCTACGAGCCACAAGATATGAACACAGCTAATTGGGTCCTATTTATTTCCCCTGGTTCAAGCCTTGGGGTCACACTTTCAAATTTTTCTGTCCGCTACCAGAACCCTTTTTTTCCTAATTATTTTAAATAAAGCTGTAATTCTGTTGCATTCACACATGCCATGGGGAACTCAAACTTTATATAAATTACCAAGCATTATGGGACCTGTGACAACCACCACAGATGCTGGAAATGCTGTTACGGGATTCACTATTAAAGTCAGGAAAGTTACACTGGTGATAAGGTCCGTCTGCCAGGGTCGAAGTCTGTGTTTTATGTTTTGATGCATTAATCCAATGTACTGAAATAAAACCAGAAAGGTTGGTATGGATTTACGCTTAGGCGGCTGCAAGCAGAATTTGGCTCTTCCTGAACACTGCTTCTGTGTAGTGAACACTTTAAGGAAAATATTTTCAACTGGTTAGTGGGAGAACAAAAACTTGGGTAATTCTGCAGCCTCTTTAAATTGTGCCTGTGACAAGAAGGAAACCCCTTGTGCTTACAGACCTTCTGTAACTCGGAGTCACAAATTATTTATGTCTGGGCTCACTGATAACACCCAACTAAGAGCGTCTGGCTGCAAAAGAGACCTCTCACCAGAATCTCACAGTAAACTAATACAGGCTTTTACTTAGAAGATAAGGGCCAAAGCGTGCAAAAGAAATCGCTCAAAAGAGCCAAGCTGGGTAGTAGGAGTAAAGTATCAAGCACAAGTTGCAGGAGACACAAGGAGAGAGAAGACCTATTCCGTATCCCAGGAGAAAGTATTTCCAGGCTGAACGTTCACTCCTTCCCAAGATGAGGAAAGGCAGAGCAGGAGGAGGGTGGGCTGCATAGTGCCAGGCGCCCAGGATGGGGTGGCTGGTGGAATAAGGCTTGCGTGAAGGGTCCCTTCTGCAGAAGTTAATCACGCAGTGGCTCCCTGAGTGCAAGCATGGGTCTGTGGATCTGTTTGGAGGAACACCCGTGGTCTAACAACTTGTGAACTTCAAGGCTTGGGTGCATTTCATTTTTTCTTCCTGAAAGTAAAAATCTGGGACAACATTTTAGTTGAGAGCAGTGGTACCTCAGGGATCAATATTCAGGTGGTTTTCAGGTAACAAAGAGCGTAAGGCACCAATTATTGTGACTGTGAAACTGCAGCCTTTGCAGGCAGATAAAACATATTAGTGCAATAGTATCTCTAGTAGTTGTAGTCTATCCTGTACTTCAGAACCAGTAACAGAAGTATAATGTGTTTATATAAAAATCATAAATACAGACATACTTTAAGAAATAAAAATGGCTTTGATCAAGGAAGAAATCAAAGCAAATTGCAGACAATACCGCCTAAGTTCAGGACTTGGTCCAATGCCTACTGAAAGTGAGATTGTTGGTGAGATGTCCAGTGACTTCAGCGAGCTTTGCTTCAGCCCGCTGCAGCCTGGTTGCAGAGGGCAATGCAAGACCTAAATCCCCTTGCTGTTTACTTAGTGGTGACATGAACCACTCGGGGCATCGCTCAGGCCCTGACATGGGTCTTCAGTCCTATTGTCCAGCCTAGTGTCAGTGAGCCCTCTGAAATGGAAGAATTGCGACTCAGAACTGTCAGTGGGTTTCTACTGTTTTATTTCAATACATTTTCCATTCCATTTATTTTATTAAAAACAGGCTAAAGGACAAGTCCCTGATCCTGCTGTCGTAAACACCCTGCTGCAGTCGGTGCAGCTATACACGGGCACAGAACCTTTTGCCTACAGGGGTAAAGGCAGGATCAGTGCCTTGTTACAGACTTAATTTCTAGCAGAGCAAACACCACAGGGTAGGATTTGATTTCTTGAATTAAATCAACTGTACTAACACAAATAAGATTGGATCTGCACAAGAACTCGACAGCTAAGGGGAACCAGGGCCCTCCCCAGTACATCATAAAGCTCAATAAAATGCTGCATGAAGTGGGGTTAGAGTGTATTTCCCAACGGGTATAAAATGATACTCCCCTGAAACAGTGACCTTCCTGAGAAGTCTCACTTCTGTCCAGGCCTGGACAGCTTCAAACAGGCCTGTCTGCTGAAAAACCACAGCTCTGATTGACTTATCTGCTTTTTCAAAAGAGCCACTACCTGCTTTAGGCTTTTTGGAGCCTTAAAGCTCAAGCTAGATTTATATTCAGAAAAAAACAACCTTAAATATGTGTACAGTAACTAGGAGAGAATAGTATGAGAAATATCTTTATTTTACCATTTTCAGATGGCTATTTCACTACATAAAAGGAAGTTTTTATTTTTATTTTTTTGGGGTATATTGATATTCCAAATAAAATTTTAACTTTTGGTTCAAAATAAAATCCGTCTCTGTGTTTTATTAATCTGTAACGTCCATTTTGTTCTCTATACTGCCACCAAGTCCAGCTATTGAAAAAGAGAAGCAGTTCTCCAGCTATGAGACTACAGCGTGGCTACTTTCTTTCATTTCCCAGCAAATCTCCATCAAGTTCATATTTTTGTGTACCACATAGAAGCATTATATGGTTTTTTCTTTGTGTGTGTGTGTGCACATGCATCTGTATGATATGAGTGCACATCATACAGATAATCAGTGCTTGAATGTCCTGTTTCTACATGCTTACACTCTGGAAATCCTAATCTCTGCATCTCTGGTAAGAAACGAAATCCCTGTCCATCATGATACTTCCTGAGCAGGGGGACCATGCAAACACAGCAGCACTCGCCAGCGAGCCCAGCCAGCACTGTCAAACAGCTCCCCATGGCACTGTCTGCCATGTAACATTGCTGCATCAGCCTTTTTCTGAACGATCATGTGTCCTGTGTGCCCTGAACATCGCTTTTACCTATCCCTCTGCCTGCAGCAGAACTCATGCAGACGAGCACCCATGCTAAATGATGGGCATAGCCTTCCCCACTCTGCACAGCAAGAGCATTTCATGGCTTGTTTTGCTCTTAATATTTTGTAGTTAAACCAAAGCAGTCTATAAAGGAAAATAAAAGCTTTGTTGTCCCATATACACAAATTGATAAGGTGACTTGCATTTGTCACAGGACAAACCAAAGACTGAGGCAGGACCCAAAGCGTAAATGTTTGGGCTGCAGCATGTCCCTGCTGAAACCCCCCCACTTTCCCCCCGGAAAGGTTTCCAGCCCCACAACAGGTTTCTGAGCAAAGGTGCCATGAGCTGGAGGCGGAGGGAGGAGGGCAAAGCAGAGTGGGAAGCCCACAATGGGCACAGATGGGGCTGTGAGAGATACTGGTGACCTTCCTAAGGACTGGTTTGGGAACCAGCCCAAGGAGCAGCCTGGAAGTGGAGCAGCAAGAAGAGGGAATTGGATATATGGACTGGGAGTGCTGCCTATCATCTTCAATATCATCACAGGGAGAGTGGAAGAGCAAGTGTAGCAAAGCACTACAAAGAAGGGATTTCCAAGGTAGGTGGAGCTCTGTTGTTGGGAAGAACTCTAACAATAACTGGGGAGAAAAAAAAAAGGATGTGGGCAGTATAGGATTGTTTCAGACTTATGGCGGAAACTACATTTCCTTGGCTCCACTACCCACCTCTCTGTGCTTCTGACAGCTACCTCTGACCCAGGCTGGATTACAGCTGTATTTGAGGTAAGAGTGGAGATGAAGCATGTAAATCCTTCTTTTATAAAGATTCTGTGGAAAGCAAAGGGGTACAGCTTTTGTGGGCATACTACACACTCTGCCAGTACCTTTGGCAAGGCTCTGGGTAGGGAGGATCATCCTTTATACCCCAAGAAGAAATGAGCTCTCCTTTCTAGTTTACTCTGTCAAGCTGCCATCACTTGTAATGACCTTGTGCTGAAAGTCCCCAGCAGAATCGGTCATCCTGACGTCCCACCAAACGTGGGCTGCTGCTTACCCAGAAAGATGATATGGGGACAGCAGAAATGGCGTCGTGCTTGTCCTTTAGCACTGCATGGCCAGGCAGGTATCCATCACCACGTGGCTCTAGCAGCGCTCTGTTTGTTGCCATCCTGGCAAGAAGAAATGTTTTCTGGCCCGGAGCAGATGCCAGGCACGAATGACCGAAGCTGATTCCGTGCAGAAGCCCAGCCACAGCGGAGGGGAGCCGCGGGGCCATAGCTGCCGCTCTCCCGCCTGCTTGTCCAGGAGCACGGCACAGCCTTCAGCTACGCTTTGTCCCTCATGCGTAGCGATTGCCTCAAAGACAAAGCTGAAGCGTTTCACAAAGCTGACGGTAAGTCCATGCAAGCAAACACAGACTTCACAGTGATGGTGGGCTTGGCCAAGGAGTTTCTTGCAGCTTTGCCACATCGCTTAATGTGAAAATGCTAAATAAATATTCTTCGTCCGTTCTCCTCCAAGCAGCTTGGTGCCCTCTGTGCTCCCTCAGAGTGATGTGCCCAGAAATCCCTTCTGGAAAAACCCACATAAACGCCCTCAGCTGTGCCTGCTCTGCCACCCTCCAGCCCTTTGGAGGCCTAAGGGCTTGGCCAGGAGCAAACCCTTGCTGCTGCTCTGTCACAAGCTCACCAGAGAAGGCTTGAAAAGAGTTATTTACAATGTCTTTCACAGCAAAGAAGTGGGCTGCGTTCCCTAAATTACTGAAGACAGGTGAAGCCAGATGAACTCCGCTGGGGCACGGTGCTCTGTCTTGCCTCTCATCTGCACTGCTCTTCAGCTTTCCTCTCTGCTCTACGCAATGAGCTTAAGACAGCCTCGGGCCCTGCTGCTTCAAGGATTTTGACGGTCTGCCTGTTCAGCCCAGGCTGAGCTCCGCTGCTTTGCTCAACAGATTTGTCCTCGTTCCTGAGCTGCCCTGGGCTAGCCGTGAAGGACTTTTCCATCCGCCTGTGAGAGTACCCGCTTCAGTCCCCATCCCGCTATCGGCAACAGCGGTTCCTTGAATTGCGTTTGCAATTCATTGCTCGAATCCTTTCTGCCGCTGCGGTCACTGTGATTCTTCACGCCCCAGCAATGCACCTCAGCTGCTGCCACCCAGTGCTGCTGGCACCTCCACCAACCCACGGGGCAGATGACAAAGCAAATTGCACTAAGCTTCTCCACGTCCTATTTTGCACCTCCAATAGGAATGAAATTGCAGAGTGGTGTCACCTGTTCAGATCATGCTGGTTTAGGGATGTTAATGTGATTCACCATTAATAGAAATACTGCATTTCCATGCAAAATTATTAATGAAGAACCAATACTTAACTGTGTCAGCTGCAGTGTCAAATGATGCAGAAATGTAGTTTTATGTGTTAAAAATGAGCCATGTGGCTTCTTGTGCATTTTACATCTAACCATAGAAATGGTAGTAGGTGAAGTTACAATAAAGGAAACAGTAATAGAAAATATCGATTTCGGAATGTGTTATATAGAATAATTTATTTTTGCTAAAAGAACCTTAAAGGTCACACACAAAGGATTTTTTGGGGTCAGTATTTTTTCCTTTTAAATTTTACTAGAAATAGCAGGAATCCTAGGTTTGGTCAGTACGATGCTGGCACTTACACCTAAATGGCGGCACTGGAACTGCTGAGGGCGTTTAAATCCTTTTTGCCAAGTATTCGTTAGACAGACAGCTAAATACAGTTAGCAAAGACTTTGCTGTTCACCTCTTCTGCTTTCTCACTAAAGCTTTTCTTTCAACATGGCTTTATCTATATAAGATAACCTGAGCACACGTAGGCTGATGACGATTCAAGGTATCTGTCTGTAAGATAGGTAAGGTCACAGCTGTTTGGGGGAGTGCTGTTTGCTTGGGAACAATTCTTCTGTTGTGTAACAGAGGATAGGTCTGGGCAGATAAAAGCAGTTCAGGCCTGTTATCATTTAAGAGGGTTATGCATTTCATGAATGCAACTCTGCCGTTTCCGAGTTTAATTCACGACTACTGACGCCCGTAGACTTTTAGGCTGGAAGGACGTTACATCACTTCAAGCATAGCGCATATAACTGTTGCTTCAGGTAGAGCTTTTGCAAGCCCGAAGTAGACATCATCTCGCTTGCCCCACATCTGGCAACCAGCATGATGCAGCTGTGGGGCCTGGAGCCACACGCAAAAGCTAGAGAGAGTCCGTCTGCAGGAGACGTGCTGGGCCTAGCATCCCACAGCTGTGAGAAATACCCATCCCAGGGGGTCCCTGGCCCTGTCTGTGGGCAGCGACTCCCCCGCAGAGGGGGACGCAGGGGCTCCCAGGGAGCCTGGAGAAGACCTAGCCAGCCTTGGCCAGTGGGCTGACCACGAGGTGCACTCTGAGGGCTGCTCTTGTTGGGACTTCTGCCCCTCAGCTCGCCCCATGCAGCTGCTTTTTTAGGTTGGCAGAAGAGGACCTTGACCCACCCATGCAGAGTTACTGAAGCTATAAGATACAATTTGAGTGTGTGGCTGCTCATGCTGGCAGTATGTTGAGGATAGTATAGATAGTCATATTCTTCACAGGGCTTATTTAAAACAAAAGGAGGGTACGCACAGGCAACTTGGCTTCTCAGAAACATCTGCTGGTTTTAGCTGAGGGGGCATTCAAGACAAAACTGGGAAAACTACAAAGACTCCAGCCTAAGGTCTTGGTTCTAGCTGAGTTCCTCGGTGAACTCCCACCCCACTTTCCACCACTGCAGCCAGCCTTGTCAGTACAAAACCATCCAGTACGATACATCTTCTGGGACAGGAGAAAAATTTGTGTGAGTTAAACATTTTTAAGTATGACTACACCCAGGGAACAAACCTCCAGAATATCTGATCCTATGCAATATACGTCTCTTCAAGAGGACACCTTTGGGCTGATATTTTCTCTGCTTGATCCTCCACTTGTTTGAATTAAATAAGGCAAAACCTGTTCCTTCAAGCAAAAGAAGAATACAAGAAATGAAATGTGGCAGTTGGCCAGGATCATTGCATGCGGTGTATAATGTTGGTGGCTTGTATGGATTTGCATACAGAGGCTGGAAACACCTGGCTTGCCCAGTGTGAGCGGATCAGACAGAAATCCCTGGTAGACAACTACCAAGGACTCACACAGCCTTGGCACCAAGTTGCTTTCTTCCCTGCAGCTATAAGCAGTTTCAGCCTTCCTTTGCTAAATTCCTCGCTCCTGCTGTCGTAGGAGGTGGTGAGCCACATGCAGTAGCACTCCAGCACCCAGGGGCTGCTCGCTTCTTGTGCTGCCTTGACAAAATATTACTTGCTCCCTGTTTTGCAACCTCAAGATGTGGCCTCTCTGTGCATCGGTGAGCGAGGCAAAGGGCTTTGCTTTGAGCAGAAGAAATGATTCATTTGTAGCAGTGAAGGAGGTGGCTGCCGTGTTAAAGCTGCGTACCGTGCCGGAAAGCAGGAGGAGTGCCGGTGGCAGGTCCTGCGCGCTGCCTGTGGGACTGCTAGGGGCTCCAGGCCACGCGCGTAAGACGGCCTGGCTCAGAGAAAGCAAGCTTGGCAAGGGAATACTGCACGGGAGCCTCAGAAACAAAGACATCTCTGTCTCCTAGCGTCATACAACACCCTAGGGAGGATCTAGTGAAGGAGCTATCAAAAACTGGGCAAGAAAAAAACCTCCTTTCCTTTCCACCTCCCTCAGTAGGGCAATGCTAATGAGCCTGAGGGTCTTACTCCGGGAAATAAAAGCACTAAATTGCTGAAAAAATCGAACAACTTCAGGTGTAAAACAAAAAAAAAAAATGTTGCTGGTATTCGGAAGAGGACAAACAAGTTGTCATCACGACCCAGACAGTCTTTCCTAAGCCTGCCTTTTTATAACTGCAGATACAGCAAATCTGACCAAAAGTCTCTGTCACAGCTTGGAAAACCAGCACACGCTGCGGTGTCTGCGGTACCCTACACCCGAACAACCAGAGCCGCCTGCTCGCCCGCGGGCCCGGGGGAGGCTGGGCAGCGCCTGTGCCGGGCTCTCCGGCCGCCCGGGGCCGCAGCCCACCAGGGACTGCTGGCACCATCGCTCCTTGATGGGGAGAGGTTTCCCAGCTTTTAAAGGAGTGAACTTCAATTGTGCACAGCTTCAGTGAGTCCAAGCTGTACGAGGCTCTCTAGGAGACCCTCTTAATCGCTCTCAACTGTGTGGGGTTTTTTTAATTGTCTTTTTTTTTTTTCACTTTCTCATCCTCCTCTGTGTAAAATAGTGACAGTACAAGGCACCAGGAGCTAACTTTACTGCTCAAATTCTGTAGAAATCTAGAAAACTCATCAAAAGTATGTGTGCATTTATATATTAATATATATTATTATACGCATTTTATATATATATTATATATACCAATATTTTAACTACAAAGGTCTCATAGGTGAATATTTGATGTATAGAAGTTTTTGGAGTTATTTTCTTAAAAGTAGCAACTGAGATTGTTCTTAAAATCAGGAAATCTTTAAAGGAGCATGTATGATTTTCATCTTGAATGACAGCTCACTGCTTGAAAGTAACCTAAGCAAAGTTTTAATTTGCAGTGTTGCAAGCAGAGCTGTGAAATGGCAATCAAAGTACAAAGTAAGTTTACAGAGTAAGGTTTTGTTCCTGATGCTGCCTTCAAAAAGGGCTTGTATAACTGTGTGCAGCATGCACCTACCACTCCTCCATGAATTCACTCTCCCAGTGCAAAAGGTTTCAATAGTTAAAAACCCACAGTGCCAGTCAGCTGCCTGCAGAGTGAAGTGCGTTCATCAGACATCAACAACTTGGTTATTTTGCAGCTGTCACTTTTTCTTTTTTAAAGTTAAACAATAGTGGCAGTTTAAAAGGAAAAGTCCAGGCTATTGCTTCAAGTAAACTGTTCTTCATTCCTACTGATAAGCTTAATGCTACAGTATGGCAGACACTCCAGGTTTAAGATCTGTATTATATTTATGTAGACCTTCCTTTGTAAACTCTCATCCACTGTAATTCTACTCACAGCCTCCTCTTCCTGAGCCACCCCCTGCTGAAGAGGAGTGAAGCCCACAGGTTACATCTGGCTTTGTGTCTATTACTTTGAGCAAATGCTTCTCCCAGTCTAGTTCCTCTATAACACACTGGCAAGTCTAAAAAAGGCGAAAAGGGGGAAAGGAAATCAGTTGTCTTTCCAGATGATGCCTGATGAAATAGTAAAAGAGTCACCTGAACTCGCTTCACGTGTCTGAGGAGATGCAGGTACGGAGGCTGCTCACAGTCGCTTCGTCGCCACCGGGGCTTCTGAAACGGGGCATCCGCATCTCCAAAGCAGGTCCCCAGACTGCCAAAGGCCCGGGCTGGCCGGGCACTTGTATCCTCTCTGCTGCGAGGATTTAGAAAAAGTGAGTCTGAGGCATGACCCCAAACAAAACACAGGAAAGAAAGTACTAAGAATAACAACAAGCAAAGGCTTTGCATGCACAATAGCTTTCGGAGCTGTGACGGTGGCATTGCAATGTACTGAACCAGTTCATTTACCAAACTCTGGATGTAGCATTATTTATATCCATGGCTTAATGACTCTGATTGCTTGGCGAGATGAGTATAAGTGCCTGTAGCTGGTCAGTTGTGAACCTGCTGTTAGCCACAATATGTTTGTTAATAGATTATTTTTTCTTCCTGATAACACTGGGCTCAAGTACAGTTACTGATGAACTTTCAACACTGATGGCCCCATTTATATCAGTGTACTGAACCCAGTTATCTTTATCCTTACAATCAGTGTTAATTAGACAGGTTAAACTTTTCAGATTTTCTAGTTTTTACTAAAATCGCCTAGATAAGACAGACACCATCTGGGTAAGGCAGTGGTTGTAATTCTATGTGTCTCCAGAGCTTAAGCTATTTATTTAACTTCTCCCTCAAAGTTCTGCTCAGGTATCTACAAGCTACCTCTTTATTTCACCATTTGTTACTCCTTTTGTTGGCATGCTCCATTTAGATGCCTTTCACATGTTCCAAAAAGTAAGAGAATGTTGTCCACCAACTTTCATAATTCTTTACAAGAGCCGCAAGCATGAAACTTCCAGTCCAGCTTGCTGTTTGGTTGAGCTATTCCAAGTCACACTTCCCTGGACTTACAGATGTCCGTGGCAGTAGTCATAAATTGTGCAAGAGTAGTACAAATAGTCCTTCTTGAATTCATAGAGACTGTTTATACTGTTAAATAACATATACCTTTCAGGGATTATAACTCTGTGGAGGGAGGAGTAGTTAGAATAACAAAGTCAAGTTAAACTATAAAACTTTAACTTTAGAAAGTAGCATTCATTAAAGAGTGTCTCATCACTTCTTTCTTTAAGCATCTTCCACAGTTGCAGCTTGAGCTGAGTACTGTTATAATTATTATTATCTGGGAAACCTTCCAAAGCCAATACATAGAAAGACCCAGAAGAAAATATTTTGGTATTTTAACTAAAGCTAATCTCCCCATTGGTCATGCAAATGGACCAATGTTTTCCTTAAAAAAAGATATTTCACCAGAAGGACTTATTTATGAATCCTAAACTTTGGAGTAACTATTGCATCAGCAGTTCTCAAACTTGTTTTCAAAGACACATAATTAAAATCTTCATGTCATAATTAGAGTGTAGTACATAATTACAGGATTTGTGTCACCTACTCTCTAAGCATGAACCCTCTTCTAACAAAGTTCTTGCCACTCATTACTTAACTCATGTTTCACTTGAACATGGCTGTCCTCACTTATCCTAACAGGTCTCCATTGGAGGCCAGCTAGAAGATGTGCACAAGAAATGCCTCGAAGAACCTCTCCTTGTTTATGAGAGACCGTACCGGTATTGTCCCTGCTCTGCAGTGCAAGATTACCACAGACGCACAGTCCACATGCAGGTTTTCTACTGACCTGCCTTTCTCTATTCCTTTCAGTCCTTCCAAAAATGGGTTTGAGAGGCAAGGGCACTAGATATGTTGCAGCCTGCATGTTCATGTGCTGAGCAAAAAGGAGAGTGGGCTCTGCAATGGCCTGCAATCCTGCCTCTGGATTGCACCTGGCTAATCAGTGGCTGTTGCTCTTCACAAGTTCCTTCTCTCCAGAGATGGTCTTTTGGGGAACGAGGGGGTATTTAACTTCCTTCTGCCAGCTGGACCTGGAAACTGTAAAAGTGTTTTTTTCCCCTTAAAACTTTCTGGAATCTGCCATTTCAGAAAAAATACTTCACAACTTTCACCGCAAGCTTGGATCGTAAGCTACTAGGTCTTCAACTTTCCGGGCCTGAACTTTAAGGGAAGTTTAGTTTTGTTTTTGTGCTAACTCCTCTTCCCATTCCTCCGGCATCAGGATTTAAAGGAAACTTTGAAAAAATTATCTTTGTTTAAGACTGAAGGGAAAACAATCTCTATTCCTGCTTGGGACAAAATTTATTCCCATGGAGGAAGCCATCAGGTAGCTGCTAGATTTCCATGCCAAAAGAGAGCATGCCTGGGTGAGAAGCTAGCAGGCAGTGTGACAGACCTGTTGACAAAGATGCTTACTTCAGACACAAAGTGTGCAGAAGAAGTTGGCCTCCAAGACTCTTCTTGCGTTGACGGTTGGACTCGATGATCTTAGAGGTCTTTTCCAACCTTAATGATTCTATGATTCTATGATTCTATGACGTACAACTGGCAGGAATCAGGCAAGACCCCAGGATCTGTGCAAGATGAATGACCTGAACGGATAATGAGGTTGTTTCTTCTGAGACGCTTTCCAACCGAGACATACCATGCCCTTCCCAGCATCAGCTTCCTTTTCGCCACACGACGTGAAGGTGAAGCCTGAGTGCCAGCCTCCCATCCCCTGCCAGCAGCACAGGGACGAGCAGGTCAGCAGGGATACGTTTGAAAAGCCTTGCTTCTCGCTGCCAAGGCAATGCGTGCCGGGGGACCGTCAGCTGCCTGCAAGCAGGGCTCGTGCTGCTGCGTCCCTGAGCAAAGAGGAGCAGTAGCAGCAGCAGCCGGGCAGCTCGTAGCAGTGAGGAACGCTGCAGGCTGGAAAAGCAGCCCTCGGTTTCGGCAGCCAGTACTTTTTCTTCCTAGAAATACATTTCGTTACTAAATTCTTGGCTAAAAGCGGAGGGCACCGATCCTAAAATCACAGTGTGCCTAGGGTTTTGCTATCGCAGCTCGGGAGGAGAGGAAGCAAGCGCTCCAGCCAAACTCCCCAAGTGATTGTTTCAGAGGAGCCGGGAGGCCCGGGGTTGCCACTACAGGGGGGAAATTAATAGCTTGGGCAGGCCAGCCTGAGAGAGGAGACGAAGCAAACCAGTGCACAAGCCTCTGGAGTAGGTATCAAAAAGACTTTAATTTGCCTGCCCTGATGTCATTTCATACTCTGTCTCATGATACTCAGTTACAGGATGGAGGAAGCAATACTTCTATGGGCTCTGGAAAGGGATGGTCGTATATTTGCATTTATACGAGCTTTCAAGTATGTAAAGGGATATTCATGTGGAAAGTTAGCCCTGATGGAAGAAAACACTCGGATGCTCAGCGGGGACATGGCAGGGAGGAAGAAGTGTTTTTTCTTATATATTCCTTTTCTTCCTTCGCACATAAGCTTATTTGAGGTTTCCTGGACAGAATTTGAAGGGAAGAAAAAGAAGCAAGTTTCCATCAGGAGCACTGTGTTATAATGAACCTGTACTGTGGAGGGTGTGGATGAGATGTAATTCTGAGCATGCTTCCACCATGCAGCATGGCACTCTCTGATCCATGAGCAAAGCCTACAGTTAGGTAATGTGCAAAAGCTGGGAGAGAAAATGACTGGGAGAGTACCCGACAGCTAAAAGCTGCATAGCTTCCAGAGGAAAAATACCTGTTTGACAACTCTCTCAGGCAGTCTAATAAGGGGAAAAACCTCCCATTCCCAAAAACTCCTGCATTACAGACAAGAGAGCTGAAATCAGGTGGGAGCTAGGAAGTGACTGCAAATGAGTAAATAACAAATATATGTGCAAACACATGTATCATTGGAAGAAAGCGAATGTCTCTGTGGCTTTCTTTAATCATCCAGGTATGTAGCCCTTAAGAGGAGGACAGCAGACTTTTTGAGAGGGAAGGGATCTTTATTTTGTCTTGCTGTGGAAACTAAAAATGAAAACCAATGGATGCCGTGTGTTGCAGTTCTGCACTCCTCCCTTACGTTGTCTGCCGGGTAGCGCAGACTGGGCAGCTGCGGGCTGCGAAGCACTGGGAGCAGGCAGCGCTTGAAGTATATACCTGTGTACTTGTGCGAGTGAAAGCCCGCAGGCTTCCTTGCTTTCCTATTATCCCTTGAAATAAGGGTTAGGCACGCAGTGATGGAGGGAGTTGCGTCGGGGACCTGAAGGCTCTCCCCTTCAGAAGGAAGGTGGGAGGCACCCATCTAATCTGCAGGTCTCCGTACCGACACAGATGCTCGCAGGCGGTGCTGCCACAGCCCTGCATCAGAAACATGACCTGCCATGGAGCCAGCCTGCGCGGTGTGCCTGGTGCCCGCCCAGCCGATTGCTGGGTGAAGCTGGGCTGCAGCCCTGCTCTTCCATAGCAGCTTGGTCGGTCATGCTGTGTAATACCGTGAAATGCAAAAGAAATCTCAACAGTAATTTGGATGCTTCGTGGGACACCAACCTGAGTGCAGAGACCCTGCTAAAAGAAATGTGGGTCTGGAAAGTGACAGCTGCCCTGGGTTTTTTTGCATGAGTGAAAGCAAGACTCCTGAATTTGCTAATCAGCCTACTTCACTAGCTAGTAAAACGTCAGTCCCTTGAATAAAAATTTACAGCCTTCAAATTAAAAAAAAGTCATGTTTCTCCTCCTGCCTGCAGACTTTTCTCAATGGAGTTCTCAGAAACTCTGCTGGAAAAAAGGTTAACTAAACTGATTTTCCTCTCTAAATCCTCATGTAGCAGGACAAAGTGACAGGCACTAAATGTGACAAATCCAGAGAAATGGAACCAAGTAAGTGCTGGCTCAGTGCCTCTTGCCTCACGGCTTCCCTAAGCACTTTTCAGTTTCATTTTTCTACACACATTAAATAGCTGCTTCCTGCTGGATAGTTAAAATTTGTTACCTCGAAGACCAGAGAGAGTATGCAACGGAGCGGCTTTCTCGGTGGCCTGGTGGATCTGGTTTTCCTGTGTAAATGACCATAGTTCACATTCCTGCTCCCATACATATATTTTGTATATAAAAGGGAAGGACTGTACATGCAGAAGCTGTGAAGAAAACCTGCTCTCCTCACTCTGTCTTCAATCAGTAGCCTGGGGGGTTGTCTGATTGATGACTAACACTTTTTCTTACCAAGTCTGATATGAATCAAGCAGAGTGGGGTCTGGCAGCAGCATTTCCCACACCTCTGGGAAAGCTCTGCCCAACAGCCGTGCTGTCTCGCTCCTGCTCTCCCCCCGCTTGGTCACACCTAGCAGCCCCGTGTTGCCTTTGGCAGGCAGAGCAGACAGGCAGGAGTACCGGGAATTTCTCCCGGCCGGTGCCTCTGAGGGGCTGGATCACCCAGCAGGGCTCTGGTGGCGGGAAGCATCCCTGGTGCCCCCACCAGCGTCCTTCCCCATTAAGGAAAAGGGCAGTAGGACATGGACGCGACTGTTGGCTGCTTGCACGTAAAGGGTTGGACAAAACCATTCTCCAGAGACAATCACAGCTCTACGAGTCCTTTGGCAGCGTTCAGAGCACCAAAGGGAAAACTGCAAGCCAGGGAAACTTGTATCAGCTTAGAGCTGACAGCGCGGTGGAAACGTTCTCAGCTGATGCACCGGTGTGTCAGGCTCAGGTCCCTCTATGACTCCTACTACGACTGCGCATTTCAGGGGCACATCCTCGCTCCCACCTGTCGTCCCTTTCATCCTAGCTCCCTTCTCACTCCTCCTGCCTGTTGCCCCAGGCAAGCAGACCAGGAGGAGATTGCACATACGTGGTAGATGGGTCAACCCAGTGGTTCTCTTCTCTCATATGATACACGAAACAACATTTCGGGTCCCAGACATCACTCGTGCTTTTGGGTTAGTCCTCAATACCTCAATACAAAGTACAAACAAATATGAGCTAACCCCAGGGGTTTCTCTACATTAAATGGGGTGTTTATGCGATTTGGGGGAATGTATAACAGAGTAGGAGGCGCTCACATAAGCTTGTAGTTTTGCAAGTCAGTGCAACGGGATAACAGCATCACAGCAATAGACTTGATTCCTATAGCTAGGGTCGGCTGCTAACCAAAAAAGAGAAGGCAAAGCTGACAAATTTTTTCCTCGTATTGCATAAATAATACAGGCCAGCCAGCAAGTCAGCAGGGAACTGCTCACCCAATGCAAATTGGCAAAGATGACAGCATCCCCATGAGAAGATTCAGGAAATTACATTGAGGCAAAAAGCTTCCTAGACCAGTTTCTTCCCATTTACTAGTGTTTAAGTGCTCCGGTGTCAGTTTTCCTCTTAAAAGTTTTTTCAAGCAAAACTTCTTGATATGTCATAGATTAATATTACATACTGCTGTTACTAATGTCTCATGAAACTTTGTCCTTGAAGGAGCTACCCAGAAAGCCAGCAGCCCAAGGAGACAGGCCAGCCCTTAGGAAATGATAAAGACAGAAGTAGGACTAATCCTCTAAGGGTGTAATCCCGCTCACCCAGACTCAAGAAAGGTGCACGAGAGTGGAATAAATGTGAAGGGCGGCGTGAAGAGCAAACAGAGGCTCTAACTAGAACTGGGCCTTCAAGTGAGCGTGAGTTCATCTCACAGCATGGGACTAACTATCACAAATTGCTATCCAGTGCTTCACATCCCTTTTCATATCACATCTCTCCTGTCTTTTTCCCTTTTTACTTCTGAAGCAGTGGGAAACTGCTAGCAGGGCTTCCCAGGAGAGGCGGAAGGGGTATTCTTTTGTTGTTTGGGTTTTTTTCCCCTTCTTCCAGAAATAGTGGAAAAAAAATCCCCAACAATCATAAATGTGTTTGAGAATGATGAGAATGTGAAGCTGTTTGGAGAAATTAGTCTGCAGAGCTGTTACAAGAACTTGACTCAAATTCTGTGAAATTGTACTATTTGCCAATCCTTTTGTTCAGCACTTGTCTAATCTAGGCTAATGAATTTGTAAGTTTTTTCCTTCTGCCTAAAAGAGAAAAGAAACAGGTTGCTGTAATACCTGCGCTGTCTGTGGATGTTATTTTTAATTTGAGTTACAGCGTAGGAGGACAAACTCTGATCATAGGACTAGCAGTTAGAGTTTGATTAAGGAGTAAAGTCACTGAGAAAATAAATTACCATGCTAACATAAAATGTGGTAAGGAAGAACAAGAATTATATATGATTGTAAGTGATTAATGAAAAAAAAAAAAAGAAAAAAGGAAGGATGGAAAAGAGGTATTTGTTTCCCTCAGTTTAGGAAGAGCCCATACATTGTGCTATTGGCAGAGGTGAGCAGTTGTGCCATGATGTAAGGAATTTTAGCAGGAAAAAGTCACTTTTTCCTGAATTAAGGGAGTAATCTTTGATCCTTCCCTCCCCAGAAAGGACCAGTACAAGCCAGATAAAGTGTCTGCAGCGTAACATGAATGGCATGCGTTCCTATTAGGACAGCTCAATGCATATGGCCATACATCAGCCAAGAGACCAACCTCCTGAGATGTTAAACACTTGGTTTCTACAGGCCTATGCTTTGCCACTAGAAGAACTGTCATAATCAAATTTCTTTGCTTCAACTCACAGTGCCAGGAGACCTTTCAGAATTTTCCTTCCTTCTTATTTTCCTTTTCTCCTTTCTGAGGAGTCTTTGTATCGCTGTGACAGATGCATTCCACCCCTTAACCAAACGAGCAGTAGTTTGGTTCAGGCTCCAGAGGAGGCAAAGACCTGAGCCGTAGCCGGGCCAAGAACTCCTCTAGTTTCAATCTGTTCTCTGAAAACCCACAAAGGAGCAGAGTGACACAGTGAGCATCGATGCATATGAGCTTGGAACACCGAGCATGCGATTAACACATGAATAGCGGGTGGCTTTTCCAAGACTCATTTATCAACAAAGAAAGTTGTGGGTACAAGGAGTCTCGTGCATACCTTTCCCATCGCGTGTAGTTTGACTACAAGCCAACCACTTTATTCCGT
Organism: Calonectris borealis; assembly: GCF_964195595.1. Lineage (NCBI taxonomy): Eukaryota > Metazoa > Chordata > Aves > Procellariiformes > Procellariidae > Calonectris > Calonectris borealis. Next base: position 59,507,442 of record NC_134315.1, on the reverse strand, counting down.
AAATATGACAGCCTAAGTGAGCCTTCTTTGAGCTCTCCCTGCTAGGCAGCGTGGCTGCATGGTGGTGATCTCCCCTTGAGCTGGGACGCCCCTCCAGGTTGCTCCTCGAGGCAGAGAGACCTTTTGCCAACGGCAGACCTTTGTTAAGCGACTGATGTCGCGCATAACCTTGTAGTGTGGTAACTTCGATTTTGTCTTGGTAACTTTGATTTGTGCCTTTGTAACTTTGATTTGTGACTTGGTTACTTTGATTTGTGACTTGGTAGTTTTGAATCATTGTTCAAATGATTGTGCCGTACAGTAATAGAGTGAACTTTGCCATCGAACTTTGTTAAGTCGCCCTTTCACAACACCATATTAAAACCACTTTTGCTCACATCTTTGACAGTGGTTCTTTTAAGCAATCTAAATCATCCATTTGCGACAATTGCACAGCTTGCAAAGTTGTTAAGGCCAGAACAAAGCAGAGCAAATCAATCATTTCTCCATGTTTAATGAAGTGATCAAAGAAAGAATGAACATATACACTCAAAGTGAAGTGGATGCTCGGAGGTTTCAACAAGACAGACTCTTGTTTGGGAATAGAAATCACTATTTTTCTTTCTTATGATGCAGTTATTTATTTTCTGGGAATCTGACATAACATATACTGAAGCAAATTTATCTTTCCTAATAGCTTGACTACCACATGGAATTTCAGCAGCTATATTTAAAAAAAAAAGAGCTATATTATTGATCCAAAAAATAGCTTAAAATGACAATGCTAAAAAATGAAGAAAGAATCCTTACTCTAAGACATCACTTAATTACTGTTAAGATTGTAAAGATCTTGCAAATGGAGCAAGATCAAAGAGCATCACTAGAATAAAGTGCATAGCATTAACTATGATATCTGTGTGTAAAACACAGCAAATTAGATGTGGTTTTTTTGCTCATGCCCCAAAATCCTTCTGCAGGAATAAACCAGCATTGCTCATGCTTCTATTTTTAATCCAGAGAAAACGAGTGAGAAAGAGGAGAAGATCTGACTCCTAGGCCTATCTACCAACCTGCTAATACCCCTAGCATACGGGGTACTGCAGCACACTGGTGTAGGAGCTTAGTGGGTAATCTGGGACAGTGGTAACAGGGGCTTCTCCTTGGTTTTAATCCCGCCAGGCAGTACAACCGCAGCAATGATACACAGCAGCACTGCACCAGCTCAGCCAGGCTCTGAGCAAGTATTTGGCAGTTGAAGTTCATCCTCCTCCAGTTTCTTTGCTCTCAGTGCCAGGCTGGTGGAGTTTTAGCCAGTAGGGACTTTCTGGCCCTAGGCATGCTCTGCCCAGAAAACCCTGCGGTGCTGAAGATGCTTCCTGCATGCCTGGGTAAGTAAACCTCTGTGTTGAATTAGCATTTGCAAGCCTCACCTAAGTTGCAGGGCCAGTTGGACTTTGCCATGAGACAGCCAAGTCGTAAGTTAGTTGCCCACTGCCCAAAAGTAGGCTATCTGTTTTTATGTCAAATTTTGATGGTAAGCTATTCTGATAGTCGTATAGCAGGTATACTTTGAATGTATTTTTCCCCCCTGCCAGCGTACCAAGCCATAATGCAGGCTGAGGTTTTCTGTTAATTCACTGCAGTATAATTTTTCCCTTAGAGTATCAAACCACAAAAACGGCTTGTAGAAAATCTTGGCAAAAGTTACTCCCATTTATCCAAACACAGCAACTATTCAGTGTGATAAAGAACAAACAAGGATCAGTGGTTTGCTGCTGTTCCTAAGTTACAGATAGAAACCCAATCATTAGTTATTTATATATCAGCTGAAATCTGATTTTTTTTCCTAGTGGTCTCCTTCCTTTACCTTAATTCTTTATAAAGATGTCCTGGGGATAAATGGAAATTTTGCAGAGGCAGCCATAGTTTTTAAAATATTACAGTCACTTTCAGTCAAAATGATTGAACACGGTGGGACATCTTGTTCTGTGCTGTTCAGTCATTTCAAAACTTTGTGAAATACCACTCCTGGAGTTTCTTCTGAATCTTGCAAACCACAGAGCAGCTCTGGAGATGAATAGGAAACTAATTCTGTTTTCAAACATACACATGCATATATATGCAAGTTGCAATGTTATTTTTCATTTCACAGGATGTACAAAGACTTTTCTTTTGGGGACATTTCTCACTACTCACAGTCATGTTGTCATTTGCTAAAACGAGATCATGTTTCTTGATCATAGTCCCGATTATTCTTAAAACAGAAAGCCCCGACACTTTCAGTGACGCTGGTTTTGCGAAACTGCCATTTTGAGGAAGGTCATTTAGAAAGTTTTGTTCTGAAACAGACAGGTGGTTTGACCTTTTCGGGCTCATCTATTATATTTCAAAGCATCCATGGAATGAGTGAAGGATTTATAGCACACAGTCTTTCAAGGTTAGATATAGGGTGCAGTAAGAGGTAAGAGAAGTTCTGCAGTGGATTGTACGGCAAGGGTGTGGTATGGTGTTTCCACCACTGGAAGTACTGAAGAATGTATTAGGAAGATATAATATGATAACAGAATACAATAGTATTATAAAGGTAATTGGCCTTATCCTGGAGCAGAAAGAACCAGGCAGTCTATTGGATTGCCTTTCAGCCCTGTGCTTCTTCTATGATTTTTATTGCAACCCTCAATGGATTTTCCTGGCATTCTTTTTCCAAACTAGAGCTATACAAAGCATTTGCTAAGAAACATAAAACTCATGATTACCAAGCTGTATGCTTCATAATAAAGCTACAAAAGTTCACTTTCTAAAAATGGGCAGACGGGTTTTATTTCAGAGGATCGGATATGACGAAGAAAGTGTACTTAACTTGTAGAAAACGGCCAAAAGAAACCCTCAAGCAGCTACCAGGCAAAATGGTATTAAAAGCACAATCAAACTGTATGCCATATATGAAATCAATAGCAAATTATAGTAGAAAAACAGTAACTCTCTAAAAAGGAACTGGTATTTCTCCAGTAGTCACCCTGGGCCAGTGATGGTGGCAGAATTTATATGGATTTTCAACAGCAAATGTTAATGTATTCTGTGCTAGGTATAAAACTAGGTGTCAATTTTTTTTTTTAACATAATAAATAATCTTGTGTCTTCCTACTGAGGTTCAGCATGGAGACAAAGGATTAAACCACTACCACAACTTAGATAATGCAGGACTACACCTGAAAATAGGTTCCAATATTAAATCACAATGCATGTTGTGCTGGTTTTGGCTGGGATAGAGTTAATTTTCTTCGTAGCAGCTAGTATGAGGCTCTGTTTTGGATTTGTGCTGGAAACAGTGTTGATAATTCAGGGATGTTTTCATTACTGCTGAGCAGTGCTTGCACAGAGCCAAGGCCTTTTCTGCTTCCCACCCCACCCCACCAGTGAGGAGGCTGGGGGTGCACAAGAAGTTGGGAGGGGACACAGCTGGGACAGCTGACCCCAGCTGACCAAAGGGATATTCCATACCATAGGAAGTCATGCTCAGCATATAAAGCTGGGGAAGAAGAAGGAAGGGGGGACATTTGGAGTGATGGCGTTTGTCTTCCCAAGTAATGGTTACCCGTGATGGAGCCCTGCTTTCCTGGAGATGGCTGAACACCTGCCTGCTGATGGGAAGTAGTGAATGAATTCCTTGTTTTGCTTTGCTTGTGTGCGCAGCTTTTGCTTTACCTATTAAACTGTCTTGATCTCAACCCACAAGTTTTCTCACTTTTACCCTTCTGATTCTCTCCCCCATCCCACCCTGGGGCGGGGAGTGAGCGGCTGTGTGGTGCCTAGTTACCTGCTGGGGTTAAAGCATGACACACGGTCTTTGTGCATCACTGAACATTTGCTATATTAAAATAACATGTTTAATAAGTAAAGCTTGTTTACTTACTTGCACAGGAAGTTTTGGAGTTTTGCTACTTGCTACTGGACGTGCCTGAGTAGGAAGAAAAAAATTGAGTCAGAAAAAAAAGGCTGAGAGAAGCACTGTCAGATTTGGATTACTTGGACAAACTATGCTGTGCTAACTTGCTATTCTTTGTGGCTGTGCTATAATTCATACAAATATGGATTCCACTCTGTCACAGGGATTTAAATGCTTAAAAGGGAGAAAGGGGAGCCAAAAAATTCAAATTGCTCAAGCATTTTTCCCAAGCAAGTGCATTCCATCTCGGTTCAGACATCGTATCCTTTCTCCACTGTGGAAGCAGCTCACAAACTTAACCTATTTCACCTGCATTCCCTTGTATAAGTCCCTCTGCTTTGCAGAATCCTGGATCAGTATATGGACTTCCTGATTAAAATTTTTGCCAAACTGATAATAAATACAATGCACAGAAATGTTCAGGAAAAAATGATCACTCTGAAAGTGAGTTGCAGGGGGAAGGTTCTCCTGAAATGCAGATTTCACCTTCCTATCAACTCTTCCATTGCAGCAGCCATGGCCTTCCTACAATGCTCTCGGTAAGGCTCTAAGGATGTCCCACACCTTTCTCCTTCTTTTGCCCCCACTTTGTGGCCAAAATACATTTTTCTTCACACTTGTCTGTTAAATCATACTTTCTTCTTATTGAATGTTATTTGACAATCCCCTATTTAAGGAGGCAGTGCCAAGAAATTTGCAGGTTGCAAACCAGTTCAGATGAAAAGGCTGCATTTGTAACAAGAAAAAAAAAAAAAACAAACCAACAAGTACAAAAAAATTAACACAATTAAGATGTTAAGATGAGTCTGCCCAGGATGCTTATTGCTCTATATGCAGCAGTATATAGAAACCTTAGAAGATGAATGGCTTGCAAACAGCAGCAGATTAAAATATACATAGCACAGGGACGTACAAAGCCAGTGGGAGTCACGTCTGGATTTCAATAACCAGGGTCGCTCCACAGTAGAAACCACCTTAGCTGAACTGTCATTTCTCACTCTGCATCTAAAATGATCTATACCAAACCTTTGATCATGCTGGGAATATCTGAAATTACATTAATTTTTTTGGTCATAACTCAGATTTGTCTCTGCATGAAATAAAATAGTCAACTTTTTTTTTATTTATCAACGGGTGAATTTCTAGCGGCCAGTCATGCCCAAGGAAGAGCTTGCCCATGGCTCTGCACAGCGACTGGCTGACTAGAGGAGGAGCCAGGAGCTGCTGTAAAGCATGTGTATGGCTATTTGCAGGCCTGGCACGTGATTTTGGGATGTATGAATGAAATCTGTACCCACAGTGGGGCTGGCTGGCTGCAAGGAGTGGGGTTTAGCGGTCAAAAACAAGGTCATAAGCTTCTCTTAGCCACCAAGGCCCTGCTTGTACAAATGATGAATTTTCATTTCATGGAGTTTTAATTTTCTATGTGCAGGCAACTAACTTAAAAATCAAACAAGACATTTCAAAGCAATAAATAAAGTTTATTCTCTGTTATAGAGGGTCAATTCTAGGTGCTGCATAAATTTAATTCTAAAACCTTTCTAGGTTTTAGATCATTACTTCCTCCAAGATCATATCACTGCTGCTACATTTCAGCATGAGCATATTTTATAGCAGTTACTGAAACATCCTATGATTGGCAAGTTGGAGTGACAACGAGGGAACATTTTGTTATCAGACATAACAATATTGTATCAGTCGTCTTCAGATGACTGGTCCAGGCACAAATAGGAAATGCCAAATGTCTCCTGCATCACAAATTTAATCTAATAAACCCATCACTGTGTTTACATACCAAGTGCTGTAAGTGAATTCTGGCCAGACTGCTGTTTCCTGCTGCAGGAGCACTTGCACCTGGGTGTCAGGAACTGCACACAAACAACTCTCTCTCCTCTGTGTAAAGGCCCCCTCTGCTGGACCAGCCTGACATGTAAGCAATACATAATACTATCGGATCATCCCCCTTCCCCCCAAAAATGGACAAGTCAGTGAAGCAGTTCTCCATCAGCTGCCCCTTCTGCAGGGAGCCCTTTTCCTGACCAATGCAACACGAGTCACAGAAATGGCCAGGTTTTCTAAAACATAGCATGCTTTGATGAGCACATACCTTATCTATCCCACGCACGAGGTGAGCAGAAGGCCTTTACTCCAAATTTTGGAGGACTCCCAAGTTTCAGGCTGTTTCCTGATGTCCTGCTGCATGCCAAGGAGGTTCTGATCTGGCCGAGGGAGATGCCATTCCCCAAGAGACATCTTGTATTACCAATCCTTTCATCTTTGTGGAGATGATCCTCCAAATACTGAGGAATGTCTAAACCGGTCGAGATATCAGGAAGTTGGAGAATAAAACCAATGTGTCCCAGTGAACTGAGCATGCTGCTCCGCCACCTTGAAATCACTCAGCATCAGAGAAGACCTAGGGTAAAAGTAAAGATTATTATTTTCCTGAACATGAGGTTAAAGAATCATTTACTCTGTTCAGAGAGAGATACTGAGAAATAAATCTGCAGCACTACAACCTCCTCGCTCTGGTTTAGGTCAGTGTTGTGTGTGTCCCCTTCACCCAAAAGCCTCTGAAGCCAAAACACCTCCCCGGTTACATTTGATAGGTCCCCATGGCTATCTAATTCTTTAGACAAGCTACATCATTACAGGTTGCCTTCTTTCAGCTGGATCTTGACTCCAAGGAAAGCTTCCCAATTGCCCCTTCTCCTTGCTGGAGCCCCCACCCAGTATCGAAGCTGCACCCAGGGACGACTCCTGCCCAGGTGCTCAATAATGAATTAGGACATCAGTTAATACAGCTCTCTTCAATGAGCTGCTGTCTACAGCAGGAGTAGCTTTTAACATGCAAGAAGGAGAAGACCTGTGGGTGTTTGCTGGACAAAACTGGATGCTGTTACCACCTGACTTCATAGTAAACCAAGTCACGCTATACCGTCAGTGTGAATTTTCCTGTCAGGCACTTTTGCTTAAGTAGTTAACGGTGGTACAAACCTATGAGTTCAGCATCTAGCCTGGCCATAACAAACTCATTTATATAACCTATATAAGGTTCTTCCTGATGGCTGGTGAGAGGAGTTTTGTGTTTCAGAACTAATAAAATGGATTACCTTCACCATGCAATGTTTTATAACACATGCTGAAAATGACACTTAACACAAACCTGTAAGTGAAAGCCAGTGATGCAGCCACTCACTCTGACTTGATGGAGACTAAACACGACAGCAACTCAAATAAACACGGGGACTATCATTAGTCTGCAATAAATCTCTCCTACACGTGGCTTGCTGAAGCTCTGTGTCAGCATCTCACAAAGACAAAAGAGGAAGCATCCCCAGTGAGCAAAGGGAAGAATTGGAGAGGAAAGGTCCACAAATGGTTGAAGGGAGAGAGTAAAAAGCAGATGAAACATGTGACTGAAGAGAAAGGAGCCCCGTAATTTTGTTAGGACTTAAGTGAAAAGAATGTGAGCCCTCAAATGACTTGTTTTCTGGAACACGTGTTCCATGTGGGCAAACTGAGATAATAAGACTCAACTTTTTGCCTCAAATATGCTTCTGTGACGGTGGGCAAAAGTTACTTACTCTTTCTCTTCCTGACTCCCCCACCTGTAAAATGAGAATAATAGTACTCTCCTACTTTATCAGAACTTTGCAAGGATAAATACTCTGAGATTGCGAGGGCTCAGGTACAGTGGTATCCTGAAAGAGGTGAATACAGAGCACTCTTACCAGGCCTTCTGCTCCAAAAGTGAACATCCCACCCCTCTGAGACAGAAGAAGAAATACTGTTTTCTGCTTTGCTCTTGCAGTCGCCGTCTCTCCCTGCTGGCCGATCTCGGAGCCCAAGTGGAAATCAAACAGATCAGTAAAACCCACTTCAAAGTGTACTTTTAAAGCTCACCGACTTTTTGACCAAAAAACCCTCACAAGCCTTGGTCAGCAGTGTTAGCTAACATGACTTTTCCCAGGTTCCTTCTTTAAATTCCTTGAAACGGGAGACAAAAGAAAAATCAGGCAGAAGAGGCTATGACCGAAGCTTTCACAACTCAACTCCTTGACCTCCAAAGCATTCGCTGAAGGCTGAAACAGTGCAGCTAACTTTACCCTTTTGTCTTCTCCTTCTCCCTATGCACTCTACAAATTTGGCTGTTTCATTCCCTCCAAGCAATTTCTTGCTTGGACCAAGGCTGTGTCAAAGGGATCTCATCCCAAGTCGTTATCTCAATTCAGCCATGTGGAAATAGCTCTTTTTCACTTCTGAGTTTTCACCTACTTGAATTTTAAACCTCACAGTTACAGCTCTGTGTAATTTTTGATCGGTTTAAATTCTGTCTTTCATCCACAACTGGAGCTGGAACAACTCATTCTCAACAAATAACACATCCCATGACATAAGTCTCCTTCCATCTGCAGAGTATTTGAAAGCAATTGTAATTTCCTCAAATATATTTCTTGTTCTACCACTGCCTAAAGAATTAGTTTGTTCTGTAAAGTTTTAGTTGTAAACACCATCCTGCAAACATCTACGCAACTGTTTAATTTACCAATTATTTCAATAAGTACATGTATCTACCAAATCAGCCAGTAAACAAATACTTAATGTACCAGACTGAGGCTTGCTCAGCTATTAGTGGTCACGCTTGGGATTGGTTCCAGCCCTTGGCTGAGAGAGCAAAAATTATTGTGTAGCTTATATACATTTCTGTTTCACTGAATACTTTTGCATTAGAATTTAACTCTTCTCTGATATTTTTCTAATGAAGTTTTTTACCAGAGAACAGACAAAACCAAGCATAAAACTAGCTGCCAAAATTCACTCAAATGTTAATTCATGGCAAACATATTTTTGCAATCAAGCATATGGCTATACAAGCCAGCAACAAGGCATCTCATTGATAGTGCTAAGGTCAAAATCTTTATGATTAAATGACAGTGTTTATACCAGCCTCCTTCAGAGAGAATAGGAAGGCTTGTGAACAGATTCATAAATCCAGGTCAAAAGATTAACCCAGTCATCCAAGTATATATGTTATTACTGAATATATATGGTTTTAGAACATGATAAATAGCCAGATCCATGTTTACTGTTATGTGCTGAATGCAGATTAGACTCACTGTTTCCCTGTATATTAGAGGATATATATTAGATCCTGAATATCTATCAGAATTATAGTTAAATATAGCTTTTATTCTACTCAGTCAGGTTAAACAGCTCCTGGATTCCTGATTATATCAAGTAGTGAGCAGAAGTAACAATGAAGAAACCAGCTCTCCATGCTAGCACACTACAGAACTTGCCTTCACACTTACCTGAAGTGACAGCCCCTCTGAATATACGCTCATTGCTCTCCTTTATTTAAATACTACAGCTTCTTTTCTTTAAATTTACTTACTTTTGAATGGAAGACTAAATAACAGCTGTTGTATCCTAATTTAATCTGTGTAAAACCTCACATCTAAAGGGTTTAGTCAACAAAATGAAAGATGTTAGCACTGAAGCCAAATGCCTCAAACTAAACCCCAGCGCACAATTCTCTCACAAAAGAAAACTACATGACATGCCTCCTACGGAGTTTAGAGCCCAATTTCCTGGCCTCTCTGCAAGATACGCACACTGAAATCTTGGGAGACACCGAACCCCTTGGCAAACTAAACAGCTAGTTTTATCAGAGATCCAGTTAACTCCTGGTTGTCCATGGACAGATTATCCAGGTTGCGGCTCAGTGGGGTCCTCCTTCCCCAAAAAAGCCTTTGGCCACCACTCAGAGCCCAGCATTTGCATCAGTCACCATGCTGCCTCTTGCAGTTTATAGAGGCCCTTGATATCTACCCAAATCTCTTTATAAGGTTTTTCAACCTTATAAAAGTTTGCCCATTTTATTTCCTATTCACCCATAGGATTAAGAAGTGGCTGTGGCCAACCACTTTCTGAATGTTTTGAACATGAATTTTTAAATTTTCCTGTAAGAAAAAGAACTTCTTTCTAAACCAAGCCCCCAAAATCCTCTTGTCTTTTTTCTCTGGTTACACATTTCAAGAGAGAAATTAAATCAGTTCTTTATCTCTTCACCTTCATACCTGCCACATTAAAACAATAGCTCCAAATTCTATTCCTCTTGTGCACATTTAATCAAATTTCTTCCCAACTGATAGTTTAGGGAGAAAAATAATAACAGAAAAAACATGCTGTAGATACCTCCTTTCCCAAAAAGGAAAAAATTCTGCACAAATTCCCAAACTTATTCAGGGCTGTTATTATGCATTTTCTTAGATATATGTCAAATTGCCGAATTCTCACAACACTTCCCCAAAGGTTTGATATGAGTTTTGGGAGAAACACTGCTTAGGTTTTTAAGTTACATGAATCGGTTCACATCTCTTTGTTTAAGGGCACTGTCTGGCAGCAGTACAGGCTGGGGCTTTTAATAATACCTTATTTTACAGCTTCAGAGGAAAAATTCACTGGTTTTGCAACATTAATTTGTGCGTTTTGACATGCTAGTTGTCAATACCAGGAATGCTTATTGCTTGGGAAAAAATGAAGGCGAAAACAAGGGAGGAAACAGCTTGTAGTGTAAAGCCAACGTGAAACACCTGAGATCACCTTTACAGTCACCCACCTGGCTGCTGCCTCAGAGCAATCTTTCTGATGCTCAAGCTGTGTTCCAGATGCAAAAAATTAGAGCGGTAACCCAGGAACCAGGGACAGGATTTAGAAAATAAATAAACACCTTCTCGATAACAGTGGTAAACAAATCATTTCTCTGCTGATTCCCCGAGCTCATGGAAACCACCTGCTGGAAGAGAGCCTGTGCCATTCCCTTGCTAAACAGTCACCCGCAGGCTGCGATCCTGCCACGCCTCCCTTACCAGACAAACCCTTGAGCTTACTCAGATATGCTTCAAGCAGGTGAAAAAAAATCAGAGGCCTGGAGGACCACGCTCAGATTCAGCGAGTTGCTGCTGAATGACCCTCTGACTGTGCTCCTGCTCGCTGGCAGGCGTGCCGCTCGCGTGGCCAGGGTCAGGTTGCCCTGATGATCCACGCAAGGACCCAGCTGAGGCTGCCGCTGCTCCTTTCTCTCCTGTGCACTGAGGTTTCCATCGCTCGGAAACCAGGGTGCCAGCAGTATGGATGCGTGCAGGTCTCATTGAGAGATGGTGACAGGTTTGGCCAAGGCAAGCAGGAGACCTAGGAGCTGGGAAGCGCTCCCGGTTTAGACGCGAATCCCAGTATCACGAATGACTTTTTTTCTACCACGTGTGTCTATTTGTAGAAGCTCCAGCCCAACCAGAAACCACTGAAAGCAATGAAAATGCACCATGAAACCCGCAGAAGCAGCAAGATCTTTGAAAGGGTTTGCCATTTTTACGTTAGGTGTGAGAGCACTGAGGAGAGAAGGACAGAGGAGGGTTAATGCCAATACGATCCATGAGGGTGCTGTTGAGCCACAGGCACGTTTCAGAAGCCGCCCAGCTTTAGTCAATGCAGCCACAAAGAAGAGCACATTCTGTGGGCTGGATGTTAGTGCCTTTCTGCTAGTGCTGCAGGAGAATTGAGTCTTGCAAGAGTTGGGGGGGAAGAACTACTCTAGTCCCTGGGTCCAGGCACAAGCTACAGCTGCCTTCCCGTAACCCTCGCTGACGGCTGTGACCCCAAGGGGCCTCTGCCACCAGCAGAGGCTGACGCGCTGTGGCAGGCTCCAGGGAGAGGGGTATCGGTGCCGGGTGAGGCCTCCTCACAGCAGCCTCCTGGTTCCTGTTCAGGGATGTGCAACAGGCTTAATGCATTAACTCACACCAACGACTCACTCTCTCCATGCCTCAGGTGCCCCGTTCATAAATACAAATAAAGTTTCTCTCCAGCCAGGATTCATTAACATCAGCAAAGCACTTAAGAGTTCAGATGGAATTGTTTTCTCTATAAATACAAATACAGGCCAATAATATTGCACACTGAGCTACCACTCCTTTAAGAAATGTAACTGACATTTAGTGAAGTAGAAAGGTTTCTGGAGGATCTATGTGCTTCCGGAAATTTCAAAAGGGCTCAGAGAGCAAAGGCTATGAGCTGGCTCTGCTCCGTTAATGTAAGCAAGCCCTGCTCCATCAATGTTAGTCTCACTTTAAACGGGCAAGTTATAATTTTTCCAAGACAGAACTGGACACGTAACCCAAAATTTTCCTGTCTTTTTCCTTTCCTTTCTTGAATGTTAACAATAACAGTCCCTTTTGCCAGAAGCCCTTTACAAATGCGCACTAAAGAAAACAGCACCAGTAAATTAAAAAGGACTGTTAGACACCTCATAATATTAATTGGCATTTTATAGCTCTTTGAATGTTCCAACCAACAAGGATGAATTACCCAATTTTAATCCCAGCTGCTTGGGATTCTCCTGCTCCATTGCACCAGCCGGCTCTGTGCCCGCCCGTGCAGCCCAGGACCCCGTGCCAGGAGGAAGATGGATGGTACGATCTTGCATATGGCAGCCACCTGCCTTGAGCCCAATCGGCCACCGGCCAGAGGAAGAGCCTGTGGTATTCAGTCAAGCCAAAGACCACCTTTTTTAGCAAGCTCTTCCACGCATGGCCACTTTCCAGAAGCCGTCCCTCCCTGGGCTGTAAAGCAGCGCAGTGGCCTTGCATGCTGGGCAGAGCTAGACAGCAGCTTGCGGGATCTGCTAAATACCCTCATGGGGTCCACCAGCCCCTGGAGCAGGGAGGAAGCCACAGCGCGGCATGGCAAGCCCACAAGACATGGTCCCAGAGGAAAGGCAAGCCCTTGTCTGAGCCTCAGATTCAGCAAGTAGGATGGGGTTGTCCCCCCACCCTTACCCTATCCCCAGTTTACGAGTGAGGATGCCCCCGAGAGCCAAACAGCAAGGTGCCCCCCCGTGTGCTCAAAGCACAGCGGCAGGATAGGAGACTCCTGAATCTGCAGCGAAGCACAATTCGAAATTCAGACCCTCCAAGACCACACACAGCCTCCCCAAAGCTTTGCCACTCTTACCTGCCCCTAAACATAAAGTTTCTTTTCCTAATGCAAAATACAATTATAAACAGGCTAAGTCAAACAAAGCTCAAGTGTCCCCTCCCCTCCTCTGGGGAGAGGGTAAGAGCGAGGGTTTCTCCCTTCTCTCAACAAACAGATGCGTTTGGGCAGCTAAATGGGTTAATGCACATGGCTGACCCACAGGGACCAGCCACATGGGAAAAGTAAAGCAAAAGCTTTTAGCATAAACCTCGGCAAAGGAGATTTGTCCTGTCAGCGAAAACTTTGACGAATGCGTCCCACTATCTTTCCTCAGTCCCCCGTTTCACTGCCAACTGGGCCTCATTTTGAAGCATTACATAAAATCCTGGTACAAGTTACTGATCTCTGGTTGGCTCTCTGCATTGAATACACACATAGAGATACAGATAATTCTTTTTTTAAAGTTAGAAATTATTTAAATAACTGAAATGATACCCCATCAAGATCAAGGGCCAAATTGCCTTTGATTTTAACAGGATGAGGCTTTCATGACATGATCCGTATTAATCCATGATAAATTCACATGTTTTAATGATGGAGATTAGCTTATCTCAGATCTCTAAAGATTCCTTAAATGTGGGTCCCCAGATCAATATTTTGTGGGTTCTCACATTAGATCACTGTGATACTTCACCTACCTCTGCTTTAATCTTATGGCAGTCAGTGTTAGTGCAGAACTGTGGGGTTTCAGGATGGGGGGTTGTCAGTGTTTGGGCTTTTTAATCAAACCTAAATAAACTTTAACTGTAGTGCAATCTAGGAATGTCTAGCAAAGGCATTTAAATATCCTCATTCATAAACTGTATAAGCTGCACCAAATTCAGACCTTCAATTTAAACCCTGAAAGATTCCTGGAGCAGTTTCAGTTGTGACTCCAGCTCTGTGACCTGGGCTGCAGAACAGATCCCAAATTCAAAGGTGCATTTCTGTGTACCAGCGTACACTACTTGTTAACAGCACCCCAAATGCCCTGCACATTTCAGAAGTGAGCCCAAAGCCTCATGGAGGTTCAGTGACATACTGCCCAAATCACAGAAGGATCAAATTATGTCCCTTGGTCCATCTCCAGAAGTAATGACATTAGGTGAATTGCACAATCCCCTCTTGAACAGGTAAACTGAAGAAGATAAATGTGCACACAACTGAAGTATTTTAACTGTTTTTTACTCTTTTACTTATTAAAAAAAAAAAAAAATCTGTGCTTATGCAACCAGTTTAACATCCCCTACTATATCTTTTTTCCCAAATCAGCAGGACAGAATTTGATATAAAATTAAAAAAGAAGCCACATTTTCTCTTGCTTACGGCAGAGCTACATTGTTGCAGTCTTGTTCTGATTCACTCTTTGCATTTCCATTTCCTGACAGTGACTTCTTCTGAATGTACAAACACGTGGGCTGGCTGTTTAGAAAAGCAAAATTAAATACTCAGTTTTTGTCTTTCTCTCTCTTTCCCCCATTCTGTCTTCTCAATAAACCAACCAACTCCCCTCAGCTCAAGGCTCTGGTCCTGCCTGCAGTACCACCCAAGAAACCGCTGGCAGTGCACAGAGTTGAACCCTACCTAAACCTCTCCAAGGCTGGGGACTGAGCCCTCTCCTAGTCTTCCACGGTTCAGCATGGCACTGACAGTAGGAGACGGGGCGAGTGACGAATGGAGGCTGACAGGAGCACCACGCAGTCACCCCGCCAGGGGCTGTGCACTGGTTTCAGCAGGGTGCTCAGCCGCTGCCATGCGGAGGGCCCTAGCAGAGCGGTTTCTGCCATCGAGGAGCCTCCCTGCTGAACCACGCTCGGTTCCTAACAGGGCCTCACATGTAATACTAGAAAGTGCCTGTCAGCCCTCGCCTCGCTCAACGCGTTTCGAGCCTCACGCTTTCCTTCAGGACGTTTGTTACTCCTCGTCGCTGGTGGGAGGTGCAGCCCCACCAGGTCAAGAGGCTGTTTACCAGACGCCATGCGGCAGTCTAGAGGAAAGTAATGAAAAATGGATTTTTGTAGCTCAAAAGCAGGTCTGCCCAACTAAAGCCTGACAGTAGATTTGCCTACTAGAGAGTGCAAGAGTTCTTAGTTGCAAATGTATATGCAATGTGACACCGTGCTCACCTGTGTTTTTCCTCCAATACGCTCTTTTCAGTTGCCACCGACCTTGCAAAGCAGAAAGGAGGCAGGGGTCAGACCTGCAGGTACCATGCTGGTGTAACGGGTCCAAATCCAGTCAACAGGACTTACCCATTTACAGCAGGTCTAAACCAACACAAGAAAACTCAGCCTGCCCCTGGCTGCACTTCATGTGCTCTATAGATACACATTATATGTGGTTAATCCCTGACCATGCTTATAAGAGCTTCATATTCATTATTCAGTGAAATATAAAATATTTTTTTATCTATTAAATCTTCATTATCTGCAGTTATTCCCCAGGGAACAACAGATAGTGAGTCAGCAGGCACAGATTTAATTATCAGTTTTTACTGTAAGATGATGATGTTTATTGATACCACTATCAGACAGACACTGAAATGAAGCAGATGTTAATCTGAGGTTAAGCTCCAGGAGGCGCCTAGCAGTCTGACCAAAGGGACTGATGTTCATCAGATAGTAAAAGAGGAGATCTCCCTCCCTTCCTCCCTCCCTCCGTCCCTACGGAGGCCTGCACAGAGCTCACAGAGGTACCGCCTCGTTTTGCAAATTCCTCCTCACACCATTTCCAACCTGTTCGACAAGCGGCTTGCCCCTTAATGCAGAGCTTTCAGTCAGTTCTAGCAGGCTGTTTAACCTAACATCCTATTTTGCTTACATAGGAACTTTATGGTTGGGTTTGGTTTATTTTTACCCAGCACGTCCTAAAAGGTGATGACAGAGAAGTTGAAAACAGAAGTGAAGTGGTCACAAAGTTGCTGTGGTGTCACTGTTGGGAGCAAAAAGTCTGTCACTGATTCCCATTGCACCAATGTCTGCTTTAAGTAAATCCACGGCAAGGCAAAACTCTGCTCTCCAGTTCAAATGATACAACGTAAAGGAAAGGAACCTTCAGTGGGGAAGGAAAGGATGAAGAAATAACAGCAGCTTTCTATGTTTCTCAGTCTGCCGTCACTTTCTAGTGTTGAAAGCAATGATGTGACAACCTATATACTAATAAAAAATCATAGAATCATAGAATCATAGAATAGTTTGGGTTGGAAGGGACCTTTAAAGGTCATCTAGTCCAACCCCCTATATGCTGGCAGCTGACAGTCAGTGAAATATATTGATGTTTAACATTAGAACTTGCAACAGGACTAGTGAGCTGGTGCAACGATCATTTAGATGGGTAGTTTTCATAGCTGTTTCAGTGGCACATTTTTTTCCTAGTTTCAGTAGATGAGTTAAAAAAAAAAAGTGCTATTTTCTAGATAATCACTGGTGCTGCATCCTACAGCAAGACCATGCATTTTACTTTATTATTATCATTTGTGAATCAGCTAGGGAATTTTGAAGCCATACCATGTTGCAGGACCATCATCCAGGCTCTCCAGGTCTACTCCCAACCCAGCAGTGGCGTGGCCTGGCCCTGTGCCAAGCCTGCTGCACCAACAGGGTGATCTTGCTCTGGCCCTGGCTTGGGTAGACCTGGGCAAGTCTCTGGGCACAGCACTGCAGGGCACGGCGTAAGTAAGCTTTGCACAGGAGCATAGTCCCACGAACCCGAAGAACTGGCTGTCTCAAGAGGTACAGGCAAAGTGGAGACAAGAGACACAGATAAAACACCACATAGTCCAACATCAAAGAGCAGTTAAGCGGCGAACTTGGGACCAGAACAGAAAGTTGCTGGATTGGGTTGGTTCATGCAGTGCCTTAGGCCATATTTTCTCTGTTAAGGTCAAAGTCAGTAAGAGTTTGACAGAACATGAAGATCCACTCCTTGAGATCCTGCTCTTACCACCACCCCCAACTTGACACCTGGGCACAGGACCCGCAAGTAGCTGACGTTGGTATATGTTTAAAATTATGTGAAAGGGTTGCTTTAAACTACTAGGAAGAGAGATTTAATACCACTGGAGACTGGCAGAGTTAATGAGGTGGGGGAGCAATGATCCTTTTTTCCAATTAAAAAGAGAAAAAGGAGGAGAGAGACCAACCTTTGGAATTTCAACATGTGAGAGCACATCATTTGCAGGAGAGCCATGCTCAATCTCTGTGCCTAGCTGAAGAGAATTTGTGGTTTCGTTTTGGGCCCTTTTGGACTGTTTTTCATGTCAAAATTACATAGTTTCTATAATTTGTCTCTCTTCCAAGATTTACTGAAACAAAGGAAACATTTGAATGAGATTTGAGACAACTTCTTTCTCACCCGTCAGGAAGGTAATCCCCAACCTTCAGATAAATGCAGACATGTGGTTTCCAGTATTCTCACTCCATATGTCTTCACAAACACCAAATAGATCTAACGTAAGAGGACATTTTTTTCCCCCATAGATCAAAAGGTTACAGTGATGGACCTTGCCCAGGATGATCCAGACTTTCATCCATATAATGCCTTCATTTGCACTCCCTATAGAAATACAGACTCCCTGGCACAGAAATCAGGAGACAGGTTGAATGCACCAACCCATTCCAGCACTTTCCACCTCAGCCATATCAGCTGTAGAGTGGAACAAAAGCATAATGTCCAATTTAGGAATTGAGCTTTACAGGTGAACAACTGCAACATTTTGACCGCTGTAACTCTGAAATGAGGAAGACACTTCATGGGGCTCTTTTGTCCTGACTCTCATTCCTAAAGAAAAATGGTGTTTGATGCTTTGTGTCGGCTCTCTTCCTCCGATATTTTGGAGTAAGCACTATAGACTAAACACTATAGCTCTTAAATCTGCTGCTTACTTGTTACCCTGCTTGTGGGTTTGAAATCTGCCTTCATATGCTCGTGTTCATACTGGGTTTGGGGAAACATCAATGAAAGCAGAGGGAGCAGCTCCTGCAAAAGAGCAAAAAGAGCGGGCAGAGAAAACCAGGTTTGCACCACACCTCACCACCAGCCCCAATTAAAGGAAAGTTTAATTTGTGTATATGCATTCACATGAGGAATTTTTGCCAGTAGAGCTGTTTCAGTCACAAACCACACCTCACGGCACTCTGACCCCTGTTTGTACAATAGCTCCAGCCCTTGCCTTACTCCAGAGGCAACAGTTTCTTCTGCCATAAAATGCAATATAGGGTGAAAACTTGAGGCACCAAGCTCAAGCAGCCTTGACGTAACCAAAGCCTCCTTATTTCCTATATGAGCCACTGGGTCTGGCACTGGCATGAACAGGTCAGGCAGGGGAACGGCAACTGGACTGACAGCTGCCAGGTCAGCTCCACCACTTGTTGGTTGGGAGTGCATCTCTCCATGCTTTCGCTTTTCTTGCTACATGGCTGGATAACTTCCCAGAGCAGGGAGACAGGGGAAAAAAAAAGAAAAAAAAAAAAGTGCTTTGCATGGAATTTTCCCATTGGAGAAGGATGTGGATGTGCAATTAATTCTTTCCAAAAAAGCAAACATTGAGCTAGGCAAGATTTTCTTCGAAATCCCACTGACACATCATGCAACTCAGCATGTAATACAGAAAAGTCTGTATGACACACTGTGGTGTTTCTTTCTGCCATAAATGGACAGAAGTTATACATAATGCAAAGCCATAAATGCTGACAGACTTTTGCAAGAATGTTTACATTTATTTTTCATAGCCCTGAGAAATCAATCTCTAAAGACATCCCATAAGGGACTGCATTTGGCCCTGAAATATTGTCCTGAGAGACTATGTTTCTCTCTTCCACCTGACACATTTTACAGAGGGTATCAGCATATGGATTTGCACCTCAGCTGTGTCATGAGCAAAGAACTGCTATTGTTTTAATATGCTACGCTGGGACACTTAAACATTGATATTGTCAGGTACTACTTTACAATTCCCATTAGATTTGTTGTAAAGCACACATTTATGAAATAAAATATTGCTGTATTCATCCAGAAAACTCTATGTTATAACAGTACCGAGCATCTGGTTTTAATCAGAAGTCAGGATTCGAGCTGGAACTCCATCCTTTCCTAAACTCATTGTGTTTAACTTCTGCAACTCATAAGTGAACGGGTTCTACAAAAGTCTCATTGCCCTACTGAAAGCTAAGCTCAACTGGCATACATGTTTGGAGTTAGGTGACGTATCAGGGGCAATTCCACTTTTTGAGGTTTCCTGATGGAGCAACTTGAACAGCGGTAGTAGAGCAGGACAAAGAGACAACACAGAACATCATTGTTAGTAGTTTACACAATGGTGTTAGTGTTGCAAACAGGCGCATTTGAACTCAACTTTCAAATCCAAGCTCTATCTGAAAATGGTTTAATACTTTCTAAGATTCTGTTTAAATGAATTTAACGCTTCCTTTCTCTAAAACCAAAATAGGAATTTTGCTGGTAAAATATAAGCAGGATTGAGCACCAAAATAATTTTTTAGTGTAAATCTATTCTAAATTGTATTGTTCATAAGTGAAGCAAAAATCCATAGGAGCAAAGAAAATAAATCAAAGTAATGCACATAAACAAAGTGGTTGAATTAATGTTGGAGAGACAGTTTTGAACACAACATTTAATAATTTTCAATTGATCACCTTTGCTAGTAAATAAATGGATTTTTATTTCTGGGGGGTTTGTAGGTGTTCTACTACATGTTTAGCATTTGTTCATTCATTTCAATCTTTTTTTGAGACTTTTCTCTGCTCCTACAGCTGAGGCATGCCCTCAGCTAGAAGTTTGATTAAAAATTAGACCCCAAAACCCTCCCCAAGAAAACAAATGGAGTTTCAAAGTATAGGAAGAAAGTTTAATGAATGCAAACACTCTTAAAATCTAAAAACAGTTTGAGAGTTCTACAAAACCGGGGGCTCCAGTGGCTTTCACCAGATACTTAAAGGCAACTTTGACAGTTTCCTTTCAGCTATGGTCCTATACATTCACATGACTCTTCTCTGAAGCTTAGCCAAACCCCTGTGATCTGCAAAGTTCTGCAAGAAAAAACTTTTCAGAAAGTCCTGAAGGGAAAAAAAAACTGAAAGCCTCATACCCTTCAGGACTGGAGCTGTGACTGGAAATCTTGCATACATTTACTCAGCCTCTCAGGTTTTGCAACACTGATTATATATGTTCAGCAAGAGGAAGATGCTACCACAAGCTTACTATCACTTCTCTGTCCAGCAACCAAGAAGAGGAATCATACACTCACTATTATATTTACCTTTTAGAGTTTTAAAGAAAAATGTATCCTACAACTCAGAGTACCAGTAGATGGATGCCACTTTCATCTAACGTCTGAAATACTGAAGCAGTTCACTGCTGTGCCCCTTCCACCTAATAGGATGGAACATGTTAAATTAAGTTACACATTTCTGGGAATATCTAAAGTTCCTGTTTGAGAAAGTGTCAATTGATATTGCTTCTTAGCCATGGTGGTGAAGAAGACAAATGTTCTTCCTACATAAATCTGTGTGTTTCAATGGGGTTAGGTGGTCACTCAGTAAGATAGACAGTATATGGTAAGTAGATATAGTTCAGGGTATGTATATTTGATCTACATTTTCTATTAGCTTGAGTAGGCACGTGTGTAAAGCACAACCCAGTGCGAAGAAAGGTTGCAGAGTGGCTCGATCACTGCCCTGCCCAGAGCTACTGAACCCCACAAAGGTAGCACAGACTGCATTCATCCAGAGGCTGGGGCAATAATGAGACTCTGTACCCTTGGAAAGAGCTTAGTTCCTCTGAACAATACATTCAGCTTTGTGATATTTCTCGGATATATCCATTGTCCATCAGTACAATAACATAATCTGTTCTATTAAATCCTTAAACTAATTCACTATGTGCTAATGTAAAGACAGAAACACACAAACATGCATACAAAAGAACCACAAAACATTGCACCAGAAATGGTAGTTTCACACATGGAAATAATTGAAGGAGAGGTTTATAAAGAAGAGCTTACATGAATTTATGTCATATGAGAGATGATCTAGATTTGTCTTCAAGAAGGTCGTTCTGATGAATCATTGCCTTTAACCACTGTTTCTCCATTCCCTCTCCTTCTTCTAGACCATTTGCAGAATGATTAAACTCCCTATTTCATTCTTATTTTTATGATGAGGAGATTTGAAACCTGCCAGCCATTGTCATTTAAGATGTTTCCTGTCCTTCTGGGCATTTGTTTGGCTTTCGTGTTTTTGAAGAAGCAGACTGTGGGTGCTTGTTATCTATGCACAGCATGCAGGATAAATGTGAATGCTTAGCAGTGTACTAAATATGACCCTTTGATTTTGCAGACAGGAAGGTGAGGGATACTACCTGGGTTACAAAGCCATCTAAACATAAGGCTGAATGACCTGTAATAGAACAATGGATGGTGAAAAAAGGTATCAAAAACCAAACCAGAAGTAAAAATACACATTAAACTGGAAAAAGGTGAAACGTGAAATCTATCCCTTTTCTATAAACACATGTGGAAAGAATAACCCCTAGCCTTTTTATTCTTGGCTTCTCCCCCCCACTCCCCCCCCCCCCGTCTTTACATTCCAAGAGAAGATCTGCCAACTTTTGGCCGTATCCGTTTCTCTTCTGTTGTTTGCCAGTATTAGTGCACTCTAGCACACATTCTTCCCTAAGAATTCAAAACGTGTCATTTGTTAGGTCTAACTGTTTAAAGAACCCAGCCACCCTTCCCTCCTTTGCTCATAGCAAGCTGGGTGGTATACAGCACATTCGCATACCCCAGCTTACACGCTACAGGTTTGGTTGAAATCTTTAATTGAAGAGACTCTTGAACCAGACTTCACACTGCGTGCCTTGTAGATCAGAAGACCTCGCACCGATACATTCAAATGCTTCTAATGCTCCCTTCATCCTAAAATATACACTGAGGCAAACATACCTGTGTTTTGCTGATTGAAGCCTCCTGATATAGAGCTTCAGAACTTCTGTTCTGTAAAGCATTTCTTAGATCTGGATCTGCTTATCATTACACATATAAACAGAGGGTGAATTCACCTCTACACAAAAGGTTTGCACAGTTTAACTGTTTTAGGATTTAAGTTGGAGTCTATGGTGAACAGGCTCTAGACAAAGGGCTGAGTTTTACCAAGATTAGTTAACATCACTCAAAAATAAAATATTGAGTAAGTTAGGGTGTACAGTACCCGCTCTTTGCATATAATAATGTAAGAATGAGGGTTGGATTCAGATCTGGTGTAAAATAAGTCAACACTGACAACTGTGCTAAAACTGCATCTGCTTCAAACAGGTCTTAATATGTCTCTGGAGCAGCAAGAAATGCAAATCTCAATCAGCTTGATTCCAAGTCCAATGATTTTAATGTTAGCTTTGTTTATAAGAATAGCCTTTCTGTGGGAATTTCTTTCAAAGATCAAAAAACACGCCACCCTGAGAGCTATTACAATATAGGTAAGAATTCCTGTGTCCTTCTCTCACTCTTATTCTTTCCCTCTCTTTTTTTCTTCACGTGGGGAGGAAGCTTGCAAGGACCTGCTGAGTTTTTTGCCTGATGCCACTCCATGAGTAGTGGAGTGAGGAACAGAACCAAGTGCTCCTGATTGCTCACTACCACTCTATAATGTAGCAGCATCCTCAGCCACAAAGTTCTGAATTTGCATTTTGAGGGAATGTCATATGGGATGCAGAAGAAGAGTAGGGAACCCCTGGCTGGATGAAGACTTCAGGTTTGGTTTATTATTACCTCCAGCCACAAGGTACATCAGATCCAGATCCAACTGCCTCAGCATCTGGTAGCGTTCAGCTCTGGGGTCATGGTTCACTCGCTATTATGAAAATGGATTCATAGTGTGTTTTGATGTACTCCCTTCCTACACCAGATACACATTATTAGGTATGAAAAGGGAGAAAAGAACTATTATGATTACAACATATAATAAGCAGTAGGGGCTGCCTTGTTATATATCTCAGTCTCCTGGAGGTGGTGTTTAACACATTTCTGGGTTTAGGCAAACATAATTCTCTTAGAGGTCAAAAATCATTGTGTAGTGATTAAGGATACTGACAAAGCCAAGAAATGGACAGTTAATACCATGTTTAGGCTCTCATTTAGGAGATTTTTGCAGAGAAGAGTGTTACTTAAAACTAACTGCTGTTGACCATTGGAGAAATGAGGAAAGATACTATAATCTTATGCAATCCCAGTTTTGGTCTGTTCCCTTGACCTGGATTAACCTTTTTCCTTTTATCTGTATTTTAATTCCAAACACCTCGCTTGAATGCGACTGTATCCAGGTCTCTGCTAAAACCTTTAATGAGCAACACTAAGGTCAGCGGAAATAAGTTTGAACTTTATTATTATTTCATACAAATACTGTAGGGATCCTTGAATCACCCATAAATATTAGTGATTTTGGTCTCCAGTGAGATGTTCAGCATCTGGCTGTATTTAGTTTATTGATTTCTTTCTTAAATGGTTAACTTTCAAGAGACATTTAAAACGTATGTTTTTTCTTCTTAACTTTTACTATTTACAGGCACACACTCTGTACAAAGGCTACATAGAACCGGGCCCAACTTTATTTTGCAAACAAGAAATAAACAGCAAAATAGCCATTAAAATCTTAGTCTAAATATTTCTATTTCTTTCCTGAGTGAAAAAAGAAGAAATTTTTATATAGCACACTTTCACAACTCTTGTATAATGACTAACTACTGTTAATAGACTAATGAAATACCAACTGTGCATTCTCTCCATTTATTTACAGCACACTCAAATGTATTGTTTTGTGCAATCAATATTAACAAAGATCATGTCCATTAAAATGTGCACACTGTTCTGTAGGCTGAATACAGCACATAAAACTTGTTGGTTTTAATCAATAAAACGCCCAGAGCTGCACAAAAATTGCTAGGTCATGAAACTACGAAGATATTAAACTGGGGTTTTTTTTAATAAATCTCTTTTTTATATGGGCATGAGTAGCTAATTCTTTTATAAATTATTAAGTATTCTTTTCATTGTTTGCATCATATTAATACCTAGGGGACTTGTTAACGGACCAGGTCTCCAGCTGCTCTGTTTCCAGTAGCTGCTCACATAAAAGTGAGAAATTCCCTTACATGGTATCTTTGACTTACTTTTAAAACCATTCCAAATTGGTTTGGATAAAGGCCATGGGGGTAAGGCCAATATTGCTACATAGACTGAAAACTGGCTGGCAGACAGGATCCCATAACCCGTAACAAGCATATGGTGAGGGTCAGACTGATGAGGCCAGATTAGGGGTAACATCAACAAGACTATCTGTGAACTGAAGCTCCTGGAAGGCATGTGGTATAAAGCTGGATGCTTGGAAAGGTAACAGTGTCATGCAGCGGTGTGTGTGAGCAAAAACAAGGGTCTAGGACTCAGGTGTTCTTAAAATTAATCTTGGAGACATATCCTAACTTCTTACCTGGAAAAAAGGCAGCTGCCAAACTACAGGGTCTTGATCTATGAAGTGTAGAAATTCCTTCTAGGCTTTGGCTTAGCTTCTGCTTGTATCTAATAGAACAGAAGAGTCAGAACCATCCCCTCCAAAAAGAAAGTAGGCAGGGAGAAGACATTTTGGTTGTAACACCTAGGCTTGAGGAGGAAGACGTGATAGTGGCCAGGGCCCCAATAGAAAAGGGCTTCTGCATCTTTATAGATGATTATTGCAGCAGTTGCCTCAAAAGCCAAGTTCCAAAACTTGAAATTGCAGGATATTGAGGGCCCCTAAGGCTGGTTAGAAGGGACTAAGGCTTTTCACTGGTCTGAATCTAGTCCATCTCAGTACTGAGGAGTGCCTGAAAGTTAATCCCATGATGAATGGTCTTCACAAAGTTGGCTGTTCCTGGTCCACATCAAAACTGGCATTAAACAGCAGTCTCAATAAAAGATCAGAGGAGCATGAGCCAACTTAGGCTATCACCCTTGCAGATTGTGTTTGGGGTGCATTCCTGGGGCTCTGGGGGAGGCTTCTAATGCCACTAACATCTTTCCTTTTCACATGCACAGAGATAAAGATGGCAAGTTATCAGGGAGCGAAGCAATAACACCAAGTGTGTCCTGAAGACTAACTGAACAGCATAGGCATCACCCTGAAATAACATGAGATAAAATGACTACCAATAAGACAAAAACAGAATATATATTAACAAGGCAGAGGCTTCCCCAATCCTATTCCAAATAATTTTTTACTTCTTTCCTAGAATTTTTTTTAGAAATATTTTCATCCTGAAAGAGATTACAAGGATGGAAAATTTTTGCCTGAACAGATAAACTTCTGCAAAGCTGCAAGTGGCTGCAAAAGGGACTTAAAATGTGATGTGTCATGCATGTCTATGACTAGGAACCATTGAATTGCCTATGTTCATTGTGAATGAGCATGAATCATTCCTCACTTGCTTACGATGAAAGCATGGCTTTAGAGAATTGAAATGTAAATTTCAGTAAAGTCAGGATTTACTAAACTAAACAAACTCATTTTCTCCCTTGCTTTTTAGAATTGCCCAATAGTTTTCTCACTTTGGACTTGTCAAGATTTTTCCCCTTGTGTTTCTGAATTCCTCTTTCACAGCTTAATATAACACATGTTAATTTCATTTTTAAAAGTCAGAGTATACCAGTAGGATTTGAGGTCAATACTAAGTTAGCTACATACCCAGAAAATCTAATAATTTTTAAAGTTTCGGGGGGTAAGTTTTTATTTATAATTTTAGTAACACGTTCCCATAAACCAGTAGAAGCCATGTACTCCTTTTTGTGCACATTTAAATGGTTCTGTTATGAATGTTGTTACTTGTTTGTCTAGAAATATTATCCCTGGCTTCACAATATGTTTTCAAACCGGTCTCCAAGATGTTATTCTCAGGCTTTACATGCAGATCAGCTGAAGTCAAATGGTTGAATCCTGGAGGATCCTCAGTTTTTTGGCTAAACTTTTTTCACGTATGCAAAAACTTACCATAGTCAAGTTGGGATCTATCTGTAAGATGCAGAAGATAATCCTCATTAGTATAGACTCTCTGAGCGGTGAAAGAAAAACTATGATATCTGCACATGCTGCACCAACACATTACACGCTGCGGCTGTATGAAACCAATGGAACTATCAACAAACATGACATGGGTTAACTGAAACCATAATTTTGCATTCTCTTCTTTTAAAACAAGAGGGACACCAGGGATCTTTTTTTTATTTTATTTTATAAATCAATAGCTTTATAAACATACAAATAAATCAAATATATTATATTTGTGTTGAAATATCATCTCAAGGTTTTACACTAAAGATTATTTTGAGTTTAGAGCTGAGTTTAGGAAACACTTAAAACTCAAAACACCCTAATTACAAAAATACATCAGCTCAATTTTCCTATCTTATTCTGTAAAGAACACTATCAAATTTAAAATTAGATCCTTAGACTGAAGGAAAGCAAAGTAAACAAAACACAGGGTAGAATATGAAACTAATTTGTAAGGAGTCTAAAACACCTTTATTTAGACAAGATTCAAAGTTACAAATCTTTATTTCCTTTGAGCAGGGAAACTTCCAGCTAAATGTTGAGTGTCATTCAACACAACACTTTGATTTTAAGCACACAAACATATTTCACCAGAGATAATCAAATTTCAGGGATCAAAGTCATTTTACTCTCTAGCTCTCATGGAAATAAAATGCTTTACTGAATCAGGGCCTTTATAGCTGGACGCTCTAAAATACACAAGATCAATGATGAACTGTGAAAGACCAGGGAATCCAAACTAGGTGCTTTCAACAATGTTAATGAAATTAAACTGTATTGAACTTAAAATAAAATCTACCAAATAGTAATGGTTCAACCCACTGGTTGCCCTCTCCTGAACACAGTTTAGTATGCCAACTGCCCTCAACCACTTCTTTTTCCACAGAAGCACCCTTGTTGCCATTCACACAAGAGAATGCGCCTTTGTTGCTACTGGTTCCAACTAACCTCTGGAAATGCTTATTTTACAAGTTTATTCTGAATTCAGAACTGATGTGATTAGAAAACAGACTCAGCAATTCAAAACCACTAGCAGAAATCACTTTAGAAGATAAACAAATAAGCGACAACTCTCTACACAACAGAGCATCATATTTATTGTAATTCGGACACCTTGGGCTCAATGTTCTTGCTGTTTACACCAACATAAATCAGAACTGACTCCACAAAGTTTATCAAGTGTGTAACTGTTTTGGACAAAAGGTAAGAGCCTTCCAATACTCTTTGCTATCATTGGCCTACAGTCCTGGTAACCAAATGACAACAACCCATACCTTCCTGGCAGGATTCTAAAAGACTGAAAAGCAGGATGGTAAGCACACAAATTAGTAACATTTGCCACTATTGTCCAGCTAATGAATTATAAGGAACACTAGTGTTGGGCACTGTAGCAGAGTTTAGAGAATGTGTCTGGTAGTTATAATAGTAGGCTTCAAAGACAGAGGACTGAGAGATCCCCTACAATTAAACCTTTATTAGTAATATAGCTGATTTCCAGATATCTTCCAAAACCTTCTAAAAACAGCCCCAGGGAGTCAAGAACAGTGGTGAAAACCACTTGAGATGATAAACAACTAAGCTACAACTCTGTATACAACAGAGCTTTATAAGTGAGTTAGTTCTTAGTAAATAACTGGAAGGGAACTGTAGCTGTTAGAAAGCCAGTTACAAGAAAAATTGGTGTTATTTTCCAATTGATCCCATGGATTTTATCAGGCAGCACAAATCAGTTACGTAGAAGTCAGTCCAAACTGAGGTGGCTTTTTGTTTGTCCCATTTCTCCTGTTCTTTTGGAGCAGCAACTGGCTGGACTTATTTCCCCACGCTAAGTCCTATATAATGGACCAGATTTTGCTGCCAGCCATGCTTCTGTGAAGCAAGAACAGCTCCAGCACATGCTTCCTCGCAGGGCTGAAAGCAGACTCTGGCCCACGGCCTCAGTCCAGAAACAATCCTGTAATGCTCTGAAGGACCAGTGTAGACTGGAAAATTTAATGAAGAATCACCTTTCCCTTAAATGTTACCTCTCACTTAATAGACATGACCATCATTAATACCATATGCTTACAAACAATCCCCCAGCCCACCAAACCTGAGAAATGCAAGACCGCGTTTGATGCTCACTCACAGAAGCAGATACAAGAATATCTCTGGTGAAGTCCAAGAAGTTACACTGGCCTGACAGCAGTTCTGGGGAGAGGCTTAAGTGTCCATGAACAATATTTTAATAAAAAGATTGGGTTTCAACTCATTTTCCTGCATCATCTTCCATTCCAGTTTCTCTGCAGTTGTGCTTGTGGCCCATTTTCTAGGCAGTTTTCTGGACGCTGTGTGTGTATGGGTAAAGACCGCTATGTGCAATAAACTCCATTAGAAAATACTTTTCTGACAAATCACCCACTAGTCTGTTTTCCCCTCAGTGTCCTTTTAGCAGGCGGTTAGTGAAGTTAACAGCAGTGACCCTTAAAGTGATGCTTACAGAGTACTCATTGCTAATACATTGCTCACAGTAATTCTTCCAAGCAGACACGACAGTGAAGGAGTGGCAAGGACGTCTCTGTTCTGTTTTGATCTGTGGTTTTTTCTAAAGAAGATTTTAGTGAAAAAATGATGGTGCTTCAGTGTTTCATGAGTTCCCATTCTCTACTGACTTCATCCTTCCTCCTTTTCTCACTCAAACCCAGGCTGCTTCTAGTCTGGCTGCATAAGCAGGCTGGCTGGGGCAGGCTCGCAGGGGTCCCTTTCCAGCAGGGGCTCGGGGTGGATGCTCCAGGGAGCCTGGGGAGGGCCCTTCGCTGCTCCCATGGGCTGGCGCGATTTCTCACCAACAGGAACCTCTTGTCGACAGCCTTGTTCTTTCTCCTCTTCTGCCAAAGTCTCTGCTGCTTTGTCATATGTTATAGGCTGTTCTTCCACTGGAGAAAATGGATATGTATTACTGAAAGCCATTTGAGAAGCTTCACAATAACTAAGCTAAAAGAAAGCTAATGGCAACTTTGAGAGAAGAAAGCTATGAAAGGAAGCACAGAATTGAGTTCAGAAAATTACAAAACCAATTCATGACAAAAGAACAAAAAAGGAGGCAAAGTCAAGAACTTGCTTCAGATTTTAAGAAATGACTTGTCCTAGGCAAATGCCATGGTTTTCTGTTTTAATATACAAGAACAGGAAAATGCATGCCCGTGACAGGAAGACCGCCTGCCTGGCAAAATTAAAGCCCCTGCTCCAAAGTCAAAAGAATTATTCACTGGCATGGTATAAGAACTTTCTTTAACATGTGAGAAAAGACATCAGATTATTTACCAGTTTTGTTGTCTAAAACGGTTAAACAGCTTTTGCTGAAATTTTCAGCTAGGAAAAAATGACACCTGTCATGAGAAATTTGTGTTCCGATAGCTGCATCTGATAAAACTATAAATGAAAACAGAGCCTCCTAATGGGAAACATCAGGCTTCCTTCACTGGACGATACAGTTCTACACATGTTCACAATATTAGTCCAACCAAGGAAATGTGAGGCATATTTTCTACTGATGAATAAAGTGACTTCCCAACATACGGCTAAGGATAGGATGGGTAATTTTGAAAATCTTGCAAGATGCCTGCCCATTCGAGTATCCTCAAACATTTGTCTTTGCATATTTCTAAATGACTGATGCAAACTGGGTTCTATAGTAACTTCTGTAGTTAGGAGGTATATATGGTAAATAAGACAAATGGTTAAAGATATCAATCTTTCTCCATCATCATTGCTCCATCACCATCTGAGCAATCAGGAGATTCAGTTGCCACTTATAAGGCAGCATTTCCTAAAACTCACAGTGGTCCAGCTGGTAACTTGTGGGCCATGGAAGCCCATTGCGTGCTTCTGTGCTGCCTGCTGCCTTTGCACCAGGGATGGGAGGCACATCTCCTTCATTCATCTCATCTTTGTTTAAGCACCAATCACTCCCCAAGCAGCCAAACACCTTGCTTAACACAAAAGGCAGAACTGCAGTTGCTGCCACAGGGCAAAAGGTTTCTGGGGAGACCTGTACTCCTCACACCATGACAGTTATCCTGCCTGAAAGAATAAGGACTGTCAAAGTATATCTGCCCATGGATATACATCTCCCATCAGTATGATGGGTATAACTCACTTGCTATGAAGCAAACCTGTGAAGTTCTATATAAATGCAAAAATATGATATTATTACTACCACGAGAAGCATCTGGCTTATGAGTGTGAAAGCACTGTTGTAGTGTAATTTCTCATGAATAACCTGCAAAGTGAAGGACTGAATGGTCTCTTCACAGCAATACAAACATGGCTTCTGCTATGCACAGCAGCTATAAACAGGCCAGAAATATAATTTTGATTTCTCTGTCTCCTCTATCAGCTGCTGCTCCTGCTGGTAGAAAGGTGAGGAGAGATCTAATAAGGAAGGAAATCCTACTCACCATATTCTGAAGGACAGGCAGGATGAGGATCTGTTGTCTCACACTCAATTAGATCAACCGCTTTAGTCTCCAGAGAACTGTTACACTCCTTAACAACCGCAAACTGCAAATACATACAACATGCACAAAATATACAGAGCCGAAATTAATATAAAATGAACCGGTTTTCTGAAACCCAAGAGGCAAACTAGAAGGGCCACACACTCCAACCACAGTAGGAGGAAAAAGGTCATCCTGGCTTCTGGGATGACCCTTCCCCTGCAGATGATTAAACATTTAAGTTGATGACAACCCCAGTCTTTCTCTGGAAAGTGTGCAGTCCCAGCCTAGTAAAGAACGACCCATTCTCTTGCCTTGCAAATCAACCTTTCCAGATGCGAGAACAAAAGTACATGAAAATCAATACTCTCCATAGTACTGAGGGCCACTTTTAAAGTATTAGAGAGACCCACAACCAGACAGCAGGAGACTGTCAGACACAGGGAAGGAAGCGAGCCTCCCTCTCTGGCTCTCGGCACCACCTGGGGTGTGCAATTCCATTGTCCCATGGTCACAGTGGAAGTGACACCTCGGAAGCAGAAGACGGGACCCTCTGGGGGAACATGCTGAAAAGACCAGGGGGAAAACAGAAAAAACAGGGGTAGAGGAAAGCAATGTGAAGCACTGTGCTGAAATAGTATAGAGGGAAAGAGGGAAACCCAGTAAAAGGTGGGTGTTTAAAGAGCAGAGACGGGGAAGAAGAGAAAATGTCTCTAAACAAGATGTTCCAACAGAAGGACTGACAGATTCAGTGGTCCAGGTGGATAATTGGTGGATTTATATGGATAGATCATAGATGTAGCAGGTGTGACTATTTAGGCATCAGTTCATTTACATAAAATCTGTAGGCTTACAGCTGCTAACCCACATGTGACAGATCCCTGGAGGAGATTCAGCTACAGAGTTCTATAAAATATCTTTGACTGTGCAAAGCAGAACACTTGCTGGATGAAAAGTCTCAGAATAGCATCAAAATCCAGACATGTGCAGAAGTTTACTAAGGCTTACATATCCCTAGGACAAACCTAGCCTGGCTTATGCAACTCTAATATGAATGTGAAAAAGTTCCCAGGCATACCCTCAGCTAAATGTAGCCTCACCTGGCAGAATAGAAGTAAAGGGAAGAGTGAATGGCACTTGGACAATTTATAGGTATAGTTTCAGTACCACGATACCTAGCATTTGATATGTGTGATAGCATAAAAGCTTGTTATCCTCTACATTAACCTAGATGGGCAAGAACAAGAAAGTCTTTGCACTGCCTCTCCCCAGCCTCACAAATGAGCAGTAGCACTGTGGGCTGCAAAAGGAGTGAATTTCATGAGCTCTTTACAGTTACTGCATACACATCACTCAGTCCCCATAAGAAGTCCTTCATTAGGATTATTAATGCTGTGTAAATCAATAGCGCCCAAAAACCTACTCCATTACCTTAAGAGTTGAGGAGCCATAGAGTTTTCTGTCCCCGATATAGTATAATGTCTTTTTTTACATAAAGCTCCCCAATAATCCAGTTCAAGTGAACAGTAGAAATGGACAACTTCCTGCGGCTTTTTGGCAACTCTACAGTTTCTAACCTGAGTGCATGCATGCATAAAACCGCAGTGAACTTAACACTCAATGGCTGCATCAGCACAGAGAAAATCACATGCATGAAACCACAGGAATCTATTACACTGTAAGCAGCAATAATTAGCAAAGGGTCAGTGATTTCCTCTTCCAGCCTGCAACAAGCCATTTGCAATAAATTACTTTATTAATGCATTTGATGTCTCCCAGTGTAAGAACGCATGGTGAAATTTAACATGAGTATGTAATAGATGAGTAGGTTGGATTTGTTTTTGTTGATTCAGTCCATTGCTTAGCTGTCTAATTACTCCTATATTTAGCAAAAATGTCATTGGCCACTAGCATTAACTATAGGGACAACAGCAGCTGGGGACAGAGCTGATGAGCTGCAGGCCTCCTAGAGCGCTGCTCCCAGGCAACGAGCTGTTCTCAGTCCTAACAAATGTTTCTGATTTTCCCAGCCTCAGATATTTTGCAAGCTGTGGTTTTTGTCTCTGCTGTGAACAAATGATGACATTGCCACAATTCAGCACATTTGCTGTCCAGTACCTGGAGGAACAAAGTGCTGGTAATAAAAGGTCCACAAGAGTATGCAGCTGACCAGGTAAGGAACAATATGTTGTAAGCAGGGTCAAGTCAATTCAGTACTCCCAACATATGTTTGATGATAGTGTGTTTCAGTGGCTACCCACTCACAAATCCTGCCAGACACTCAATCTAAACCATTTGCGAGGCCTTCTTTGGGTTGATTAAAAATCCTTGAATTTGCACTACAAATATTCCATGATATTCAACCCCTCAAACAGACTCCCAAATAGAACAAACTCATCTCTTTCTGGACTCTAAGATTTGGAGCAGAGTCAAACTTCAGGCCATTTAAAGTCAAATTCTTTTTTGACCATGACTACTACGTACACAGTTCTTGTACCTTTCCAGCTATAGTTGGGTGTGGAAGGCTTTAAAACCTTGCAGTAATACCTATACTAGAAGAACATACGTGTGCAGTTACCCCATAAAAAGCTATGTGCTTCACTAGAGCTTGTCGCCAATCCCATACAAGTGTAAACTCTTCCAGTAGTCTTTTCCACTGTGCGCTGCTTAGCTAATGTGATGCTACTGGGACGAGTATGGTGATACCTGCACTGCAGCAGCTTATTCAGAGCTGAATGATATGTGTGTGCAGACAAGCTCTCAGGGTAAGTCATGCCATTCTGAGAAAGGAGTCTCCGACTGGGCACAGAAGTAGCCACGGATGCCAATCATGTCACTTTTGCCAACTTCAAGTTTCAACTGCTACCACCCAGCAGTGTAATGTCATTTTAATGCCAGTGAGAATCAGGTCCTTAGATCAGACCTTATGGGGCCAAATTCTCTGATGCAACTTCAAAAACGACAACAGAAGCAGGCCAGTACAACCAGATCACGATGGCATTTCTACCTACACCACTGCAAAATCTGTATTTTATATTCAGTCCCAAACTACCCAATAATATCCTGGTTGTTTTTCTTTACAAAGCAGCAGCCTCTAATACAAAGACATTTAATTTCATCAACCCCCAAAATAAAGTTCAACATCTCATGTAGCACACACAGTTCTTGGCTTCCAAGAAGCCTTTTTTACGGAGGGCATACTTTCCTGTGAAAATAACTCTGTGATATGCCATGTCATCACATTGCCATTTCCTTAATTTAGAACACAGTTCCCCAACTGTTGTGTTCAAAGCTAACAATAACACTGGCTAATGGTTGCAATACATCCAGGCAGCTGTGAACTTTGAGGGATAACAATGAGGTAAGATGAACTAGGGTTCACAGCAAAGCACTTGATGACTCTAGCAGTTATTTAATATATTTAAGATGTGAATTATTTGATGGATAATCTCAAGTGGATCCCTAACACTCTTTGATCCTTCCTGCTTCCCTCTCCACTCCACATTAATATAGTTACCCGAGACTTGTTGCTAGTAGGTGTCACGTTCTCATTGTCAGCACGGCTGCTGGCATCTCTTATCGCTTCTGCATAGAGATTCTTCTTATACAAGTTTTGACTTCTGCAACAGAACAAAAGCTGAAACAAATTATTTTGCTTTGGGAGGAACACACGCTGCTTCCTTTCACACATTATTCTATAGGTATTTATAGAAGGGACATATATTTTGTTTTCTTTCATTGGTTTGAAAGGTGTATTACTGTCAATTACCACCCAGTGGTTAAAACAAACAGCTTGTCCGAAACAGAAGTCAGTAAGAAGTGAACAAATGTTTGTTCTAATGTGCCATCTGTAAAGGGTCATTCATTAGAAAAAACAATAGGCCTCATAATTTTAACTACCCCCTTCCATTTTCTTATATTATTCTATTTATAACACATTCCTTTTATAAAGATTTCGGTTTCAGCCAATACAATGAAGAGTGTTTGTGGGTGAAGCTCAGAAGTAAAAATCTGACTGTATTTTTGTACACCATTGATAGTTACAATTATGAAAGTTGCTTCTGCATTCATCTGCATCACTTATGAAAAACAACAATTTCAGAAATTACTATGAAATAAACAAACTGGAAGCCTCAAAAACTTGGGACTAAGACATTTCCAGGAAAAAGCATGACCAACAGAATTAGCTCAAGGGGAAAAAAAGCCAAGAGTACAACCTTGGAGTTGGAAAAGGATATGAATAATCAGCTCTAAGTGGCTAGTTCCATAAATTAAAAAATAGTTATTTTTGGAGTTAAACAGCACCACTTATAAGGCAGTATTAAAAGCTCATATAGGCCCCAACATAGAAAACACGGTCATAAGAAAAAGAGCTCATTTTCACTGCTTGAGATTCAAATCAGTACATCTTTACTGATTTTACATACATGTTTTTTCTCCTCCTAGACATCAGCTAACAAAATGAATGTTACACTCTTCAAATTCCGGAAGTCTCAAGTTATAACATCCTTTTACTTGATCTATTTTAAATGAAATTTAACAGCATGTACCAAAGAAAATAGGAATTTTCCTTTTATTTCTACGTCACATTCATATACTAACTGGGAAAGTGCATCTGCCATAATTATCATATGTTGCTCCCTTCATGAAAATACAATGTAAATAAAACTTTGCTTTTTGCTAGAAAGGAGAAAGACCTGTCTCCACCATGGATTTTCTCCCCAGATTCTCTATAACATGTTCCTGTATATTCAAACATTAAAAAAAAAAAAAAAAGTAAGTGTCTCCAGTAGAGAATAAGACTGGGACTGCTAATACAAAATCAAATAGGTGTCAGATCTGAGGGTATATCCACAGAGCAGAATGCTGAAAAATAAGGTAAATTAGTCCATTTTGACTTTTCCTGACACTGTGGCAAGGCTGCTGTTCATGTTTTGTCACCTGGACGTGCTCGTTCTGCATTGCAGCTCACAGTGCTGACAAAACTTGAGCCCATTACTCAGGAGTTATAAAATCCATTGCACAGAGCTCACACCCAGGCACGGTCCTCAGCGGGATGCCCCGCTCAAGGGGATCACTAATTCGACATCTTACTTTACAGCATGCAGAGTAACAGATGCCAGGTGGACTTGGTAGGCACGGGAGTCTCCAAGTGCAACTGAGCCCAAGCAGGCGAGGCAGTGACATCTAGTTGATGGAGCATGGGCAAGAGGCCAAGAATTTCTCAGTCCTAATCCCAGTCCTACTGTTGATTTTTGCACAGCCTTGGCCAACTGAGGTGGAGGGATTGTGGGTGTTAAATCTGTGACTCAGATATTTTTTTTTTGTTGGAAAAGAGCTGTTTCCTTGCTTCCCAAGGAAGATAGGAAGCTTGGCACACTATACGGGCAGACTACATAAACCTAACATTAAGAATAACACAATGCTCTTCAGCAGACTACAGTCATTGAACAAACCAACACAATACTTTGGTATTCTTGGCCTCCAGTTCACACATTTTTCAGGTGTAGATCTCCAACTTCATTTCCTCCAATTAAAAGGAGATAGGTGTCTCTATTTTACAAGGGAAGGAACAGGACTATTACAGACTTAATTGGTACATTTCAAAATACAGTAATTTATGTGAAAAAGCAATGATGCAATTTCAACCGAAACATTGGTTTCCAGACTCCAGTTAAATAGGGATTTTAGGTCAGTGGTTTCATTTTGATCTAGTTAGGCTAGTAACAGCTGCAGTACAAATTCAGTCAAGTATGTAATTGAAAACTTGTTGTCGAGGTAAATAGTTATATCGATCAAAAGCATGTGGCAAGAAAGAAAGGTAAATCAGGGAGAAATGACGAAAGAGAGAGGAAGGGGAGAGAATTAATATCTTCATACCTTAAAACCAGCTATATTCTGGCTACTTTTAATGACAGTTTATATGACATATATGGGAAATATAAGAATCTCACAATTTGTCTATTCTGTATGTATCATTCCACTGACTAGCTTCTGAATCCCAGGTCATGAGAACAAACCAGGCTGCACTTAGCTTTAATTCTGGATCTCTACCATTAGTTAATAGAAAATAATAAACGTGGCAGCTTCTCTACTTTTATGAGCTAAATATGCTAGGAACCATTAAATAAGAATGGAAAATATTAGCTTCCATAGTTAAATTCTTTTGTGGTTTAACTTTTTATGCCTAGGAGAGTCTAATTTTAAAATTAACCTAAACCACAAACAAAACGCCTGCACACGGAGGGCAGGTCGGCATCCAGCAGGAGGCCCTTGATTTGGCTACTGTCTGGCTTCTTGTTTGTTTACTTTTAGATATAAATATGCATTTAAACAAGAGCCTCTGAGAACAGTTATCTGCCAAGGTCATGGCCAAAAGACTCTAACTTATTAAATGCTGAATACTTTCCAGTCCAAGGGACATCGATGACATTTAATTTCACATCAGCCTGGGTTCTTAAATAGTGACTGTAGGGATCCTTTCTGCCATGAGAATCCCAAACCTGCACAATTCATTACAGCCATGGAAAATGCCAGGGAGTATTTTTACAACAGATGTGCTTTAGGTTCACATCCCTGGTTTTACTCTTTCTATTGCCAGGAAAACTGCCTTTATGTTCATTGCTGGAGGCATCACTGTGGAAGTTTGCTATTGCAAGGCTGCTTTTCTCAATGGTGAGGAAACTTTCAGGTGCCACCCTACACTGAAAGGGAAGCAAAACCAAACTAATGGGATAGCTAGCAGAGAGGAGCCACACCCTACCATGACAGTTTCAGACATCCAGAGCTCTTAAGGGAAACCAAGGAAGAAGTAAATAGCATGCTCCTGAACTCTCCCATCAACAAAAATTATGGCTCCTCTTCAAACCTAATAAAGTCTATTCTTCTTCCCCCCAGACACGTGTCACTCACTAACACCAGTGCAAGTACTGCAGGCACGGACATGCCAGAACTTTCTGAATTATTCATAGATCCAATTACTGAAAAGCAAAGAGTAGCAAGGATGATACGACGATTCCCACCAGCTGAGGAACAGCTCACGTTCTTCTCCATGAGCCCTCTGTGAAAGTCAGAGCACCTCAGGCCCTGTGCCACACGTTCACAGCGCGTGTTTGGAAGCACTACCTGTGGCAGTAGGCGGCCAGGGACCCCAGCAGGAGCAGGAGGACCAGCACTGCTATGCACACTGCAATGGTGATGTTCCGCATCTTCACCCGCTCTGCGTGCTGCTGCTCCCACCACTCCAGATCGCTGAACTGGCACCGCTCCCCGACGTAGCCCGTCACACAGCTGCCAAAAGGAAGTGAGCATACTTTGTAACTGGCAGCAGAGGAAAAACCCCAGATCATCACTTCAGTCACCTTGTTTATGTATTTACCATTGGCAACCACTACGGAAATATCTGGTTGAATTTAGCGGTGGTAAAGACAAAATTACTTTAAAGGAATGGCTGTCAAAACCTGTAGAATTCAATATTAAAAGACTTTTTTTTACTATAAAGCTATAGAATTATACAGCAAGATTATAATTTCAGATTCTAATGGGTAAAGAATAGAAAAAATCATTTTCTCTAAAATCCTGCTGCGTGATTAGTGTTTTCCTAAGATTTTCCATTTAAATGTTTCCAGCAGCAAGCTTCCCTTCCTTTGAAATAGGCAATATAGGACTTACTCATATTTTCAGAGTGATTTGGTTAAGGGAATCAAATTTTAGTCTGAATCCTTACTTTAAAATAAAAGACAAATGAAAGTGTTAAAAAAACCTCTTATGGGTTAAAAATATCTTCATAATTTAGTTTTTATACAAGCTTCTTCTGTAGGCAGTTTTTGTTTATTTGTTTGTTTTTACCACTGTAAAACCCAACATGGAAATATCTTATCAGTGCATGAAACCCTCAAATCAAAATTACTAGAAAGCGAGAAACACATCAAAAAGAATCTCAGCCTAGTTCTACTGTCCAAGGTGAGAGACATTAAAAAGGAAATAATAAACATAAAAAATGAAAAGTGTACTCAATTCATAATAATCTCTCAGCAACATAGGCTCAAATCCTTCTCACAATTCTCATCGGTCTAGTTTTACTCAAGTCAAAAGAGCTAGTCAAATGAGCAAAAGAAGCAGGATTTGACCTGTAGCAGCTTTTACCTAATGTCCTGAAAACGTTATATCAGCATTCATTATTAAATCAGGCACAAGCACTCTCATTCTGTCACAAATTAAAATGCATATATGTTGGAAGGCAGAAAAATGTTAAATTTTTAATGTAAAATCACAATAAATTCCAAACAAGCTAGAAGATCTACTTTCTAGTGTAAGAGCCTTTATTAATAAAAATACAAATTGCATTTGGTATGTGATTTTTTCTAGATATTTTTGCTAGATAACATTTTTCCATTATGTCGTTTTGGTGTTTAATATATTACAGCCTACATGAATGAATGCTGCCATCTAGTGAGAATTCAGAAATGTGAGAATTCAGCAAGATCCCACACAGCTAAGTACGGTTGCTCCTTAATTTTTTAAACGGCTTCCACTTCCAGCACTGAGGAATATGTACATTTGGATTCTTATTATGCACTAACACCTAACAAATAAAAGAAAAAAAATATGTGATCCAATTTGAAAGTTCTGCAGCTGTAGACTCTTCAGTTTTAATAGGAGAAACTCAATGAGGTGAAAAAAGAAAAAAAAAAAGTTACTGAGACACAGAGGGAGATTTGCCTGCTACAGAACGGCATCCATCCCCTGCCCAGGTCCTCGCTTACCAGGTGAGACCCCAGGGGAGGAGGCAGGCATTGCATTTGTCCCACTGTGAACACTTTTGTGCTTGATTTTGAAAAAGATATAACACAGATTCAAACATAATCAAGTTATAGAATTAAACTCCAGCACTAATGGTTTTGAAGAAATGATTACCCCATGGGACTAGGCTGTCACACTGACCAGGCCAAGGCTGACTTCTGGAAATACGAGATTCTTTTTGCTTTTATCAGTAACTGCATTTGGGGAACCAGGAATTAGGCTTCACAAAAATATCGACAGGAGGAAGGAGGTCTCGTTTTTGAGGTCTCGTTGCTACTCTCCCTGGTTTTAAGAGGACCATCATGTTATACCCTTTCTGCCAGGGGCCAAGACTCTTCAAACTGTAAGGGAAGATGCTGACATCAGACTTCTCCTCCCTGGTCCCAATCAGAGAAAACAAGACAGAGGTGTCCTCTTCTATCCCAGTGAGTGCTACACGTGAACAACAAAGCCTGCAGGGAGGTATAAGTCAGCACAATATGTACAGGAGAGACAGCAAGCACCTCTTTCATAAAGCCATGAGCATTAAGTCATTTAACAACTTATCTCACATTTCCAAAGCAAAGAATCGAGTGCTTAGGGAACAAATCCAATCCTACTATTAATTGCAATGGGTGTGAATGGAGTGACCACTTATAGAAACTTCAGTGATCACTTACACAAAAGAGCAGAGTCTAATGATAATTGCTAGCATGCGTGATGAACAGATAATTTATGGACAAACACTTCACTGTCTGCACTCAACTGAGCCCTAAGGATACCATTCATCAGCACAGACAATACAAATTTCTGTACTTACTTGCAAGCATAGTCTTGTAGATCAGAAACATAATTGCACACTCCACCATGGAGGCAGTATGACTCATACGAAGGAGGGCATCCTACAGAATCATCTTGCACAGGGTGTGTAGAGTATTCATTGCTGACAACAGTGGGGGACACAGTAGATTCTGAAACACAGGATTTCACATGGACATCTCAAACTTTTGGCCGCATTGGCAATGTGATCTTATGAAAGAGTTCCAGAACTTCAAGATAGGAAAGTAGGTAAAAATCTCTAATTCTGACCAATTACCTGTGTTTTATCTATTTGCTTATGTTGCCTATCAAATTTAGGCACACAGAACTTTAGATCAGAATACTAAATGCGCTTGATTCTAGATTTGCAATGAAAGACCCACAGAGGTTGGCTGTGTTCTGTCTATTTAGATGTGTGAATACAGCTCTGAAGAAAAACTGCACTGGCTGCCTCATTACTTACACTTAAATGACTTTTGCAACTTATGCAGCTTTAGGGTATGGTAAATCTCCACCATGCATAAAATTGCAGAGTCAGATGTACAGGTGAAGGGTGACTGTATTTCACGCACTTGGATCTCAGACTGAGAAGTTTTCACATGTAACTTGTCATTCTTATGCAGATTATTTCTACTCTGCTGCCATCTGGTTGATTGCATCTGTGTGTGACTGCAGATCATATTTTTTATTGTTTCAAGCTATCTCAGGTACAGATGACAGCATCACTGGGGAAGCAGGGAACTCTATTGACCCAATTCTTCAAAGGGTTCTGTAGCCTGCTCTGAATCGCACACAGTCACCTACACAGATATCCAAACTAGCTAGTTTTAAAGGTAGCTCTAATATCTCTGCACAGCATGACCTACTTACAGAAAAGGAGCGCTTTCTTGCCTACTTTGATGCTACAGCACATCTATGGGTCAGAACCAAACATCTACATGGCAAAGAATTTCTAGCAGTATGGCTTAGCACAAATGCGCCTAATCGCTCTCATACATTTATGGGATCAATTTTATGACTCACACCAGTTTTATTGCAACATGACCTTCAATGACATTTGTTTTTTAAAATTTCATTTGCAGGAGAACTGCCATGGCAAAGAGCCTGAATGGAAAGGGATGAGTGATTTTGGTGAACCCCAGGTGTGACTGTATTCTGCAAAGAAAATTTCAGCTTGCTGAAAGAGCTTATTAGGCAAAGAACTAAAACTGTGTTAACACACATGAAGACATGGGATCAGATTTACAGCTGAGGGACCTAGAAGGCATTAATTCCAAGTCATGCATCATTTAAAATCATCATTTCCTAAGTGACACCTGAAACTACTGAAAGCTCAAGTAACTGAAAAGGGGGTAGGGATTCTGATAGGTGTTCTACTTTAAAAAGCCATAATTTCCTTCTGGTTTTCTGCAGAAATAGATCTGTGACAATCACACAGTGTCCTTCCATCATCAGACAGTCACTTGATCTGGAGTAAAATTCACCCCGATGAAGAGGGCTGGCACAGAGTAAGACGATGAGTCACTCAGCCCCACATTTTCAGAGAATGCTGCTGTCACATTGAGGCACTGAAATGAGAGTCAGATAGTGACTAGTGCTGAACCTTCAGCAGCTCCCTTCATTAAATTGGTAACCAGATTTTCTGAAGAGTTTCATAGCCCTTTTGAAAAATTAGCCACTGGATCTGAAAGACTAGTTTATTCTGAAGAATTAAATGGGACTTAAATTATGTGCAATTCTTGTGCTAGCCTTCTGCAGAGGGAAAGAAGGCACAGAGAGTTTGAAAAAGAATGAAATCATCTCCAAAAATGTTACCTCCAAGGAGCATTTACTGGTGCTGTTGATTGTAAAGGCCATTAGATAGATGTGTCATTACATTTAGACAGTAAAAATTAACATTGAACCTTAATATTTCCAAACTAAACTCAGATCTGGTCTCCTTGGCCCACCTCAGAACAGCCTCCTAAAGCAATGCTAAACAGATCCACAAGCTGCCCACTATGTCACTATACAGGGTTTCCTTAATTTCCAGGTATAACAATTTATCCAAGAGCACAGTTCTTCATTAAGGGCCATTTCATTTTAATTGCTCACTCCATTTACTCACTGCAACCGAAGCCAGTTCCAGAACCATCATCAGCACACGAACAAGTGAAGTTTCCTTCTGTATTTGTGCAGGTTATGTTCTCTCCACAGGTGTGGGACCCCGTCTTGCACTCATCAATATCTGTCACCCAAACAGTCTGCAGTTAGAAGAACGAAATGCCTCAGAGCATCGGTTAAAAGGGCAGCAGTTGCAGCATTGCAGTCTCCTGGCAGTGAGGAAGAACACCAAAGACCTTCCCTCTGCAAATACGCCTTCATGGAAAACACAACGGAAAAGCAACCAGCATACTTTCTATGCCAAGTAATCACAGCCTCCCCAGCCTCTCAGAGCATGCTTTGCTGCTGCAGAAGCTCTCCACAGGGAGAAGGAAGGAAAGGCTTCCCCATGAAACGTAAGGAGTACAGGAGAGTTGAAGAGAAGATTTACTTGTACTAGATATATTCTCCTGGCATTGCTAGTCAGAGCTTGCGCCCTGGATGAGTACTAGAGTACTGCCAGTTGGCATTCTTGCATTAGGACAGCAGAAGGGTTTGGGAGTGGGGACCACCCACCTGGTCAAGCCTAAACAAAAAGTTTAGACAGAAGGAAAGGGTCTAGAAACCTACAGGTTTATCCAGTTTGTGTAAACACTTAAATGAAGTGAGCCTCTGAATGACTATGAAGAGGCTTCCTGATTACAACAAGAGTTTCCAGGCTCAGAGCCTCTGTCAGGCTCATACGTACCTCACCCACGTCCTGCTGCACACCCTCACCCTGCCTCCACACCTTCTCTAGCACAGCTCCTGCCAACCCCCCGGACTGGCACCTGCATGGTGCTAAGTGCCTAAGCACCCCCCCTCAAAGGTGGGAACTTTGAAAGGGTTCACACACCAGAGTTTGGGAGCCTCTGATTCATTTTATGAACTGTCAGCAAAAGACATTTACTTTGG
The DNA here is from genome assembly GCF_964195595.1 of Calonectris borealis. Lineage (NCBI taxonomy): Eukaryota > Metazoa > Chordata > Aves > Procellariiformes > Procellariidae > Calonectris > Calonectris borealis. Next base: position 59,464,299 of record NC_134315.1, on the reverse strand, counting down.
GGAAGCAAAATCACAGATCTACCATCCCAACTTGTGTGAAATTATTCCTTAAACCACTGGGACTTTTTCTACAGTAAAATTAACAGGATCTGGCCCAAAACAGTATAGAAAATTCAGAGCCTTTTTAAAAGCAAAAATACAGGAACAAAACTGTTGCAGCTTATTCCAAGAAATGTGATTTCAACAACACAACATGAACTCATCTTGTACCATCTCTGGATGTACTGACACATTTCTGGACACTGTGCATGCATGCAGGCATCTAAAACTGAAGTGCAAAATCACTTACTTACCAGTTTCTGGTTTTTATAGTACATTTCAAGTCATCAAACACAAAATTAGTTTCAATTCTGTTTACATCATAACAACATTGCATCATTTATAAAATGCTGTGAAAACATACCTTACCATCTTCTGGACTTAAAGACTTAAGGAAAACAATGGACAGTTTTTCAATAATAGGGATAGGTACCACTATCATTCTAGCTGAGCAACTGTATCACAGACAGTGAGAGTCCAGGGCTGTCTGGGGACATGCCTTGTAGGTGGTGCTGGGACAGCAAGAGGAGCTTGTCACTTCTGCCTGTGCTTCTAAACATCCTCAAAGACATGAGCTCTGGATCTCTGACCACTGTAGGCAGAATACCTTCTCGAACCTCCTGCTTCTGATACTTTCCACATCCTGCCCATAATAATGATATTGTTCTTAATTTTTCAGTCATCCTTACCTGTGTCAGAGAACCAAAGTCCAGTAAGGACTATGTAAGAATTGGGTCAAATTTAATGGGCTTTGAATTAGGTTATAAGGGAGAAAGGAAAAAGAAAAGGACAAAAGAGAAGCTTTTGTTCCTAAAGCTCTGAACAAACTGTGTGCTAGTCAAATACTGGGGGGAAAAAGCTTCCTGTTCCTTCATATTTACTGCTAAATGGATTAAAAAATTAAGAAATGTAGGGAATGAACTAAAGACCTGGCATTAGAGCTGGATGAGAAAATCAGTGGGTCTGATTATTAACAAGATTCTAAATGTACTCAAGTTGTCAGTGTCAACATCTTGAACCTCATGCCTATTAAACAGACCTGGAATTATTTGATGAGTATTATGACACACTCAATACCTGCTTTCGTTTATATTCATGGCAACGATTTCCAATAAAGCTCTACTGCTTCACCTCCACTTCCCTCCTCCCCTTCACTCTTCCTCTCCCTCCTGCTGTAGCTACTAAAAAGAGTGCAAACACTGAGAGGAGGTATCCACTGACAACTACAAGCTTTGCATATTGATCAGTTGCTGAGGTTGCCACACTTCGAAAAGAAAGAAAGAATCAAAGAGGAAGAAATGATGAATGTCAACCGCTGGTGGAGCTACTGTTAGGATCCATGCCCCTACCAGCTTTTTCAAAAAGAACCAAACAGCTCATCTGACAGCTTCACAGCTTGATGCAAGGCTAGCCCAAATCATAAGACATGTCTCTTGCTCATTCATCCTGTCCCAGCCTTCCAGACACAGCACAGCCCTCACACATGCCCATACCGTAGCAATGGACTCCATCTCCAGTGTAGCCCTCCAGGCATTTACAGACGTAGCCCCCTTCCGTATTGATACAGCCCGACACGTTTCGATTACAGCGGTCCATATTTACAGCACACTCGTCAACATCTGTGAGATAAAACAAGGAGACGGGATACATGGGTCATGAAACCATCAGGTAAATCGATAAAAAGAAATGTCTACATCATGAATCTCCCTCAGACTGTGCTGTCACATGTCATTTGTGCATCTGAAGCAAATGGGAAGAGAAGGGCTTTGTGGTCTTTTCTTGACATGAAATTTGATGGGGATGTTCTAAAGAGCCTAAGACAGTCAACCAGCTACTTTCAACTGGAGACCTAGAGGTTCCACAAATACCGTTTGCTTCAAAAAAAATCTCATTTGGAGGGAATGATCCTATTCAAAACTAGCCTTGTATTCTTAAACCCTACTCGGAGAGAAGCTTTGTTTTGAGAAAGAACACATAAGCTTAAAATAAAAAGGTACTACCAATTTTTTTTTCCTTTCCATAGCAACATAGACTTCTGTGAGTCTTCATGCTTAGCCACCAAATGGCAAATTGTTCTGTTTCTAATGCCTTTCTGTCTTGGCTTTTATGAGAGAACAAAGTGCTTCCATTTATGTTGTATGCAAGTCCAAAAACTTAAAGACCACTCTGAGCAATGTGTTGTCTGATTGTTAGAGTCTCTTTCTAGGGCTAGAAAGAAACAAGAACAGCATTTTATATAAACATTACATCAGGAATACTAATTTTTAAGAGATTCCTTAATTCATACTTCTAGATTATACATCAACTATCATGTCTCTGGTCAGAGCTTTTATAATTAGGAAATTTTTACAAATAAATACATTATGCTTTTATTCTTATTATCCCCGTTACTGGTTGTTAATATTAATAGGATTAAGGGCCGGAAGGAGGATCCGGGGAACTACAGGCTGGTCAGCCTGACCTCGGTGCCGGGGAAGATCATGGAGCGGTTGGTTTTGAGGGCGCTCACGAGCCATGTCCGGGACAACCAGGGGATCAGGCCCAGCCAGCACGGGTTCATGGAAGGCAGGTCCTGCTTGACCAACCTGATCTCCTTCTATGACCAGGTGACCCGCCTAGTGGATGAGGGAAAGGCAGTGGATGTGGTCTACTTGGACTTCAGTAAGGCCTTTGACACTGTCTCCCACAGCATTCTCCTAGAGAAGCTGGCGGCTCATGGCCTAGACAGGTGCACTCTTCGCTGGGTAAAAAACTGGCTGGACGGCTGAGCCCAGAGAGTTGTGGTGAACGGAGTTAAATCCAGTTGGCGGCCGGTCACGAGCGGTGTTCCCCAGGGCTCAGTACTGGGGCCGGTCCTGTTCAATATCTTCATCAATGATCTGGACGAGGGGATCGAGTGCTCCCTCAGTAAGTTTGCAGACGACACCAAGTTGGGCGGGAGTGTTGATCTGCTGGAGGGTAGGAAGGCTCTGCAGAGGGACCTGGACAGGCTGGATCGATGGGCCGAGGCCAACTGTATGAGATTCAACAAGGCCAAGTGTCGGGTCCTGCACTTCGGCCACAACAACCCCAGGCAACGCTACAGGCTTGGGGAAGAGTGGCTGGAAAGCTGCCCAGAGGAAAAGGACCTGGGGGTGCTGGTTGACAGCCGGCTGAACATGAGCCGGCAGTGTGCTCAGGTGGCCAAGAAGGCCAACGGCATCCTGGCCTGTATCAGAAATAGTGTGGCCAGCAGGAATAGGGAGGTGATCGTGCCCCTGTACTCGGCACTGGTGAGGCCGCACCTCGAATACTGTGTTCAGTTTTGGGCCCCTCACTACAAGAAGGACATGGAGGTGCTGGAGCGCGTCCAGAGGAGGGCAACGAAGCTGGTGAAGGGCCTGGAGCACAAGTCTTATGAGGAGCGGCTGAGGGAACTGGGGTTGTTTAGCCTGGAGAAGAGGAGGCTGAGGGGAGACCTCATCGCGCTCTACAACTACCTGAAAGGAGGTTGTAGCGAGGTGGGTGTTGGTCTCTTCTCCCAAGTAACTAGCGATAGGACAAGAGGAAATGGCCTCAAGTTGCGCCAAGGGAGGTTTAGATTGAACATGAGGAAAAATTTCTTTACTGAAAGAGTGGTCAGGCCTTGGAACAGGCTGCCCAGGGAAGTGGTGGAGTCATCATCCCTGGAGGTATTTAAAAGACGTGTAGATGAGGCCCTTAGGGACATGGTGTAGTGGGCATGGTGGTGTTGGGTTGATGGTTGGACACGATGATCTTAGAGGTCTTTTCCAACCTGTATGATTCTATGATTCTATGATTCTATGATTAACACTCATGACTCAGGGGAAAATAAGGCATGTGATAATTAGCCAGTTCATCTCACATGCTCTCTGCTCATCATCCTTTTCAAGACATGCAATACCATTGACCTTTCTGTGATGGCTCACGCAGCAGAGCTGCCAGTGTGAGAAAAGATAGATTTTCTTCCTCTCCCTCAGTCTACAGCTTTCCAGAAGGTGGTACAAATGTGTTTTATTACCATAGCATGATTTCCCCTTCCTGGTAAATCCTTTCAAACACTGGCACATAGCACCATCTTCCAGCAAAACACACTGTGCATTGACATCACATTCTAGTGCAGTGCAGTCATCTTGATCTATAGCATAAACAAAAACAAAAAAACACTAGATGCATTTGGACAGATCAAAGGAGGTACTGTATACTAAAAAAACCCACCAACTAACCAACCAAAAAACTAACAAGAAAACCAGAACATACAGTCAAAGTTTGAAACATAGCTCTCCAGGGTTAATGATGACAAGCCAATAGAATCATTAGGGCTGTTGTCTTTTTCTAGATGGAGTTGAAGTGTCATTTAGTATCGGGATTTCTGAATATTGTATACAAAACCTACTGTACAATTTAATGATCTAGTGTCATTGAACATATGTAGAATTCAATGGTTTTACTGCAATTTTGTTCAGAGGAACTTAATATATTTATAAAATGTAAGGGAGAGACTTTCACAAATGTTCCGAATTAAAAATGTTTGTTCTCTAGACCAAGTTTTGTTGACATAGCAAAGGAACATGGAGACAAACAAAAAAAAGCAGTCCTACCTGGCATAATTGCATAGACCCAACTTCTTGTAAGAGGGTTAAGAGCATGAATGCCACCAGTCTTGACATTGAGCCTTTCTTCTTTAAGGCCTATGGTTTCTTTCTGTTCTATAAACCTGTTCAGCGCCTCACAATAAATAGAAGGAAGACAATCATCAGACTCTACCTGACACCATGATTTCAGCCTTCAACAAAATGCTGATTTTCTGCTTTTCCCCACTGTCCGTATCCTTGAATATCCCACTGCTTTGTGTGCTCCGGAGCAAGGTCTGTGGTGTTGGCTTCAGCACCACCTCCTTGTGCACAGAGACACTTCCTGAAAAAGACAAGAAAAAAGCGACACTGACTATTTAAATCTACTGAACTAACTTTCTGATTTTCTATCACTTGTCTACTTTCCAATAATCGTGGTGGTTTCCTTTTAAAATAAACATCAGTATCCTCCCAGACTAGCCTGTTTCTGGCCTCAAATTACTCCTAAAACCACTCACTCATGGGTTTTCTCAAATACAAAAGACAAGGAATGCAACTCATTGCTCACAATACTTGTCAACACTGCACACATCTCTCTTACTGCTAATATGCCAAGGGAAAAATTACAATGGTCAGACAACATATTATTGTTCCAGGAAAACCCCCCAGTGTTTTCATTCTTCAGAGAAACCATCGTTCATTATGTAGAGCAAGGTGAATATTTTCCAATGCTATCTGTCAGGATCCTCAAGGGTTTGGGGAGGATCTTTTTTGGAACTGGAGGATTGTACCTGCTGTTGTGTTGGAAGCATCCAGAGCATGACAGGTTTTTCCATCTTGAGTTTTCCCAAATCCTGGATGGCACATGCAATGGGCAATGCCAAAATTGTTTTCACAGATCTGATCACAACCTCCATTCTCATAAAGGCAAGGATTTGCCCCTAATGCAGAAAAACAGGCAACTTAACAAGCTGCTTCTTCAGTCAACATCTCCTTTTAGCTGTGCAGAGTTGAAGCAGTTGGAAAAAGAATAAGGACGACAAAAACTAGAACATCCTTTTTTTTTTTTAATTAAAAACAGATGCATAAAGTAAAGCATATATATCATCACCTAGCGTCTGGCAGCAAAGCAGATTCGCATACTCTCTACCTAATAAATGTATCACTTTTTTTTTAATTTCCTTTATTATTTCTCCTTTACTATTTAGAGTCCTAACAACCCCTGAAAGAACACTACAAGGGCATAGGGAACCTGTGATTACCTTCTCTCAATCCTGGTCTATTGAATTACTTTTTTCTGCTTACAGGGAGATTGTTCCCAAGAGAAAATCAAATTATTTGATCCAAAACTAATAAATCTTACAAAATCTTTCTCCATGTCATTTGTTATTATTTATGTGTGCGAGGGGTGCTAATAAACTAGGATAAATAGGAATTAGAAGACTATGGCAGCCTCATGGCAATTGATCAGCATCTATTCTTGAGCATGACCAGAAATATACAAAATCTGTTAGCATTCCTGGGACACATGCCCAGCTGATGCTTTCAATAAATGCCAGTCTGACTATGCAAGGCCTTCTTTTAAAGAGCCTATTTCTGAGAAGATAATCCTCTCCCCAAGGGGTCATGTCCCCAAGGACATCTATTCTACTAATATCAGTGAACAAGAGAAGACTGGAAGGGAATGACTGCTTAATTTTTGCAGTATACCTGGTTTCGCCAAAGGATGAACTACAACCATTGATGAGGGTCTCAGCATGCTGCCTCGAAGACGTACCCTGTTTTGGCCGGTCTTCTTGTCCACCCTCATTAGTGATGGCCTAGCCCAGTCAGAAAACCAAAGGTGATCCTCAAACACCGCTACATCAAAAGGGTGGCCTACAAAGAAATTAGATTTCTCATTTCCACATCTGTAGAACATACCCAAGAAAACATGTAAACAAAAGCAGTATCTGCATACAGGTCTACTTTTTGTTTAATATCAATGACACAGACAGTGGGATCAAGTGCACCCTCAGCAAGTTTGCAGATGACACCAAGCTGAATGGTGCAGTCGACACGCCTGAGGGACGGGAAGCCGTCCAGAGGGACGTGGACAAGCTCGAGAAGTGGGCCCATGTGAACCTCATGAGGTTCAACAAGGCCAAGTGCAAGGTCCTGCACCTGCGTCGGGGCAACCCCCAGTATCAATACAGGCTGGGGGATGAAGGGATTGAGAGCAGCCCTGCCGAGAAGGACTTGGGGGTACTGGTGGATGAAAAGATGGACATGAGCCAGCAATGTGCGCTCGCAGCTCAGAAGGCCAACTGTACCCTGGGCTGCATCAAAAGAAGCATGGCCAGCAGGTCGAGGGAGGGGATTCTGCCCCTCTGCTCTGCTCTGGTGAGACCCCATCTGCAGTACTGCATACAGCTCTGGAGCCCTCAGCACAGGAAAGACATGGACCTGTTGGAGCGGGTCCAGAGGAGGGCCACGAAAATGATCAGGGAGATGGAACACCTCTCCTATAAGGAAAGGCTGAGAGAGCTGGGGTTGTTCAGCCTGGAGAAGAGAAGGCTTTGGGAGACCTTATTGCAGCCTTTCAGTACTTAAAGGGGGCTTATAAGAAAGATGGCAGCAAACTTTTTAGCAGGGCCTGTTGCAACAGGACAAGTGGGAATGGTTTTAAACTAAAAGAGGGTAGAATTAAAGTAGATATATGGAAGGAATTTTTTACAATGAGGGTGGTGAAACACTGGCACAAGTTGCCCAGAGGGGTGGTAGGTGTCCCATCCCTGGAAACATTCAAGGTCACGTTGGGCGGGACTCTGAGCAACCTGACCTAGTTGAAGATGTCCCTGTTCATTGCAGGGGGGTTGGACTAGATGACCTTTAAAGATCCCTTCCAACCCAAACTATTCTATGATTCTATGATTCTACTTCTAGCACAGTGGTATAGCCATTTCTCCACTTTGATGTCTCATGGGGGACAATAAGTGTCCACGAATGATGGACCATGGGCACATGTTACTTATGCTCTTAGCAGAGGAGGCTATGACAATTGCCTGGCTCAGTACAGCCTCTATGCTGCTGGTGACCTCCAACCAGATCAAGTTCACAAGATGCTTCTACCTCAGACATCATCATTTCTTGAAGCAGCGTTGGGACCAGCCTTTCAGAGGTGGAGTGCCTCCCTCCTCTGCCAGTAAGTGGCCCAGCACAGAGCTGCTGAGGTACATAGCTCCTTTTGCAGTCTTCATGTAACAGGGAGGAGAGAAGCTCATGGCATGTGTCGTCCTGCATAAATGTACTGGCACGGGGCAGCCTGGGAGCTACAGAAACTATAGCCACTGACCCATGGTAGGACCCCAAAGCCAGTGTGCGGTCTCTGCAAGTGCCAAAAGTACACACAAGTGCAATACAGTGGTCCACACGTACATATAAACATGCATAGACATTCACCAGCCAATTCATCACATCATTGCCAAATTCAAGAGGGGAATTAATTTTCCTCACTTCAGCCAACTAGCACCAATAGGCCATGACTAGTTAGTCACTATTTGTTACCCAGCTAACTAAGAGCAACAGCTAACACAAACCACAAGATGCAATAGATCATCCAAGTAGCTTCCTCTCTTTTCACTGGTTACAATAGGAACCTAGACACCAGCTTAGACCAGGCACCTAACACATGACTAACAGAAGGTGAGAGAAATCCCACCCCGAGTTCAGAGTACAGCAATTTTTCCTTGGTAGCAGAACATTATCTGCACTAGGAAAACTCAGATCCCTAGTTTGACTTCCAGAAAGAGGCTCAGCAATTCAGAATTCGAAGGACACTTTCATATATAAGGGCAGACATACTTATAGATATAAAGATCTTTGCAAAATGATTCTGACTCTTTTTAATATCTCTGTCATGATAGAAAATTTTATTAGTCCATATGGGACTATGCATTCTTTCTATACATTTAGGAGTCTCCTGCTTTCAAGATAGCCTTTGGGGAAGCTTTTTGCAACGGAAGGTGAGAATACTGTTCTTCCATGGATGTCCACCTGGTTTCAGAGTGGATGCTTCCTGGCTGAAGCAGGTTTGCTTTGTCCTGGTCACTCACAGCCTGAATATGCACCTCACTTTGTACCACTGCAGTCTGAGCCCCTCTGAAAGGTATGTTTTGTAGGCACATGATTTTATGATCAGTGTTTTTGTTTTTTTGATGTAGACCTTTTGTACCTTTTGATGTAGGTGATGTTTAATTTCAGTAATGAAATTGGGATCCCAAAAGGTATTAGTTTAAAAAATAAAAAATAATGAAAAAAAAAATCAAAGCCAAGCAAGCAAAACAACAGATAAATTAGAACCTTGGAGGAGTGTGTGTTGATATATCTTAAATACACATCACAAATAAACTGAAAAAAACCCACTCCTACATAAGAAAAATTCTAAGACACTGTTTAAGTGTTCTTAAGCTTTAAGTTGAAGAGCATATTGTTATTCTGTTAGCACTTCACTACCTCCACTGAACCATGCTTAATCACTGGGTATGGTTCTTAGTTTTTCTTTCCATGAAATCTGAGCAGCTAGCCCAAGATCTAGGTACTGTCCCCATCCAAACATTTACTCACAATTTTAGGATCTATAGTTTGCACTATCAACAAACAACACCGGGCTTTGACCAGCAATTCCTTAAACTTAAATACATTGAAGATTAAAAATGGAAGTGTAGCGTCATCAATGGAGATAGCAGGAACAGAAAAATGAACAATCACATGAACCCTTTCCACAACAGCATAAACCCGACCCATTGCATAAACAAAAGTAATGGTTGTGTTGTTCACTGCCTTGGGCACGTGCTTACAGGCTGTTTTACTTACAGCTGAAAACAGTGTTAGCAGAAGAGCAGAAATAATTTTACCTGTTTTGCATGCAGCTATACTGAATGAATTCTCAGTACAGGGGCACTAGAGGGAGCTGCTGTAATAAAAATTCATGTTACAGCAGAACGTCTATGAAGAGATGCCACCTTCCCGTCCTCCAGTGTACAGTTGTCCAAGAACAGAAGCTGAATTCTGGTCTCGCTAACAGCATTAGCAAAACATCAAGTTTCTCTGCTTCTCTAAATTCATACCCCTACAGGTCTGCACCTCACTGCTTTCACTTCTTTCCATACAGATGTTCCTTTTCTCCCACCTCCAAACAGCCATATCACTGCTCCAAGCCTATCTCCTTTCCCATACCCTGCGTTTCTCCAGCGCTTCTAGCTCTGCTTCTCTGTTTTCGCCCCATAAGACAGTCTCATTCCTTGTGGAGAAACAAAGTGAAACTTTCAACAGGCTTCAAGGTCCTCCTTTGCAGACCAGTTGCAAAGTGGAGTGTACAGCAGAATATGTGCAGCAAGGGAAAAGAGAGGAATGCTGGGAAGTCACTCTGCTCAGGGCTTTTGATGTCTTATGAACTGGAGAACACTGCTCCCTCCAAGACCTCACTCTGCTCACCTTCAAACAAGTGGGAGGGCATCTGGTTTAGGAGATGAACACAAGCCTTCCCAGAGCACAGACTAGAACAGCAGCTGCTTAACAGAGTAACCGTAAAGTCTTAACCATGGCAGTCGTGGTATTGAGCCAAGAGTCCTCATTCTGCCCATGTTTTGTATCCACACCTACAAAATGGTCCCCACAGAGAGATATCATGCAAAAAGGGAATTGTCCTCTCCAGAAACTAATTTGCCATGTATGAGATTCTTAAACACATGGTTTACTTTAGATGTGGTACAACATCAGTTCCTCATTGCTAATACTTCTGTTCTCTTGCTCCAGAACAACACAGTTACATGTCAAACAATAGAAATCTCAGCCATAACAACTACCAGCATATTGCATAAATCATTTTTCCATTCAGTGTCTATTGTGTATTTAGAATCATCCCAGTATTCAACACTGTGCAGATGCAGGTTCTTTGCTCAAGGACCTTAATGATCAAGATTAATTCTCTTCCAGCTTACGTCAATATAACTCACTGGTGTAATAAATACAGCAAACCCCAATTACACCAAGCAGCCATGCATGGAATAAGCAAACCGCATTTTTAACTTTTTCCTTCTTCTCATTTTTCTGTGAGGGCAGAGAAGTTCTCTGTACAATGCAAAGTGGCTGATTAGTAAAAGCAGAGAGTATTAAAAAAGGAGTTCTTTTGCTAAAATGAATAAATAAAAGTCAACTGGGTAACAGAATGAAGAACTAAGTGATGCCATTAACCTCAACACAGAGCTGCATGGGATATAGAGCACAGCCGCTGGCCAGTAATTCACATGCACATATGCAGATATACACGCACATTGACAAGCAGTAGTAGGTAATTATCAACCCCAAAGCCTCACCTACATCATTCTGTGCAAGAATTTGACGACCAGAACCATCCAGGTTTGCGCTCTCAACCACCGACTGCTTAGCATCACACCAGTACACCTTGTCAGCTAAGTAGTCGAGAGCTATTCCACTGGGCCACACCAGACCGGTGCTGGCTATAACCTGGCGATCGATGCCTTCTAATGAAGAGCTGTCAATCCGGGGATTGACCCCCATGTCAGTCCAGAATAATCTCCTTTAGAAAACAAAATGCATACAGGAAGTCAGTAAGTAAATGTTTGTCCTCCTCTCCATGGAGTTCTTTCAAAGCAGAAAGATCAGATCAGAGCAATAGAGGCCTGAGGCACATGAGAAAAAGTGCACGCTTCAAGCAAATATATTGGCTGCTGATCTTTTCACACTTGCCATAAGACTCCAGGTGATTACACTGGGACTTATGCAGAATCCCCACTCTGTTCGTTGGCACAAAACCTTTGAAAAACAACTCCTCCCGCCTATGCTAACTGCCAACTCTTCATACCTGCTTTTTGTGTTTTCCACATGATTGATGATAGCAGTTTAGCAAGCCCAGACAACAGAAGACGATGCATTTGCCAGCCCCTTGTCTAAACAAGGGTGTAATAATGCACAAATGGAACCAAAATTACCCGCCACCCATGGAAAGCAAGCAAGAGTCCTCAGGTTATTTTGTTTTAAAAAATAAACCAGTATCAGGCCCAGCCTCTTTTCTTCTTTTAATAAAACCATGATTCTCAGGGTCTCTCTCTAGAGTCCTGAGCGTTACCCACTGAGTGCTTACTGTTTTTCAAAAAACAGACAGTGCAAGATGGCCACTTAAAATGGAGATAGCCAAACCCAAAAATTACTTCTGAAGTTTGGACTCCAGTCTTCCCAGGCATCAGCTGCCTTTGTCAGGTTTACTGAGATAACTCACTTAGCTTATTTACATGAGCAGTTTTGCTGTATCCAATGCAGGCATCAGTATTCTCAGTAGACTTAATTGTGTCTCACTTCTCTCTTTAAAACTGACTTTACAATGATGGACATTGCTATAATGTCTGTTCCTCCTTTTACCATTAACTTTCTAATAAGGAAGGTTTTAGTGATGTTTCCTCCTCCCTTTCCCCTTGTAGTCCTTGCCTCTACCAATAATTCTAATAAAAAATCTCCCTGAACCTGCCTGTTCTTAAAAGTTTTCCTGCAAAATGTCTCTATCATGTTCAACCTCTACTGAAAGATTCTTTCAGGTCTTTTATGTACAGAGTGAAGCTAACAAAACACCCTCCCCAACTCAGCTTCATTCATCAGTACTTAGTTACAGCAGGATATGAGCATCAAAAAAAAAAAAAAAAATCCAAACAAATTTAAAACCATCCTACTACAGGCATATTGACTGAAATCCATGGGGCTTTGCCATTGATTAAAATGGCCAGAATTTCATCAATAGTTTAAACATTCAAAACTCCTTCGATCATCTTAGGACTAGGTAAGAAGATATAAGGTGCATTTAAATCAAGGCATCTCCACAACAGTAATTTGGTTTAATTTCCTTGGAAACTGAAACATGGCCAAAAAAATCCTTTGTAAGCACCACTGGTTAAAAGTGACTATCTTTTCCACACTAATAGATATAGAACCATCAAAGTTTGTAGTGTGGTGCTTACAACTGTCAGGGTGACTTCAGTCGCTTGTGCTTTTCTTTAGCTTAAACTGCATACAATACCTTTTAATGCTTCTGTTTTTTTTTTTTAAATCTCTATGAGAAATGAACACGTCCCAACTCACAAAAGAAACCCAGCAATAAAACATTGCAGTTCACACAACTCTGCAAGGCAATGACTATCCTAACATGAGATTAATGCACTTTTTGTCTGCCAAAAAGGCAAGGCTGGCATGCTCATTTTTAAAAACCCTCCCCAAGTATTACACAATTAACAGGGTTTATCATTCCTTACTTAGCAAATGGGTGAATGGCAATCCCTCGGGGCTGGGAGATATCCTCCCAGATGATAATTTTTCTTTGCATTCCATTCAGGTTGCTCCTTTCGATGCATGCCTTCCTGCAACACACACGGCACTATTAGGTCCTCCCTATCTTTTTAATTACCTTCTCAGCCAGGATGTACTATGTCTTTGCATTGCTTTAGTTTAGCACAAAACTGAAATGAATAACTTCACAATGACAGGAAATAATCCTGCTGATGTGGGATGTCTAGTTGTTTTATCAATAAGTAATTCATGTTACAGCCTCGTTATCTGGTCCAGGGCATGATGATAAAATACCTGCTGCTCTGCAGGAGACATGAAGTTCTCCTTTTTTGGGCAAATAACGAGATGGAAGTATGATCACTAATAGATGAATGTCAGCTTTAAAGGGAGTCAGGAGGAAAAAAAGCTCCTAACTGAATGACATTATCAAATGTATAAAGAATTCTTTAAAAATAGTACTTTTATATAGCATTTTTCATTCAGAAATTGCCAAGCAATTTACATATCATATCTATTTTACAGGAAAGAAGGAAGCTAAGATCCTTATGATCACTCCTAAAATCTATGGCAGAGTCAAGTACAGAATCTATGTTGTCAGTCTCCCAATCCGATTTTTTTCCAGCAAACTGTATTTATTGTTATAAATTTCACCTTGCCAAACAAGTATCAGCCTGTACCTGAAAGCAAGCCTACAGCCTTCCACGCCTACCTGCATCTGCAAAGAAAGGCCACACAAAGATGGAAGGCAAAATATATTCCTGCAAATGTGGAATACAAACAGGTAAACGCAGTGAGTGAGAAGGAAGTGGCAGACAGAAATTCACAGCTTCACCCTTGATTCTTGTCTTATGGAGACAAGCACCACAATTTCCCATTTTACAAGAAACACTGGCATATTTATACAGGAGCACAACCGTGTAGACAAGGTTGTACCTAATAGCAAGAAAGTGGACTAGCAGCATATTTAAAAGGGAGAAAGAGGGTGATCTGTACATTCAAAACCATTTTTTATTGACTAATAAAATATGGGTCATACTGAAACACCATGACTGCTCTTCAAGGAGTCTTCATTATGTGTTCTGATCTGACGCTGCCTTTTCACCAAAGGTCGATTTTGTTTCTCTCTGCATATAAGGTTAGGTATCAGCTGAAATGTGAAGTCATATTGTTTGCCAGTGGCCATTCCTCTTTTATCAGAGATAATTGACAAAAACTCTCCATTAGCTTAAAGGACCATGATTCTAGCTGTCAACAATGTTGACTTCTGTCCAAGATGTACTCAGCACAGTAATACTCATTATTTTTATATATATAAAAAGATATAAAGATATACCTATACACACATGCAGCGTATGTATATAAATATGAGTGTATACATATATATACATCACACGTGCATGTGCACATACAGATATGTATACATGCAGTACATGCTTTAGATTCTTTGCAACTGTGTCCAAACCCTTGCTTCTTGGAAAGACAAAGATAAAAATACAATAGCAGACTCAACGTGATCTTCCAGCATTTCAGTTTTAAAGAACCTTCCAACTGTATATACTTGAGATTACAGCTACCCAATCAGAATGTGAAGCATTACTGAATTTAGAGTGATATCTCAGCTATTTCTGTATCACCAGTCATTTATTCCAAATAATTTATGGCATGCTTCAACATAAATGCATTGTGGAGCATGTACCCTCTGTCTGTCCAATACAATTTACGGTTAATCCAGTCCACAGCAAGGCCTTCGGGTATATCTATAGCTTCATGAATAACTTTTTCACGATTTGAGCCATCCAGATTAGCTCGTTCTATCCATTTCAAGGCGGTGTGGGCAAAGTAAATCTGTGAAGAAATAACAGATGAGGTATTATTAGTCCCCATCTCACTTTCTGCTCTATTTGCCTTGTCTAATAGTTTCACTTCTAAAATAACTTTATCATCTTGAAAGTTCCCTGAACTGCTTATTCACAAAAAGCTGCACAGGTAACCTGTGATCCCCGACCAAATAAAAAGGCATCTATCCTTCAACCAGGATGACTTCTACAGGCAGCTTGTGCTTAGCTGTAAATCCTGGTTGCCCTGTACACAGCCCTCTGAATATCCTGTGGTTTTGTGTGTCAGCGAGCAGCTACCTCTCATGAAGCACAGCTGAGGAAGCAAAAGTAGGAGCAGGCAAAAAGCAGCATGTTATCATTTCACTGGCTGCTCATTTTAAAAAGGGGAGAGTGGGGAGAAGAGAGCAGTAGTGTATGTGTGTCAAGGAGCTGGGGAGGGAAAAGGAGTTACCTAATTTCCTTCTATTTTTTTCCTCTTTCAGCCTGTACATATCTTAATTTTTTAGCAGGTGTCTATTCTGTAAGGCTCTAACATTTCCAGAAGAGGCTTCTCAGTTTTGGGTCAAAATAAAAGTTCTCTGCTGGTGGGGAAACTAGGTTTGTGTTTTCCAAGGATGAGGAAAACAAATTGTCTTCTATTTGATATCCAGAGGGAGCCAAACACTGTATGGCAGAACTATATACAAGGCAATGCTGAGGCTTTCTTTGCAAATGACAGCAACAAAACAAATAACTTTGTTTTGATGCTACCCATGAGGCCAAACAAAGCAGGAGGGAGGCCTCTAGCGTTAAGCCAGCTAATTCAATTACCCTGGGAGCACAGAGCGATGCTGAGCTAATTTACCTTGCACCTCAGCTCTGGGCCACCAGGACCAGACTGCTGCAGCCGGGCTGGCCCACTGCACATCACCTCACCCCCGCACTGCCGGCCCCCCCGGCGTGCTGAGCTCCCCACAGACGTGCAACAAGAGCGCGCACCCAGTGTCACTGGCGCGGCTGATTTACATTCGGCACAGCACAGAACAACTGCTAGCTCCCCTGCAGGGCCCTATTTCAGGAGCAAGTGGCCGTGTTCCAGCAGGGCCTGAAATGATCCTCCTGTAACGCAGATCTGGTAACATTTGCATTTGTTTAGCTGTGTCCGTCCAGGCCTTGAGATGTTTCCAGCAACTTAACCGAGCTCCTCATCAGCTTTCACTCTACCATCCAGCATCTTTTTGAAATGCTTTTACAGCATGCATAAGTCTCACCATGGGAAGAAATAACTATCTGCCACAGAGGGTTTAGCAAAGCACAGCTGAATCCCTATTCTTCCCAACTCTGCAGGCAAGGAGTAGGGCATTGGGTTGCAGCCACACAGACAAACAGCTCTTTATGCAAAGATGACTCCCGTTTCCAACAGCAATATCTGGTAATATGAGGAATACATTTCGTAAGAGCAATAAACAGTTTTGCTCAAAAATGTTAGGACATTGGAAGTAATTCTTGTTAAGATTGCTCCTACATTTAGTAGGGATCGTGGGATGTAGCTGTACAGAAAAAAAGATACTGTTGCTTTTACAACTACCCAGTGAAAAAAGCCCACAATATATTTCCAGAAAACAGTACTGAAATCTTAAGGGAGAAAACTATCAATCACACAAAGTTCTTTGAAATTGAAATCATGCCTGAAGTGAATTTAGAAATCCAAATTCTCTGTGAATCTGCCATGTCAATGTACAAAGCACATTCCACTGGTAAGTAAAGGATGAAACTCTTCAACTAGTGTTTGACATCCTGTACCAGTTGTGCTCCTGGACAGGCAACAGAACAACGAGCAGCACAACATGTAATCTGGATCACTGACAGCAGAAAGGTTAAGGCGCCTGAAAGCCCAATCCATTTGTCCTTGCAACACTTCAAAATCCTCTCATTTTTAATGCCTTACCTTATTTTCCACCGGGTCAGAGTCCAGTGCTAAGACTATTCCCATCTGCCAGTCAAGTAAACTTGCATAATCTGTTCCATCAAAACTGATCTGGCGGATATCTTGGCCATTTGCAAATAATAAAAATGGTTTAGGACCTGTTGATGAAAATTTGCACATATGTTAATTCCACTAGGTACAAAGTGATCTCCAGCCTGCATCACTACCTAGCTAACATTGTCAGTAAGTAACAGTAGAAGACAAAATGAAGAACAGAAGCAAAAAGAAATGAAGGCCCTTGTCCTACATTCCACTTGCCTCAGAAATTAAAGATAAACATGAATATAGGTTTTCAGCATCAGTGCCTTGCCCAAGATTAGCCTCAAAATTTGTGATAAAGGCAGTCACTAGCCCCGCTGCATTTTACACTGAGTGACTTCACCCCAAGACAATCTTCCCTCTGCATTTCACAGCATCACCATAAGTGCCAGAACACTTGACTTTTGCACATGAGAAACCTTTCACAGTAGAAGTAAGAAAAATGTTATCCTCCAAAAAATAAAGCTTTTCCCTTATTCCTGAAACAAATCACAAACTTCTCTTTCCTCCTCTCTCTCAGGCAATTGCTTATACCTTGCTGCTCACCAGGGTCTGCCCTTTTCTCAGAAGAAACAGAAGGGTCTGGAATCCAAATGTCATATCAAATACCTGGGCTTCCTGGGGCCGGTGGGGGAGAAATATCCTTGTAGGGAAGGTCCTTCAACAGACTATTCCATGCCCTGTTCTCCAAATGTAGACACCTCAACCCCAATTTTGTAACACTGGGCAGAAACTACACCCACATTTATATGAAGGCACAAAAACCTGAATACTGCAGATAGACCTCCGCAGTACAGGAGCCCAGAGTGAAATGCAGAAGTTGGATAATAGACTGAATCTTCTGTGAGGGAGACTGAACCATATACTGGTGCTTGTTCTGGTATATTTCCAAAACAGGTTATTTTTCCAAACTAATACTTCCCAAGTTTCACAAAGTAATCTAAAAACAGTGCAAAAATGGATCCCAGTTATGCAATCCATTTTAAAGGACTCTAAACTGGTTTTGCAGGCATACCAAGATACCGACCTATAGCAGCGCAGTGCTTTCTGTCTCGCTGAAGCTTATATCCAGGAAAACAAGCACACTCCCAGGAGGATGGGCTTAAAGAAGAACATATCTGACTACAGCCACCGTTATCTGGAGATGTACAACCTTAAACAGAGCATTTGAAAAATTTAACTTTGCCATTCTGAGAAAAAAATACAACAAAATCAGAGGTATGAGCAAGAGAACGCTTCGCTCTGCTTAGGATTTCTACAGTGCAAAGCATCTCAGTGACTGATAGATTTACTGAAAGGCCTCCTGCTGAAAGCAGAAGTCTAGTGAAGAGAAAGCAAATTAGTAGTAACTTCTTCCAGAGTTTTTCCTGAAAATTCACAACACAAGGGGGGGGGGGGGTAGGGGGATGGAGGAGTGGGATATATGAAGAGGGCTTCCGTGGGTTCATTATTTCAGAGAACTCTTTCTCCCATGCAAATCTCATCTCATCTACAACAGAGTAACAAATTTTATCAGACTTTGCACTCCATGCAAAGAAACAGCCAATTCATGCCATTCTCTTCCCAGAAGTTAATTAGGCTGGGATGTGAATTGATACTTTCTAATACAACAAACCAAGATTTCATACAAAAATAAACTATTCTTTCTTCTTGGTGATGTACAACGGTTATAGCCTCAATGCCAACCTGAGCTTACTCAGTGGAGTGTCCCTAGCAAAACAGCAACACTGACTGAATTTGTGTATACAGTGCAGACCACAGTACGTAAGGGATGTAAAAGGGGAAAAGGATTTTTCAAGGTGTAAGGCTGGCATTAATGGAGCTATCTTGACCCCTAAGACTGAAAAGATACAGTTGAAAAGCTACAGTCCCCTAAATTTGGAAAGCTTGCTGGAATGGGGAATGACAGATTAGTGGGTGCAGCAGCTTCAAATATTCTGACTGCAAAAATTCCTTTCGTAGGTAATTAGATGAAATTGCTGTAAGTTAAAGAGACTCTGAACCTGGGTTGCACGATGTCAATAAAGCCATCTTCAGATTTCACCCAAGCCCTAATTCTGTACCTATATTTCCCCTCAAATACAAATTTTAGATGTCTCCTGCAACAAACATCTGGGAGATGACTTGATCTGTGCTGACAACAAAAGAATTTGGCCTGCAAATATTGGATGTTGCTGCTAAGAAACATCTATTAAAAAATGAAGATGCAAATTGCTCATCTCAGCACTCAAAGAGCCTGACATTCCATTGCCTCCTATCTTGTACAATCATTTACAGCTGTGCAAAATGAGTGTAAAATGCCATCATTCACTTCTGGCTCTCAGTGCCAAGAACAAAGAGAGTTTGGCAGTCACTACAGCTAGAAAAAATGTTACTTACCCGTGCATGCTTTGCCATCCACTTTGAGTACAGATCCTTCAGGACAAAAGCAAACAGGCCCTTTAGATGTTTGAAGGCAACCATGGCTACATTCGGTGTCATTACTTGTACAGGAGATTAGCTCTACAGTAATTTAAAGAGGAAAAAAATCTTAAATTATGACAAAAATTTTTACTAAGACCCCCAAAAGAGATGTTAACACTTTCTTAAATAGGAAAAAAAAAAAAAAAAAGAAAGAAAGAGAAAGAAAAAAGAAAAAAAAAGTGTGATGTCGAGCGTACAACACTTCTGTGGTCTTTCTGGGGTTTGTTTTGGTTTGTTTTGGTTTTTTCCAAATTTTTTTTTCCCACCCTCTCTTAATTATAGCAAAGGAGAAAGCCAAAATTGCTGGATCCTTAAGCCATTATACTGATCAGCTTTAAATTTTCCAAAATTGTATGAAGACGTGTTATCAAAATAGAAATAATTTAGAAAATTTTCTTTTTACATTTCATCAAAAATGAAAACTACATTTGAAAATTTGAAAACTACAAGGAATTTATACTGAAAGAATAAGTATAAAGTACAAAGAGAATGAGGAAAAACTACTTTCCTAATACTCCATGGGTAACAGAACTAGAATCAATGAAAACAGGAGATGAACCTTCCAGAAATAAAGCTATGTTCCTTAGTGGCAATTTTTGAAGCTGTAGGGGCAAAACCATCTGAGGACCTGGCAATAGCTTTCCTTTACTTTCCATTATAATTTTTGGAGTGCCAACATTTTTTTTGAGTATTTCTTTAGTGCAATTTCACAGGATATCCTCCTTCCACCTTCTGTATTGCAGTGCTGCATCTCTTTATGCCAATTCTAGTGCCATATGGCAACACCCGCTGGAAGACTGGAACTAAAGCAAGTTTCCCACAGCTCCTCTCTGAATCAGCTGCATACACTGGCTTAAATGGTGCATAGCTGTTGCAAATATTGCTTCTCCAGGGCAACTGTGCTCTGGACTGGATTGTTCTAACCCCTTAAGCACAGTGAAAGGGTCAAGAAACTGATCTTGTATTTCTTTCTGACTAGAGCTTGCGGCTTTAGATGAAGAGCTTCACACAGGACTTGGAGGACAAAGCATCAAAATGTCTGGTCAGCATGTGGACTTCTCACCTTGCATCTCTCTCTCTCTCAAGTTGCGTAGATGGTGACATATCTGCCTTGTGCTGCAGTAGTTAAGGAGTTATACTGTCCATGCTGCATCCCTAGCCTGTGTTAGAAAAACATTATTTTCTATCTAATTTGAGCCACTCAAAATGTAGGCATATAGTTCAAGCTAGTCATCCAGAGCAGGACTGAGTTGCACAGTGTCTAAGTGTTGTTTTGCACGCAAAAGGACATCCCACCTCCCAATAGCCTCTGGCTGCAGGACTCGCACAGGTCTTCTGTCACATCTGGCTGCCTTCTGCAGCTGTCACACACACCCTGGCCCCCCACGTTTGGGCCATTGAATCCTACTCCTGGCTCCCTCTTAATAGAGAGGGAGAAGTGACTCTTGGAGGTCTAAAATAGATAGACTGACTGGTAAAGTCCGTTAGACTGCTAGAGTCTGTTAGACTGCTACTCTCTAGTAGCGATATTTAATATACCTTAGGTCCTGATCCTGCCATGATCCAGACTGAACTCATTGGTGTGCACCGGCACTTCTACTCGGGGCATATACCAATGTTTTATTTCCATGGAAACAAGGTAGAAGGACCCTTTGCTTATGCCTAAGTTTCACTTCATTATGAAATAGAAAAGTGACTGGGAATATCCCAAGACCTCAAAACTTGGAGGCATTTCACATTTTATGTTCTAGACTTACTTTAGAAAGTCTTAATTCATTTGTAGGCTGAATATACACAATGCTGCATAAAGGGAGAACAAAAACCTTCACCTCTGACTCTTACTATGACTAAAATATGGTCCTTGAAGCTTACTGACAGACAGACCTTTGGTTTCCCCCCCTCCACTTCTCTGAGTTCTCTGCATTTAGTTTATCCACATTTATTCAACTTCACAGAGCTTCCTGGTTTACATATCTACGTTACACGATAGGTTCTCTCAGGCATAGTTCTTATACACAATTTAACTGATAAAAGAAAAAAAAAAACACACAAGTGCAGCAGTCCCCCAGAATAAATAACTTTGTGAGTACTTCCATGTGTCTTACTCATTGTAAACAGATGCACATGCATTTAATTTTATTATTTTCATGCATATTAGCAATGCTATCAACCTGATTTGAAGAGAAAAAAGATGCTGCTGTAAGCTGCTCATTCAGAGACTGTGCAAATTGTTATGCAGGTTAGACAGAGTAAGCCAAATTCAGAGACCACATTCAAAAAGATATAACTGCTTATCCACCTGGAACGTGCCACAGAGCCTAATCTGAGCAAAGAGATCTCTCTAGAGACCCGACTTTTTTTTTTTGCTCCTGAAGAGGCTCACACTTGATTACTCACGTGTAACTTACACTTCCTTAAACGAGAAATCTGAATTTGGTTCATTCAGTTTAAGCTGATCCTACTTACATAATAAGGGATTGGAAGCGAACAATGCAACACACACAACTTTTGGCCGTTCCCGTGTTAAATGAGGACTCTCTCTGATATCATCCTGGAGGCATTTATGTATTACCGCTACTTACCATGACATGTTTTCCTATCGGGCAGCAGAACAAAACCTCTCGGGCAGGTGCAGTAGTAGGAACCAGGGATGTTCACACAGCCCAAAGTACAGCCGTGATTCCAGAAGCCGCATTCATTGATATCTGCCAAAAGAAGCGCTTGCTGTGTCAGAACAACGTCATCAACCAGTGTCAGGGAATTAGATTAATGAAACAGACTAACAGTCTTCAAGAAGTACCTCTTTTTCCTATTCATTTTACAAAAATGTGTTGGTCCTAATAAATGAAAAAAAAGGCAAGTCTTTATTCAAATAAGCTTTAAAAACCTTCTAGCAAAACCTACTCAGGCTACATGTGTCCAGCATAGGTGCCTAGAGGACTTTCAAAAGTATGCCTTCCCATACAGATTCCAGTGCCAGTTAAATCCTGTGTGCACCCAAAAAATTTACATTAGACACTTCCGTCAGACAAAAATTCTTTTAAAAAATTTGGCTCCAACAAACACAGAAGTGGTTTAGAAGCTGACATTCAGAAAGCAATCCTGGTGAATTTCCTGAGAACTGGATGGCTGCTGCTCAGGCAGGTCTGTAAATCCTGTAAACTAGGAATTTTGATGCCTTTATGTCTTTTAAAATATGGTCGTGTAGTGAAAAAGATGATTCTAAAAGTGATATGTTAACTATTATTAATAGTAATGTTAGATTTTTATTAAAACAATCCAGATTAAAACATTTAGAATCATGTTAAGAATTTGTGCCTTTTTTGAAAGTGGGACTTAACACAGCTCTCTTGTTGCAGGATTTTCACCTTCGTGATATTTCACCTTTGGTAATATATCTGTTTTAATTTTTATTTAAAAATTAAATAAGCACCCATAAGCACATCTACTTATCTGAAGCTCCTTTAACTACTCAGGCTAAGACCAAAATTTCTCGCAAGAATAGCATTTGTGACAATTTCATAGGTCTCCTTTTAGACTATTTCAGAACCTGGAAGGACACAAAACTGAAATGGCACAAATGGAATTTTTTAAGACCTCAGAGTGTGTTTTCATACTCAAGCTATGAGTAAAGTAAAGGAACAGAGGAATTTTTTCATCTGATGGAATAAAGCTGATGGGAGATTCACATATTACCTTCACAAAACTGTTTATTTCGACTTAAAATAAAGCCACTAGAACATTTACACCGATGAGTCCTTGAGTCTGGCCTGCAGATTCTTCTTCTGCACTTTTCTTTGTTCAAATCACAGGTTCCCTTTTCTGGAAGAACAAATATAGTGTAAATGTAATGGGGTTCTTACCATATCAACCTTCAAGGAGAAACTATTTAGAGCAAAGATGATTGTCTTCTTCTCAACAGCTACTTCCTCAACCCGAGGAACTTCTTATTAATAGAAAATAACTTCTATTATTTTCTATTGGTAAAATCAGGCCAAAAAGTCACTAAAAATCATAGTACTCGGAAGACTAAGAGTAGGTCTGTGCGAACGATCATTTCTAGCTCTGTGTCAGCACAAGCAGATCTAGAGAGAGCCTGAAGCAGGGGATGGTTTGGTTTGGGTGCATACCTATAGTGACTATGAAAGGGAAAACCCTGTGTGTCAGGCTTCATATGCTGCCAGTCCTGCACGGTATTATATGTTACCAAGCTCTGTAAAACACTCAGAAAGAAGAGAGCGACAGAGAGCAAGCACACATGCAAAAAGAGAGAGAAGAGAAATAAAGAGAGAGAGCATACAAAGACTGGAAATTAGTAGCACAAAGCGGTGCTCAAGTCTCACATTATTTAACAAAAAACCAGCTGGACAGATCATAATGACCATAGGTTTCATTTGGACAAAAAGTATTAGCACAGTCTAGAGAATCTTTGTACTGGAGTGGATCCTGGTTTCTGACTATGAGAATTACAAGCGTTATAAATCTTGAACTCAGATTTAAAACTCAGAATTTTTCTGATGTCCAACATGATATGATCAAACAGATCGCCAGAAGCCCTCCTACTTCTCCTGTTTCACAGAAAAAGGCAAACAGGTATTCAAGTATCTTTTTTCATGGGAAGGATTTGCAGAGCCTCACGTCTGTGCTCAGGTATCTTTTAGAGCTGATGCTTTCGCAGATGTGCCACACTCATGGTTTTATTTTTGTCTCCCAAACTATTATTTTTGTTTTAATCTTCCTAATCTTCTTCTGGGGTTGCTTGCCCCCTTCCCAAGCTAAGAATAGCTGAACTGCTGCTACTGAATGTGGGTATGCAGCCACCCACACACAACACTGTCTTTGCCCTGTGCTGTCTGTGTAACATATAAGAAATCACGGGCTCACACAGGCAAAGAAATTGGTATGTGAGCAATGTTCTTGTGCTATTTCTAATTCACTCTCTAAATTCCAAGAGATGGAAAGCAGCATAATATTTAAGTTCAACATTTAGCCTTCTGCTAGCCACAATAGAGAAAATGCTGGCCATTTGGTGGAATGACAGATCACATCTATAAAAGACAAATAATTTCCCAGACAGACACTTCAGCTTGGCTGAAATCATCAACATTGCACTTGTTTGCATCAAACTGTTTAATTCTTCTCCAACAAAAGTTGTATCGCGAAATGAAAAATGATGAATGGATGACTAGATGGATATTATCTATGTTACTAAGCATGCTAGCTTTTGAGAGACTTGAATTTTACATAGTTTTATCTAAGCCTCTCTTTTTGTAGAACTAGTTTTGAAATGGACCCTTAATCTTTGTCCCTACTGGAACTGAATCAGGAACATACAGTAGTGGGGTGTCAAATCTTCAAATACAGAACTCATTAGAATGACAAAAGTTCAAGTACATGCAACCACAAAACAATACAAAGTAGGAACAAGACCACATTCAAGGCTGCATCTTATGCTTATCACTGGTGCTGTACATTGCTTGTACCATTATTGGTCTAATGAGACCTAAGACACCCAGGAATTACAGAAGAAATAACAGAAGCAATAATTTTGCCATCTGGGCAATCTCAAGAAGATACTATTTTTGAACCGAATAATTATTAGAACTCGATATTGCCAAATCAATATGTAAAAAAAAAATCACATTTCAAAACTCAAAGTCAATGGTGACTAAATTATGAATCACAGTTTTTAAGGTAATATTTTCTGGAAGAACAACCACTACGAACCATACTTTCTAGCTTGTTTGGGTTTGGGTTTTTTTTTCCCCTCCCATCACCTCTCTTATATGGAAATGGGTGTTCTCAGATAATAGCCTGATGCTGGTATCTTACACTGGAAAGAAACACAACATAATTCCTCCAAAAAAATATCCTGAGTGTACTGAATATCATTAATCTGTCAGAGAAGATACTTTAAAAAAATTCCAGAGGCAGTCTTTGAGATTTTAAGGTAATTAAGATATTCTATGAGCCATTAATAAAAGTGTGAAGAACATTCCAGAAGGTATTTATAAATACACATACTGTCATCAAATCTAGGATTAGCTGTCAAAGAGAGCTGAGGTAAATTAGAGGCCATCTTCCAGATACTGCTGTACTAAAGTTGTTGTGTGGGGTTAGAGCAAACCCGTAGCCGAATTAATGCTCTTCTCTGTACTTATTGGCCCTGACCAATCCAGGAAACTCTTTTTAAGGAGAAAGGGAAGAGGGGACATGAGGAATTTAAGTAGTAAAGTAAATAATCCAAATTCCAGTAAAAAATCAAATCATGTCAGCTGAGCACTTCTCGTCAGTTCCCTTTTCATCTGAAGGAACTCACTTGCTATCTGCTTTAAAGAAGGCCTGATAATTCACAGCTGTCACTACGTTGTAACATACACTTTCTTAGCTTGTACAGAGCATCCAATTAGTCTAGGTATGCTTTTATCTCCAGGTTTCTCTGTTGTAAGATCAGCTATAAATCTCATTTGTACTCCAGGCTCATTAGTTCTCCTTTCATCCCTTGGATAAGCCAAGCAACGTACATGCAAAGTCCAAAAGGTTCATCTGGAGTCAGCCTTTAAGCTTCTTTCTACTCCATCACTTCCCATACATTTTTACAAGAAGGTATTTGGAATAAAAAAAAGGCCTACTGCTGATAACAATTACTGTCATACAAAAAATTACTAAACGTGTTGGAAATATAGGGGTATATACTGCAAGGCATTTAAAAACACTGGTAGTTTATTTATTAATAAAGGTGGGGAAACCTTCTTTCCAGTGGAAAGAGAAACATCGGAAAGCAGCATGTTCTGGTGGAAGAAGTGGAATTAATCTTCTGAGAGAAGAATAAAAGCTAAGTGCCCATAGTCAATGAAATTATGCTACCCACTCTTGTGGAGAGGACATAAGTAATACAACGAATAGTCCCTGAGGTTCAAGAGACCACTATCATGAACTACCTTGCTTGGTCATTGTTTCTTCCTCTCCATCTTCATGCATACGCAGACATGGTGACAGACGCCCAAGGAGGCCTCATGAGACCTTCCAAATCTAATTGTAACAACCCTGAGATATGTGGACATGCCACTGCCTGCACCACAAACGTATCCTTCCCTAGTTGCTCTGTGTGAGAGCACCAAACATGTCAGTTGAAAGAAGTGCTTCCATTTGCCAAGGTGACCGTTTTCCTCGAAGGAAGCACAGAACAGGTATTGTCTCTGAATGGAGGCTCCCTGTGTTTACAAGTATAAGCTTCATTTCCAGGAACACTTTCTCTTGTGCATCTCAACAGCTCTTTGCACTGCAAACAAAGCATTTGAAGGGGAAAGTTCCCTTGAAGATTTTGATTTTCCCACTCAGACCAACTTCAGGAAGGAGAGACCGTATGGTACCGTATAAAGCTGTTAGTAGGCATGAAGAAAGACAAAGCCTATTTTATAGTAGATATTTAGAAATGGTTCAAGAGAGATATTTACAGTTTCATTTTTGCTCACACAAAAAAATACTACTTTCTCCTCATGTCTTTATACCACCTATACCTCTGGGAACCCATGGCCATCTTGCCTTGGGAGTTCTGCAACCATTGCTCGACACACAAATACCTCTATGCTGTTTGCTCAGTTGTTCGTATCCAAGCAAAACTGGTGACAAAAGCTATTCCATTAAAGCAAGAATATTCTATGTCTGCTTTCCAGAGATCAGAGGACAAGACATTATTTCCCCTGGACACCTCCACTTCCTACTGCCTCAGCACGAATCCTCAAGGAGAGTGAGCCATCCATAGTCAACTGCCTTCATTTTCTGATCCACAGTGAAAGGCAGTGACATGACCATCTCATATGTAGGCTGCAATTGATACCAATTAAAGAGACCCGAGGCTCTTATTTCATAGTTATTATGGCAACTTCAACTCTGTCTAAAATAGGCTGCCTCTTAATCCAGCCATTTCACAGCAATGTTGAGACATCCACAGTATCACTTGTAGGACATACTACGCACTTAGAATTCTTCAGTGCCATAATGCTCCGAGGTGTTTCGATGCACATTAGAATAAAACTTCCAGAAGGGAGCAGATATTTGATGAAGATAATCTACATGGAGGATTAAAAAGCTGTATGCTTTGTGCATTTAGCAGGGAAGTATAAAAATATCTTTGTGTAAACAAAGGGAAGAGAAGGAGAAAATCACATTTATCTGCATGTGTATTCAGATTAATGAAATGAGCAGTTCATGCTCAGCACACTTCCAGCCTGGTGCTCCAGCTGGAGTTACACACATCAAGTAGAACTGTGGATCACTGAAGTTAAAGGAAACTTTTTCCTTGACTTTACTGAGGCCTGGAATTTTGCTGAAGAAAATTATTACTATGAGAAATCAGAGTGTATGACATTATTATTCTCACACATACAACTGTATCATTACAGCTGACTTACCGAAATCCTGAGAATCTGTTCTTGCACCTGGCTGTTTAAAGGGATGCACCACTTTTATCTCCACTGGTGGAAAAAACGATGGCTTCAGGCTAATTGTGACTACAACTTTTCCAGTATACTTGTTGGCTCTCCATATCATACCAGATTTCAATTCTGAATAGTACAGGTGCTCAGCAAAGAGAGACATACCAAGCAATTGATGTCTACAACAAAGAGAAGATAACACAAAGTGGCACATTACTCGATCCCTATATATTTACTCACTCATACATTTTCTGAGCATCTAGTTCAGTCAAGTTCACTGTAAATAATCTTTCTTTGTATTCTTATATATATCTCATATTATCTTATACGAGAATCAGATGAGGTGCCAGAGACATTCCCAAATAATCCAGCACCCAGAATCTGGCAGATTTGCAAGAAATAGATGCAAAATGGATAACCTGCATTTCTCACA
Organism: Calonectris borealis; assembly: GCF_964195595.1. Taxonomy (NCBI): domain Eukaryota; kingdom Metazoa; phylum Chordata; class Aves; order Procellariiformes; family Procellariidae; genus Calonectris; species Calonectris borealis. The sequence goes on along the minus strand of NC_134315.1, from coordinate 59,436,175 downwards.
GGTTATATGAGCTGTTGTTCAGGACTGACTCAATTGTCAGAAAAAGCCTAGGTATCACCCTGCTTCTGGTGAACCCAGCAACTAAAATGGACATTTGCTTTGTTGAAGGATGTAGGCCAGATAAGTTCCTCCATTTCCCAATTTCCAGTGCCTGCTCTAACGCTTCTGACTGTCCCAGGAAATCAGAGTGGAGATGGAGGGATAGGAGTAGGGCATTCCTAAAATCTGTCTTGCTGCTTCTCCTATCACAGGAATTTAGTTTCCATTCGCTGGTCAGTTATGGCAGCCAGCAGGAACCACCAAAAGGCCCAGATTTAAATAAGAGGGAAAGCAGAAAAAATACTGAAAGAAGGATTTTTGGCCTCCACTTTCCAGTACATAACCCAGGTGGAAAAAGGAGAATCCATATCATCCAGGCTCAAAGGGAAAGTGTTGATGCCCTAGTGAATACCAGCCAACTCGAGGGAGAAAGGGGAAAAGGGTAAGGAAAAATCCAATGTGACAACTGGCAATGTAGGGAGGAATCAGCTTTGCATTTGTCATATGGAAATTGAGTGCTGCATATTTAAATCAGCAGGCCAGTGAAACCATGTATTTTTCACATTTTGCAGTTGGTAATCCCTGCTACACATATGCTGATCCAGCCGTACTGACAGAAACTGCAGTGACATAAGGTAACCTTTTCCTGAGTACCTCACTGGAAACAAGCCCACCACGGAGCATCTGTACCACTGCAAAGCATGAAGGCCAAATACTAAAGGCACCCAAAAGCACATGGGTCTAACAGCCCCCTCAGCGGTGCTTAGCCCCGGCACCGGGAGCAGAGGGGAACAAGCCTGTTGCATAGGACAGTTTTCACCACATCTGCTGATGCTTGCTGGAGAGCCTGAGCACAGGCGGTTGTGTGAGCCTCCCCGCCCAGCAGCTAAGGAGGACAACAGGCTTAGAGAAGGGTAGGAAAGACCTGATCTAGCTCAGTCTCTTGAGCACAGCTCAGACACCTGAGCTCACCCACTGTGACCTTGGACAAATCATTTAATCTCTTTGGTTTCGGCTTCTCTATCTGCAGAAAAAGGCCACTAATAAACACTCAGAGAGGATTTCCAAGGATTAGGTAGTTATCATTTGCTAAAAGCTTGGAAGATGGGGAGTACTGAGTGGCAGTATTATCCTTACCACAGTGACTTTTTTCCATTTTCCTATCAGTAGTTTTAGATTTACAGTTGCAGGCCATTTGCACTACACTTTATACTCCTTATTGTGTTATAAACTGACAAAATAAAAGGGAGAATGAGGAAGAGAGTTTAACTGTATCCCCAGGAAATGACAAGCTCAGGAAAACTCACCGGACAGAATCTTTGAGCAAACGAACAGCTCCGCCATCATAGTCACATGATCCAATATGGGAAATCTCTTTCCCGTGGTCATGTTGGATCCAGTAGAGCCTTGTGTCAAGCAAATCTAGTGAGATGGCCTTTATTCTTTCTGTGGTTCTTAAAACATTTCTCACATCACTTCCACTGAGGGACACTCGCTGTATGCTGGAAACTGTACCATCTGAAGACCAAAATAATAGCCTGCAGGCAAGAGGCATGTTTTGGGAAAAAAAAAAACAAACAACAAAGAAACCAAACCCCACATTTGCAAGATCACATCACTGCTACACACTCCTTGTTCAGTTGCTCCTGTATAATTTTTCAGTCTTACCACAGTGCTTTCAGAACCAAAACTAGTAATAAAGTAAGTGACTTTCTTAATACGTACTCACCTATTTCAGGAAAGCCTCATATACATCTCCCCTTAACATAGTTCTATTAAGAATGGAAATAATTGTTGACAATAAAGCATCGTCTGTTTAACAGAAGCAATATTACCACTAAAGTTTTGTTACAGTTGTTTTCTTATTTTAATAAATATGTTTGTATCAGAGACTGCATGACTCTGTTCAGGAAGCAATGAGATACTAGAAATTTCTCACATCTAAGTCAAGCAGGAATCAGCCCAACTTAACCACGAAGCACTATTGTCTGTCTCTCTGCTTTGTTCGGCCATGCAGTCAGAGAAGGAAACTGGAATAACCTCTCAAATCTACAGGGAACTCCTGCAAACTTGGGGAAAGGCACATCTTTGAGGCAGATATGCATTGCCCTCTGCCTCTGGGGAGGAATCTATCTCCAGAAACTCTAGTTGAACACATCACTTAACTTAAGTGCTTAACTTAAAAATACCATTTCTATTATTGTTCTCATTTCTTTCTACCTTCCTGCTGGTTATAGCAGCCAGACTATGCTGTCATTAAATTAAGACACAGTCAAAATACAGCTCCAATACTCAAAACAGTTACGCACTGAAGCTACTTATATGTCAAGTTATTCATGGATCAGAACCCAGATTTACCGATGTGACTAAGGTTAACAACAGTTCTTCCAAAATAACAAGTTATCCCTCATTCGTGTATATTTTATTTTTTAATGTTTGGGTTTAGATTCTTTGCTTGGGTTTTTTATGCACAAAAATTCCAAGAAGCATAATCATTTTGCCTTGTCTTCACAAAATTGCAGAATTTATATGTACAAAACAATGTAGCATAAAGCCAGCTTTACTATGTTTATGTTAATCATTTGTTGAAGGCCACAAAATGGATTAGATCACACTGGCAAGGGACTATACTAAACCAGTAGGAAGAATCAGCCCCTGCCTCACAGCTTTTCCTCACTGTTACATAGCCTACAGTTCTCATAGGTTATTAATGTATAGGTGAAAACATGTTTCCAGAAGGACAGCCCAATTTTATAACACTTTATTAATATCTGCTTGCATTTCTATAGCACCTCTTATTTAAGAAACATCACTACTCTGGAAGTTTGGACAAATGCTAGGATTCACCGTTTACAGATAAGGCAACTAAGAAACAAAGGTGGTTATAGTCTCTATGCACAACTTTTGCAAATCAGTGTAGGGACAGGATATGATTTGAACACACAGGAAGACAGAAGAAGAATGAAGATTAGAAACTGGCTTGAGCAATTGCCAGCCTTTACTGTATTTGCCCTCTATTTTTTGTTAGTCTTAATCCTTATTTTTCAGCATTTCTAAACACCATTAAAAAATTAAATCGATCTTACAGCAATAGTTATATTATTACTACTAAAATAATCCTATCACTGCTAATATCCAGACACATCTTTTGAGAAAAACTCTATTATTAGGATATCACATTGACCTTCATTACTTAAGAGTTGCACACATTTGAAGGAAGACATTGTGAATATCAGATTTAGCTCACGTTTATGCCTGTGCACGTAAACATGCTGGGGGTTTTAATTCACTTCACATTAAAAATAGAGCCCTCAGTTTTCATACAAGCAAATTGCCATAGGGGATAAAAATGATGTTAGACTTCTTGAAGTCTACTTTCTTTACAGTTTATTACTGGCTTACTGGCATCCCTGTAAGCACATGAGTACAGCTTTTATGCATGGTGAATCGTATATCATGGTGAATATACACACCTGAGTCTCCCCAAACTTTCGCATAAGTTCAATAAATATATCCTTATAATGCCATTTGTAACATGTGTTTTGATGGTATTTGACAGTGGGTTTGAGGACTTTTGAATATTTCCAAGATTGGTAAATACTACGTTCAAAAGCAAATCAGAAAAAAAATATATAGGCTGATGTTCAGGCCTTTAAATCCTACCCAAATGACAAGACTCCAAAGAATACTAGTAACGCTACTCGCATCAGAAGATTGGTTTATGTATAAATGTACTAGGAAAGGACACATAAGCCTTAATATTAAAATAGTTTCACACACTGCTGAGCAACTTAACTGCAAATCAAAAGTGGCAACAAAAACATGCTTTTGCTGTATGAAACAGAAGCATCTCAAAGTCTCCTTAAGCTTTTATTTTTGCAACTTTGATGGAAGAGGCTTATGTGTAAAGAGAAGTTAGCACGGAAAGACCACTGTGACAATTCATATTGATAACTCTTGAGGAGGCCAAATCTCTTATGTGAGTATGGTTCTCAGTGCAAATGGCTTGAAGCTGAAATAAGCATCTTTATGAAGGCCAAATTACTAGTGACACAAAGTAGCAACAGTAGATTCAGAACCAATATTCAGAGCAACTGACAAAGAGACAAGGGAAGCAGAAACAAAACTATAAAGTTAGACCTTTTTTCAGAAAACATACCAATTTATATTCTAACTGTGCCAGGTTTAGAGCACAAGGGACTCCCAGCATTTGTAGGCATCATTCCCCTTGCTGCTCCAATCCTGCTTTCTGCTGCCCTGAAACTTTGCTGTCTTTGAGAAAGGACTAGCAATGCCTCTTTTCCCTCAGCTCTCCTCACTAGCAAAATTTTCCCTGATGACCAAGAGGTATAGACTCTGCATTAGACTTCAGTGGGCTTTTCTCACACACTTCTCTGTTTATCTCTTATATGCTTATTAATCTTTTATCCTCTTTTGTCAAAGTTCAAGGAGGTATTGGACTATAGACAATACACTGTGCACAGACTAGCCCAGCAGCCCATAAACCGCAATCATAGTACTTTGCATATTTTGAGTCCATTTCAATGAAATTACTAACCTAGTTAAAATTACCTTTGCTCAGCATCAATGGTAATCTTTGTGGGATGACCAACATCTCTTAGAAGAACTCGGCGTTTCTTCCCATTCATGTCTGTCACTTCTATAGTTGCTTTCTGTCTATTGGCCCAGAGAATGTCTTGATTTATCCAGTCAATAGCAAATCCCGAAATGCCTTTGTCTATGTAACATAGTCTCTGTAAACGAAAAAAGTTGACAAGAAGTATCCCAATGATTACCCTAGACTTGACTTTCAATATAGGGAATACAGTGCCAGGCTGAAGCTTCCCATTTCGTTCCTTCGCCTGCTTCATTTTCGCTCAGACCTGTCAATATTTCTCTTTCTTATTCTTTAATCACTTTCATTTGGTCTTTGTACTTACACATACCCCTTCTGAATTGCGTGACTCCCTGAGAAAGGGGAAACTGTTCTCCATGAGAAATACAGTGGACTAATCTTTTAGCTACAACTTCTTGCATTTGTCACTCTATGAAGTACCCAGACCTGTACTGTTACAGATGGAAGACTTCCTAAGGCACTGTTGCTGGACCTTGATCCTTAAAAATCAGCATAAAATACATCAGTGAAGACTCCACATGGGTACAGGAACACTGGCAATCTCTCTCAAACAAAAGCAAGCTCTCACAGTATCAAAGTTCAGCCACAACAGCCTGTCTGCCATTCATAATCAGCCAGCTGCAATGAACTGCACAGCTTTTTCCGAACAAAGGATGAAGTGCTAAAAGAAGCATTTATGCAACCATGGAAGCCAATAAAAGGTTTGAGAAAAAATGAGTAGGAATTCAAGCACATTCTTCTCATACCATTTGTGCCCGTTTGTGTTACAGTAATATGGAAGACAAACTTCCATAATGCCAGGGATTAATTTAAAACTGATAGAAACATTATTGTCTTCAAAGCTTTAGTTTGTCTGAATTTCCTCTCCTTCATTTTCAACTCCCCTTCACTTGATCCCCAGAAAATACTAAATGTACTGTGAATGCCAGTAAAACAGCCTAGACTCAGAAGCACAACTATTACTACAGCAAAAACTATTTAATAAGTCTGAAGTGCTAATCAATGAACAGGAATGGCAGAATTGTACCTAAAGAGCAGGTGGTTTCCATGGAGGGTTTTATGCCCATTAACTTGGAGAATTCCAGAGAATTGATTACTTTACCTCTCGTTTTGTGCCATTGAGGTGAATTCTTTGAAGTAATCGCCTTTCAGAGTCTGCCCAATACACTTTGTCTTCTGTATAATGAAAATCCATAAGCGTTGACTGACCAGTATCAGCCACCAATCTTTCGTGATTGGTCCCTTCAGTGTCAATTCTAAAGATGGCATTTCCATGGCTAAAAAGTAGGAATGGTGCAGGGTCTGGTGTGGAGAAAACAAAAAGAGACCAATTAATAGATAAGCGTTGCACTTTTGCTGCATTAAGTTCTTATCAGTATTATACTAGCCAAAGAGAATGTTCGGGATCTAACCATCTGTCTCATATTTTAATGATAACTTTCCAGGCATATCACAGAGAACCAATAAGATATAAATGTAATGGTGCTTTCACATTTAATGCTGAAAGTTAGGTCAAAAATCTGAGTCATGAAACTGAGACTGTAGTGGTTGTTACCACTAATCCTGAATCCTACAGCCTAGTCAGAGATCAGAAGAACCATTGCATGCGTGCCAACAGAGGTTGGAAGAATTATGCCATGGATGCATCTCCAAGTTGAAGACCGCTTCCAACTACTGTGCTACAGCAAGAATTTATCACAGAGAGGTGGTCTAGGGTCTCACTTTAACTATCTAAATAGGGAAATTGAAGATCCCAAGACAGGGCATTGGAAGAAGCTAGAGACTGTGGAGGTTTCTTGTGATGCAAAGGGCTGAAGGAAACCAAAAGACCTGTACTTAAAAATCCTACAGCTCAACAGCAACAACTCCTTCCAGACAACAACTGTATTCGTACTGAGTGAAGGGTAAGAGCGTATCAGTAACTTAACATAAAATACGTTAAAATGAAAGGTGTTCCAATTATGGCCCAAATTCCAATTAAGGTTGAAAATGATGAGCAACTAGAATGGTCCAAATAGCCTTAATGGAGCGTTAAAACAAGGTGATAAGTATGGAAGTACAATTAGTAGAACATAACGGTTGGGGCTGCAGACTACACTAACCCAGTTTTATCAAGTCCTCTTTGTTAATTTTAGCATATCACCATAGGGCAGGGTTAAGATTGCCCAGGGAACCTTAACTGCATTTCCAAACCACAATGGTTTTCTTTCAGGCAATTTGAATATTATGGATGTCTATCAAGTTTGTGGTAGAGGAAAGGAGTTTTTATGTAACCAGTCACATTTTAGCCTTCAGTTTAAAAAGAAATGTGTTTTTTTCCTAGTTTAAAAAATAAAAAAAAAAGGGGGTATACAGACTAGTCCTTAATTTACCACTAAAACAACATTCAAAGAGGAAAGTCCATTGCGGTGGTAATGGTGGGGATTTATAACATGGTTGCCTGAAACAACAGATCATGGCATACAAGCAATGCTCTAACAAAGTGACTTTGAAATGCAATTATTGATATAGATCCAAGAGAATGACAACTTTCAAGCCTCTCTAATCACTTGTTGAATTGATCTTCCTGCAATGCAGAGTGACTCTCTATTTATCAAGGATGGATATCATCAAAGGTGCACTATCATCAGTTTTCCTGCACCTATACTTTTGAAAATTAATCTGGTTTTATTGACCAGATTTGCAACCTTTTAACTAAATATCTTTACTATTAGCATGAAACCTGAGGCTTTAAACTCAATAGACATCACTTCTACAAATTTTAGCCAGATGCTCCATCTTCGTCATGGTTGTAAGGTTGCTTGATTCAACCCTTTTCACAGCAGAGGAATGAGACCAATTTTGATTTCTCCAAATGAAGAGCAAGTTAGGCAGAAATTTCTGACAAGCACTCAAGATGCAATTTTCTTCTGTTCACAAGGAAGATGACCAGCACTCTGTTTCTATACTAACAGACTGTTTTGTATCTCAAGTTTTCAAGCTATCACCCAGTTATAACAGCTGCTTCTCAAATTTTAGTAACTCCCCTTTTCTGCTGCTATTTGCACTGAGCAACCCCATGTGAGAATATTTAAACTATGAAGATTTGCTTTACGTAAATGGTAAATGAACGGTGAAGTATAGCAAGGTTGATTTATCTCAGGAATTTGACAGCTGTACTGCCTGCATTTTTGCCAATTAATTGACCAAGAGCATTTATATACTTCGTTTTTGTCCTTTCCATTCTCTGAATTTCCTACCAGGCACCCATGAATGAGGGCTGTAAATGGAACAGGGATCAAACAGATCTAACTTGGATTGCAGAGGCACCAGTCAGATTTGGGACTTAATTTTATCAGGGGTTTAATGAACAGGTAGACAACACCTCAATCAAAGAGCTTCCTGTCTTTAAAACATGAGGGTGTACACTTGGTGTACCCCCTATAGAAGGGTTTATACCTAGTATAAGGGTTCCTTATCCATCACAGTGGCTCTTGAACCGTCACTCACTTTCTAGTAGTGCTATAAATGTTAGCAATAATGTTTAAAAAAGTTGAAGTCCTCCAATATTAAGGTAGGATTGTTCTTTGAAAGATACCTGTGCACATATATCACTGTGAGGTAACATGGTTTTTTTCACTTCTCTTCAGTTAGGAAGTGAAGAGTTTACAAAACATTTGATTAAAAAAAAAAAATTCTATTTAAGGGGCTAGAGATGTTTAGACAGGACTACAAAAAATGCAGCTTGGGTCTTTGTGAGTCATGTGTCAATAATGATGATTCTAGGAGCTGACTGAAGTAATCATGTTGGTGCCAATTTGGGAGCTGCACAGAATGCTTTTGGTTATGTTCATGGTCCCAAAGGCTACATGCACAGGGACTCAAGTACATCTCCTACTTCTTGGGTCAGAAACGTGCCCTGTCACATCCCATCTCTGCATTAGTGAGAGTCCCAGGCAAACATTAGTCAGAAAAAGAAAACCTGAGCTCCTGGATCAGAAGGGAGCTGTAGCATATCCCAGACAGGAACCAAAACCAGACATTCAGGAAAACAAGGTGGAGAGGTGAGAGGTGAACTTCAGAGCACTTCCACCTCATACTCTAGACGCAATATAGGGTTAAACCAATCAATAAAATCCAGCTAGATTTTTTTCCCTGGGTAACATCAATTGAGGACAAAATGAAGGTTATTCAAAGGCAATAACTATGGATATATTCCTCTTAGAAGGGTTAAAAATTTTTAAAATTTAAATGCATCTTATAAATTCAAAAATCAATTTATACACTCAGGACAGAGCGAAGGAGAGAAAGAACTCACAGTAGCACTCATGTTTACTAAGAAACCGCCAATGGGCCAAACCAAAAATAAGGGCTTCCTGCTTATGATTTCATAGCACTGTCCCTAGAACCTAAACGCACTGGAAGGACATCAACACCAACACACTGAGAGAGGCAAAGGTAGCAAAATCTTGTGTACTGCCATCTTTTCCTGGAAGTACTAAGCGAACCAGAGCACCCCAGTCACTGGTCCAGTAGGAACCAGCCAGGCATGGTTCACTTTGAAAAATAATGCTAACTAAATCTCTAAAGCTCTTTTTTAGTTGTCAAAAAAGAAAATGACCTTACCATTCACATAGCAAGACCGTTTGTCAATATCCAAAGTGTAGCCAGGCAAACAGGAGCAGATGTAAGACCCTGGAACATTGATACAGGTTTGGCCACAGGTTCCCAAACCGCCTTCAAGGCACTCATCGATATCTGAAACGTATTTTTGAACAGATCAGGAAAATTCAGCTAGCAAAACCAGCAAAGAGCAAAGAGAAAGAATATCCTTGACATAGTTATCTAATTGGTCACAAAATTTAATATCCCATCACTAAAAAAGGAGAGGAGGATGGGTGTATTGCTTCGTGCATTGGTTTAAGAATTATTGTTTTGTCCGTTATCACATGCACAGTGATATTTTTTTTTTTTTAGAAAACTGTCCAGGGAAATTACCATTCTCCCTAGTGTCTGGGCACTCTGGTCTCTGATTGCCCAAACACAGCGAACAGACTTGCCTCGTACTCCATTTCTGTGATTTGCATTATCATTTGCTATGCAAATGATGCCTGCAGCTGCTTCTACAGTAATAATTTTGCCAACAAATTAACGGACTCTGCAAAACAGCAAAGCAGCAAACAGACTGCCACAGCACTGAGTTCCACATTGAGCTCCTTTTGGTTTGAGTCAACTCTCAAAAATACATACAAAACACTAAAAACCCTACTATGTTCTGACAGCAACAAGTCCAAACCAAGGAAACAAGCAAACTAATTAGAAACTTGGCTTTTAACTGGTAGATTAGGCTACAGCCTTTAGGAATTAAAAGATATTTGACCTATTTATGGTGTTTTATCAGGGCTTGAGGCAGTAACTATTAATTAAGTCCTAAATTAAGGACTTTATTTTTCAAAAAAATGTCACCACTGAGGAGCATATTTGACACTAAGGGGAAAGAAATTAACCCTATAGCAGTACCATGGATGATTGTCCCAGAAAATTTAGATTTCGGTTCCTACTGAAAACAAATACATCTGATAGTAACTTCCCGAGGTACTTGACATCTGGCAGTACCATATCCTGGTATATTTCTTGTATAACCACTGTGAGGGTTGCTCTAAGGAGCAGCTTTTTCCCTGCCCAAGATCTATTTGATGTCAGTGGCTTTTGTTCTGGGTTTTATCGTCTGACTTTGCACATGCAGGAAAAAAGGAATCAACACAAATTTTTTTAGAGACGCATTTGATTAAGTCACTAAAGGACATTGATTCATAACCAAAAATACATATATGTATTGAGTTATTGCAAGTATAGCTGACAACAATTTTTTTTTTTTTTTAATTGTATTCCTGATCAAGAATTTTGGGCAGTGGAATAGGATCTTAGATGATCATCTAAATCAAGTGCAAATTATCACAGTGCTTCAGGAGTTCTGTGAGTGTTAGGTGAGGATTCCCCTAGCTCAAAGAAGGTTGGAAATGGCACCTCATGGTAACTACAAGGAACTGCAATTTAATCAACTCACACCAGCACTTTGAAAGAAACTTTCTGTCTCAGTAACCTAAGGAGAGCTAAGCAACCAGATCTCTGATATCCCGTGGGTCTGGGAAACGGTCTCCTTTAACTGCTTTAAAAAAACTACCTGCAGCAGAAGTGTTCAGGGGTTTCTTCTGTGTCAGGTATCAAAGTTGTTCAAAAAGAATGTCAATGCTTTCCAGGCACCTAACATGTCTGTACAGACTAGGGAATGTTTCCGTATTGTTTTCAGAGTTTTCCCCCAACGTTATGTTCCATGTAGCAGATGAACTAATTTGACAATATATGAAACGAAATCAGAGCACACACAACCGATTTCTGTTGAACAGATTATGAAGGTAAAGCAGAAGCATTTTCAGCAACTTAGTTCCATAAAGCACTCTAATTCTAACCCACAATCTTCTTCAAACAATCAGCTTTCAGGAGCATATTTTCCCACACGTACTAGGGATGCACATGCCATTCTCCACAGCATTAAAGGAGTAACTCTTCCAAATCCCCTCTAGAAAGGCTTGACTGGCTTAGAAGTTTGTTAATGGGCTACAGAAACCGTGAGCTCCAGGTTGCCAGTTTAAAACTAGCTACTCCTGGCTAACATTGCCTGGATGTCATTAAAACTAAAGGGCTTTTTGATAACCCGTACAGGAGGGCTTTGGTGACCTCAGCTCATTGTCACAGCTGCTGTCAGTGTTGAGACGTGAAGGAGTCTGCAGGCATGAACACTGTATCTCTCCCTGATGCGCTGGTTTTCAAATGGAGTAACGGGCTGACTAAGCCGGAGAGTTAATCTGATCTAGTCACCAGTACAAAAGCAGGTGCAAGACTCTTGAAAAGGCTATAATGTAGTTCATATTAGTCAATATACTTTTATGACAATAGTGGCTTGTTAAATAAACATGATGTTATTTCTCTGAGGAAATCACAATTATGGATGATAAAGGCAACTGTGTAGATGTAAGATTGCTAAAGACAGAGGTCATTTGACTAAGCAATGTGAAACACTGATGAAAGAACTATTATTCAATCACAATAAAGAGCACATTAAATATGAATAAGAAAGATAGGCCTGACCTACAGATCGTATCTGGAAGACTGCTTAATCTGAAAAGGGTTTGTGTTCCTACTGGACAGAAAGCTGACCTCTTAGCATGTTACTGGGCAAGAAAGTTTAAATCACAACACATATAAACACAGGAGAAATGAATGACAGTGGGGAAATAATTTTACTTCTGGCAGTGGTCAGACTATATTGGCATGCTGTTTGTATTTCTCAGATAGTGGTTCTTAAAGGATCCTGAAAAATTAGAAAGTGTGTACAACACGGGTAAAAAGCCTGATTTGAGGGTAAGGAAAAGTGCCTTTCTGTGAGACACTTAAAGAGCTCAGTCTGCTTAGATTATCAGAAAGAAGCTTGGAAGAAGGATTGATCACAGTATATAAATACCTTCACAAAGGAAAATTACCAGATTTTCTAAAGAACACTATAATCTTTTGCAGGGAAGATTTAACAAGGACTGATGGCTGAGAATTGAAGCCAGGGAAATCAAATTTAGACATTAAATTCACATTTTAACAGGAAATGTGATTCACTAAGGGAACTAGCTACCAAAAAAATCCTGTGAAGGTCTGAAAAACATCAGTGGATATTCTCAAGTTAAGATCAGACTGGGCAGACATGCCTTAACCAAGCACAGGTTACTGAGCTATGTACCAAGGTAACTGGACAATGACCTGTTATTTACAGGATGGATTTTCCAGCTTTATATCAGTGTAAAAAACTGACTCTCCAAGAAAAAGCACGCTGATTGATCAGGCCACAAGAATTTACACTGCCTCCCCAGTAATTGTACTTGAAGAGAGGATTTCAGGGTTATCAATCTGCCCATTTTCATCACCACCAAAGTTCACATAATAAAGCAAATCCCACACATACTGAAAAAAGAGCAATCGCTCCAGCTGAAGAAAGGCTATAGTGGAAGAATAACTGCCCAATAAAAGACAAGGGGCGCAGCGGTGACAGGCGGCTGGCCCACCAGAGAATGCCCCTTCCAGCGGTAAACAGGAAGCGCCAACAGACACAACACTATTGTAAAACACGCTGCAGCGCTGTGGACATTCAGCTTTTATGGCGCTAACAATGGAAGAGGGTCCTATGCTTAACATGCTCTCTTCTTTGCTTAAAGTCCAAAAAAAAAAAAAAAAAAGAAAAGCTGTTTCTTAAGGTTTAGGAGAACTCGATCATAAAACCATCCATCGGGTGTAACTAGCAGTGCCTTCACCTGCACTCTTAGTGCCAAAGCAAAGCACAGAGCTGCATCCTGCTGTAGCTGTTTTACGTGTCCTGGCAACCACATCCCCAGTGGGAACTTTACCCTGTGAAAGAAATCGGCTTAGTGAACACAAAAGCTGTCTGCAGTGCCCTGACAGCCAGCCCTGAAAGGAAGAATGAGGTTCTGCTCAGTTCTCAAAGGCTTCTTTATGCAAAAAATGCCTTGAGAATCAGCAAAAACGATGAATCATGTCATCATGATGTTGGCAGCTCTCAATGACTTTGCATACAAATATGCTACTTTATTGAGAGCCCTGAGAAATGCTCTGATTGCAGAAGGTGAAGCATTAGTATGCCTGGCAGGGATACAGAGAAACCACAGTGAGCCAGAACTTGAGTTTCATTATGGCCCCAGATACATACTTTAGATACATAAAATATACATGTGCAGATACACACACTCAAATAACCTCACTCAAATTTGGTTCCTGGGGATTAATTCAATCTAGCTATATCTAGCCACTATCGTAATCTTTCAACAAGGTTGAACATGAAATTTCATCTGGGTGAAAGCAGCCCATCCCTTTTATCTATTTTGTTAAAAGCATACATCTCCAAGATCAGAAGATAGCCAGAAATGGAAAAAGATGCTCCATCTATCAGCAGGTCACAATAAAATAGATGAGGCATAGCTCAGTGTCTTCTCTCTCTAATTTTAAATGAGGTTTAAAGTACAACCTGATCACTCACAATTTTTGAGAGGATAGAGGCTGTGAAGTGCTCGAATACTATGGTAAGAAATCAATGTGAATACAATAAGGTGGTTATCAACTCCTGACCTCTTCCAGTCCAGAGCCACAGAGGTGATCATATCACAGATATGACAGCAAGAGCAATCATATGATTTAATTAAGTATAAATTAGAATCAAATTTAGAATTGAAATAAAATTCAGAAATCACTTGTAGACATCTTGAAAAGAAATGGCAAAAAAGATCTCAAGGGACTACAATATCTTTAGTTTTCTACCTTTCTGGACTCAGATATCAAGGGTTTGAGCACTAAAATGGAAAAAAATATATTTTGGTTTTGTCTTCGAAATAAATTCTATATGTAAATTAATAACTACAAAATGGACCTCAGCTTCCTGAATCATGCAACTTTCAACATACTGTTATTGGCTTGCCTTTCGAAGATGAATTTCATGAGGCTATCATCTGGCCCTCTTTGAAAGTCATCAGCAAATACTGTCATCCAGCCCCCTTTAAAATCAGGTTTCAAATTAGATACTAGAAAGTAGTCAGTTTTGTTTAAAACAGAACACAAAATTAGTATCTGCCATTTTCCACTGAGCAAACAATGATGTGTCTCGCAGTATTAGTCATTGGTCCTGGAGTCTGCCCCTTAGCCCTCTTCAGGGTTAAGCTTCATGTGATGTGTGATGCCATTTCTGTCATTTCTTGTAACATATTCGCCTCCTTCCTATTTTGATCTAAGTTTTTACAGCTAAAGTATTTGTCCACATTCAGCTGGATCCAATTTCCAGAGAATTCAATGGGAATCTTCTCATGAATTGGTCTGTGGGTTCAGACCCATGTTCAAGAATTCCTGACTACTATTTGGTAACAATATTTTCAAGCATCTTTCCCCAGGGCAGTATAATATGAAGTGAGCTAGCTGGAAGACAAGGAACTGAAGCTACTGAAAACAAGGAAACAAGCATGCCTCGACTGCAGCCCTTCTGAAATACAGAGGGATACAGTGGGGTCTTAACAGGTTTATTCCTATGTCATGACAGGAGTAGACAATACAGTTGCCCATTTTTTTGGCTCTTACTGCTCCTTATGCGATGCTTGCAAAGAAAGGGGATGGCTGTGAATTAGTAAGGTTTTGACACTTCATATTTCTCAGAATACAACATAAGAAGTTTTAACAGTGTGTCTTCAGAAGGCTGTATGGAGCAAAGCGAAGCCAGGATTTAGCTAATTAAGGTGAATTTAAAGATGTAATACAAAGAGGAATAACTTAATATTCTGCATCAGCAGTGCTCCGTGGTAAGAGAGTGGTGAACCAGTAAGAAAGGAGAAAACTTGAGACACAGAAAGAAGTATCTGACCAAAGAAGCTGACCTAGATAGCTGCAGTTGTCACCTTCAATTGCAGGCTGTAGCTCTGTAGGAATGTGCAGAATGTTAGCCCTGAAGAAGTGACAAGGTCTGATCAGTTAATGTCAGAAGTTAGTAGAGATGTGCAGAATTTAAGAACCTACCATTAGGTAAACTTCAATAATGTGGGTTGTGTTTTGCCTTCTTCAAAAACTTTTTTACAGTATTGTGTTTTTTTTTTCCAAATGACTATCTTCCTTCACTTTTAAAACTTACAAAGTGAGTATTCAAAGTCAGCCCTGAAGCCAAAGTACACCTCCAGTCTTGCAGTGTCCAGAACACAATATATTTACCTGGGGTAGCCCAAGACTAACAGGCACTAGTATCTA
This sequence comes from Calonectris borealis, assembly GCF_964195595.1. Lineage (NCBI taxonomy): Eukaryota > Metazoa > Chordata > Aves > Procellariiformes > Procellariidae > Calonectris > Calonectris borealis. The sequence continues at coordinate 59,420,682 of NC_134315.1, read as the reverse complement.
GTCTAAAATTGATAATGCAAGGGGCTGCTCGAGGGGTTTCTTCAGATGTGTGAAACTTTTTGGTCTCGAGTGGGGAAAGCATCTATACACCATGAGAGAATAAAAAATAGTGTTGTTAAAGCAGTACTTCAGGGGGGCGCAGGCAACAGATTCCAACAGGCATCAGGCCCATCCCCTGGTGTACCATGAATGCTTACATGGTCGAATATGTTAGAAGTCAAAGCTCTCCCAGGACCAACTGCGCACATGTTTTTACCTTGTAGGAATAATAACTCCTGTGTAGCCCATACCATTTTTCTTTAGAGGTAAAACGGTCTATGTTTTCAGTGGGGTCTAAGAAAGATGAGTTATTTAAAGGTAACTGAGTCCCCAGTCCTGACATCAGCTTAAAATAAATTATTAAATCAAGATGGCAATGTCAAAAATTGTAGAAATGCTTCCAATTCTACCATAACTTGCCAATAAATTGATATGTTCATTCACCAGACTAGCCTTGTTCTGACCTCATGATCTGTTCTCCCATACTTTCTCTCTTATAAACCTTGCTGTTGTGGGACATATGGCCCCTCTGAAAGGCCTCTCCTCTCTTGGCATACCAAGTCAGGATTCAAATAATCTCTCTTAAAATAACTGTATAAAATTATGTGAGACATTTAGGGTTAGATTTCATTATCCTTCCACAGGATGAGAAGGTCTTTGATCTTTGAATATCCCTAGAAATAAAAGGAACTAATTAAGAAGTGAGCTATTTAGCAATGTAAGAAGAGCACAACCTAGACCTTCATCTGCAGTGGCAGTATGGAAAACAAGTCTAGAAAAGCCTACACACTTTCCAGTAAGTGTCATTTGTAACAGTTCACTAACAGAGAGCAGACACCTTCTCAATTCAGGGTAGTCCTTATGGCTGGCAGGATGCCACCACAGTCACAGACGATAAAGAACATTTTACAATTGGTATATTTATTACAGCTCACCACGAATGGTCGCCAAGCCACAGTTCAGCTTGCTGTCATTGTTCACAGTTCAGTGGTATGAGTCATGTCTCCCACTCACCACTTTTACCCCCACTATTACCTTCAAAGCCTGCCTCCAGCTTCCTACCACTTGCTTCCACTGCACCCTCTATCTCACATAGTTAATGAACTAGAATATCATGCATCCGGTCTTCTGGTCAGCACATGACATGTATCCAGCACAGAGAGGAATGAACAGGGGAAATCCATTCCACCAAAGCATCCTTCAGTCTTACATTTCATGTCAAAACTTCACCTTTGCTTAGTCCCCTGTAATCCAGTGGTCCCTAATTAAAAAGATACCCTAGCACACCTCATTTTTCGTTTATCCTATGTTACATGGAATTGCTCAGAGTACGGCACAGTAACGTTAGCTCTTACGCAAACGACGACTTCTATTACTATTTCTTGCAGAGTTTGCTGAGCTACCGGCCATCCTGGTTTGGTGCTTTACCTAGAGTACCCCCATTCATACAGCAGCTGAACGTATCTAATTTTCAACAGAAAAGACATAATGCAGGGCAGGTTATTGTCTCCAGTAATGGAAGAGTGATGCACACCAATATGTGAAATATGTCAACTGAAATAAAAAATACATCTTTGCAGCCTTTTGAATGTCAATATTTAGAGTACTCATTGACTCATTAAAGAATAGCCAAGCAATTCCCTTCATGTCAGTAGGATTCTCCTGTTATATGTGAGCTCTTAATTGGGCAACCCAGTAATGTAGAAGTCATAACTAATGTACATCCTCATTAGCTTGTGGAAGTTAGGTACATACTATATTAGCAAATAGTGTGGATCTATAGGAGAGGCTGTGTAAAGTGCAACAGTTGCTGAGGATATGACATACACACCGCATATATTTCAGGTTGAGGTTACGGAGAACGAGGTCTAGTCTGGCCCCATGGACCAAATGGCCATCAACAGCGGAGAGGATAGGTGCTCTCCTACAGGAACACCTTCTGGTTTAGGTTGGCCTAAAGGGAATCCAGTTTGTGCACTTTGAGAGTGCTCTGCAATGTCAAGACAAGCATAGTGAGAGGTGGCAGTATGGAGATTCATTTCAGAAATACACGTCTCATTTGAATTCAAGCATCAGTGTGGAAGCACCCTAGGTGTGTTTGGCGCTCAGATAAACATTGAGTCAGGTTTATCATTTGTACACAGAAAACGCCTAGCTCCTCCTCTCTCAATACAAGAGCATTTAACATGCATACTTCTATTTTCTGCTTACAAGATGGTATTTCTTGGCAGAATGCACAAAGGAGGCACCTGTTATTAAATCACTGGAATCATGTCAAGAACTGAGTCAGAGCCTCTGAAGCCCAAGCAATCTAAGGCAAAAGCATTAACTCCAAGTATTAGGTCTGTTTGCTTGAATCCTTGCAGAGCATTTCCTCACCTCCTTACTGCAAAGCCCACGACTTCATTGGCTCTGGCTTTCTAAAAAATAATTGGACTTCAACATAGCAGGGTAGGGAGAAGGGTTCTGTCATTCTTTGTCTTACACTTTGTAAAGAATAGGAACCTGCATTTTACATGTTCCAAATCACTGGAGCTGATTATACTAATATTAGTGTCATATATTTCACTCAGACTTTAGTACTACAGTATCAAACACACCTGTGATTCATGTATTGTATCAGACGTATTATTACATATAAGCACATATATCTACATACACCAATAAACATAGAAAGAGTAGTTTTTAAAGTTATCTAGCCCACATCTAAGTATATACTAATACATAATCATTAAAATACTCCTTCTATATGCATATAGAAATACAAAAATACACCTATACACAAATTTTACATATATAGAAGCACAAATATGTGCGTGCACATGTATTGAAAATACGGAGACACTAAAGCTATGGCAAGGAATTTTGGTAACTAGGGAACAGTTCAGATCTCTTAATGATCACATAAAAGTTTATCCTGCTTTCTGATAGTTAAACTGACAGACAAGTGACTGATTTCTGAAAAACAAACTAAATAAAATGAGTTCTGTTTATTATGAGAAGCAGAAGATATTGAGAAGAGGATTTATCAATTCTGCCAGAACAACACATAAGCAATCTGTAAAAAAACTCTTTGAAAATTATAAAGCTCAATTAAAAGAATACAAATGCAGTTTTCTTAATCTGTGAACGGTTGGCAACTTACCTATACAAGCAGAGTTTTCAGTCTTTAATCTGTATCCATTAGGACAGTTCCAGTGCTGCAGAGCTGAGAGGCTGACAAAACCAATTTTAAAAACCACTGGCAAAAAAGCAACAAGGAAGAGAAACATAATCTTGAGGGTTTTGAATTGACACTAGAGAAAAACTAGCTTGTATTCAGTCATATCCAGGACAAGATGAGCATGTGTAATCCCAAAAGGTTTCTGCAATCTCCCACTTTACGCTCAGACATTTTATCACAATAGCAAGTTTTATCTTTGCCTTGATTTTCTTTTCACTTTAGCCCTTACTGTGTCTGACTACAACCTTGAAGAAATTCCTGGGAGATTTCTTCCCCACACACGTCGGTTTTTTTCTCTCTCTCTCTTTCTTTTTTTTTTTTTTCTTTTTTGGAAGCCAAGTATGAAATGCCTGACACTCTTGCCACAAATTTAACACAGCTTAAAAGCAATGCTCGCAAGGATCACTGTGAATTTCCTCGCAACAAGCGAAGTTGCTGTTTAAATCTTAAAAGCAGCAAATTTGGAAAACTGTTCACCACAGCCCTCAGTGGAGTATAGGCAGCGAGATCTTCAGGTACCGTCCTTCTCCAAAACGCAGTTGCTTTTTACATACAAACTTGGACGGACTCCTCTTTTCTTTTTAAAGCTCCGCTTGCCCCACCTCTTCTCTTTTTAGTACCACTTGAGTGAACCCTGTGTTTGCAAATAGTAATGTGGTCAGTTCTTTACTACAGGGAACTGAGCCAGAATGCAGATACTCAGCCACCCATAATAAATACAGTCGATTTAGAAAAGCAGCCCCTCCTGCTTGAGAAGTACCTGCAGCATGCCAGCTAAGTTTTATTTCTCAGAGATTGTAGGCAGGTTTCTACCGTGCCTGTTCAATCATGATTAGTTGCATTCATTTTAATATTGTCATGTGTTTTACCACCGGAAACAAACTTTGTCATCAAAACATTTCATGCAAAAAGAGAAAAAAAAAGTCCCTCTGGTTTCTCCGATATATTTCAACTGGAAATACAAATTGGCTTAAGGTCAAGTTCAGATCTAGGGTATGTGTTTGTAACTCTGATTTCAAAGAAGTTGCAACCATCTCTCTCAGGTCTGAATCTGGCCCTTCTGCACTTCCAGGAAAATACCTGCTGTCAGAGACCAAGGCAACGTGTTCTGAGTCTGCATCTCTCACACATGTTGCAGTCATTTATATGCACACATCAGTGCTGTAAGAGGCTACTGTTGTGATGCAATGTTCTCTTTTACACCTGTTTTGCTGAGGTATATAAACTAGAGAAATTACAGGTGCATCAAGCTCATAATTCTTCCAGTATTGAAAAAAATCTCCTTTTGCCCAGTCCTTTGGCCCAGACCAGCACAGAGCATGAGCATAAGTGATTTGCTGAATTTTGAATGTGCTGAGATTTAAGCAGGTGTTTAAATGGTTGACTGCGCCAGGCTTTGTTGAGCTAACTACTGTGAGGCATTCTGGTCCTGTCGTTTTTTTCTTTCCCTTTTTTTTTTTTGAATTTCTGCAGTGTTGTGCTAGAATAAATACTAATACAACAGCTGGATACAGCAGCAGCATCAGATGGTAACCTACAGCTGTACAAGTAGTCTCTGGGAATTCGCCTCCCCCCATATTTGTCTGAATCGATAAGAGTCTAGACTTGCACTGTCAGAAAACAAGCAGCATGAAACCTGATTATAAATTGGGCCACTCTCCGTTAAAAGCAACTGTTTCTTGATGTTTCTGCCTGTGTGTAAGCACATTCTGCTTGCTCAATCTTCACTACTACAGCTAATGCAACTAATTGAATCTGGACTGACAAATGGCAGCCACATTTCCATATACTCTGTTCAGAACCGAGTCTCTATTCTGCATGCTATAAAATACAATAACAGTAATGTAAATTATGCAGGGCCAGACTCATGCCAAACAGCATTTGCTTCTCCAAATAGTCTCCTGGAATACAAAAGGGCAACCAATGTGAAAGCACAGTATAATGCCATCCCATCTAGGATTACAGGATCCTGCCCAGGAACTGTGGTATGTTCCACGTGAACCTCTTTTACTAATTCTGCAGCCGTCGGTTCCTCCTCACACGATTTTCTTCAGTGTTCAAGCTGGGAGCATGCAACCTAAACAGCTCAAAAGGAATGTGTCACTTCTTTGTGAGCAACCACCAGCAGAGTGTTTGCTAGACCGTGAGGGTGGCCGTCCCAGCACAGCTCTGACCTCTTCCAGGGCAGACTCAGACAAACTCACTGAAGGAGACAAAATGAATAAGCTCTCCCTTTCCTATTAAAAGCCAGAAGCAATTTCTGCCTTACTCACATTCCTTTAGTCTCCCATTTACACACATTGTCTTTCCTGAACATCTTCCTCAATCTTCCCCCCCTCCTCTATTTCCTCTTTTTGCCTTTACTCAAAACACAGTCAAAGGCATGTCCCAGAACTTCTCTTTTTTCTCTAAAGTAAAAGTGAAGACAGAACTGTCTGACACACCAATATCACAATGAATTTTTCTGGAAGAAGAGATCGCTTCACTGCAGTCAGGTAAGGAGCGATTAATAAAGTCGTTAATTTTACCATCCTAGAAGTACAGGAATGGTTTAAAAACAGAAAGAAAAATATCTTAATAGTGGGATTACTCTTTTTTTACCCTTAAAAACCAAATATAGCTCAGACCAGAACTAACCCCCAGACCCACAATATGATACGATATGATCTAGGCCGAAGGATGTAAATAAGTTACTTGAAAGTGGATAGAACCAATCACCTCCCCTTAGACCAAACAAGAAAGTTCTCAATAAAGTATAAAATGCATCAGGCTGTACCTAAACTTTTCAAACATACCATTTTTCACCAAGTGGTTCAGCATATGGCACACAATAATTCCTTCACTCCTAAAGTCATTTAGCATTTAAGAAGTCGTTCAAACATGTTTCTACAAAGCAAACTATTGTCACCTACAGGTATTAAGTACAGCAATTTACTTTAGTCTAGCACTCATATGATAAATTAAACTAAAATAGCACAGTAGTCTGTTGTAGGGCTCACCACAGAATCAGTCCAAATGATCTTAAAATTATTTGTCCCAGTACGTCAAATGCAAAGAACTGACTTAGTTTAATTTGACCTGTTGACTCAAGAGACTGATGAACTAACAACAAATAAACAATTTATTCCTTTCTTTTGAACTTCCCGCTTTCTCGGCTAGCTTTGGAAGGTTTTCTTTGCCAAAGTTGGTAAAGACCAGCTAGTGATTCCAATGGAGGGGGTCTGCTCGCCTACCTTGGCAAAGAGCTGCTGATATGTAGTTCAAGGACAGTATGTTCTGGCTGTTTCTAAACTGTGAAGGAAACAGAGCCCTCCCTTAGTTTTCTGGGGCTTTCAATATCTATATTGTATTAATTAGCACACTGTTTAAATCATACATTTGTTTTTATTCTTGCTTACTACACATTACATTAGCTTGTCAGCACTTCGACTTCTTTTCCTGTCAGCCTCCAAAAGTTTGATTCTGGCCTTAGGCATATTCTAATCTGGTTAAAATTATATTTTGTAGTAATCACAATCCCAATTACCACCAACACAGGTTAATGATTAAATGCAAGAGTTCACTGAAATAGTGTAGGAAATGTGTAGTGGCTATCTCTAGTACAAATAGCACAGAGCAGTGAGGAACACTCAGATCCCACAAAACAGCTTCCGGATCCTCCCTGATGGCTTCAGGGAATCTGCCAGCCCCTGGGTCAACATGCTCATGTACGTCTCATTCTGTCAGAAAAGGTAGTGCCACCAGAGCAGTAGCTGACTGACACAAGCAACTTTTATGATGATACTGGGGATTTCTCATCACCTTCAGGAAAAATACACGTTTTTGTAAGCCATGCGTTACACCTACTTACTGAAGCTTGATCTCAGGATCAGCGTGGGGATGGCTGACTCTGATCACCATGCTTTCTCTGACATGACAGTGCTTGATTCAGTACTGCTAATGTCATTTCAGCAGGTTGAGCCTGCATCGTGTATAATCCTGACAGAAGGGACATTATGCGATATTAAATTGCCTGTCAGACAGAGCAGGGGGACGCACAGCGTGAGAGAGTGGCATATTCCAGAACTCTAAAAGCCAGGAATGCCTGAAATCTCCTCCCGAGGTATGACGGCCATTCTGGTTTTGTCCTCAAGCATGTCACTCATTGTTCTCTTCAACAATTTGGAGATGCTTTTTGGCTGGCAGGATGTTGTAATTTAATTTATTAGTAAAATTAATTGAAGAGCGGGGCTTTAAATCATGAAAGCTTTATGAAAACCAAGTGCTATTGTAGGTAATCTCTTTCCAGTTGTCTCAATTTGTTTCACAGCAGCAATTAAAACAAATACCCACTGAATTTTTTTTGGTAGTTTGAGTCCCATGTCTTTTCTGCTACAATTTTTCCTACTGCAATCTGATTTTAAGGAAAAGAAAAAGACAGAAAAAAACCATGTTAAAACCATACTGTTAATTATAACCAATATTTTCTTTTTAAAGAGGTTTTATGTCTAACATTTTGATAGGCACTTTGCCCCAGTTGCTGTACAGTGAATACTTATTTCATCAGCTAGACCACACTGGAATCCACAGAAGGATCCAGAAAGTTAAATATGCGCTCTCTCGTATCCAGACAGTCAGAACAAGAGCGAAACATTCTGGGGAAGCCACATAGCACACTACTGACTTATGACATTTATCAATGTTAGATGATTACTTTAGGCCCCTATGTTAGCAGACATAAAGGAGTAGTTAAAATAACATGTTGAAACAGTCATTTGGCTCTCTGAAGTGGAGATAAAAGTGAAGATAAAGCAAGTAATTTGTTACCATGAATAAGGTCTACGCAGCTTGTTACGTGAGAATATTTAAGACAGGATCTTAGTAACAGGTATGGCATTACTTCACTATCAGGGCCAAAAAATGTATCCTCCCCATGGTTTTTTGCTTGTTTCCATCCCAGGGATAGCTCTGTTTCACCCACAGCAGAATGATTTCTAGTGCACGTACTAAAACAGCCACTCTAACAGATCTCTCAGAACAAAGGCACTGGCTGAAATCTGATTTCACTGATTTTCAGAGTTGCTGAGCACTCACCATTTCCACTGATACCAGTAAGAGACCAGGATTTCAAATATCAGTCCGCAGGTTCTTATTTGGAGTCCATCACAGGTATTGCTACTTTTACTCTATTTATCCCATGAGTTCTGGGCTGGGAAGATGAACAATTAAAATGAATTTTTCAGCCAACTTTTGTCTCCACATTACAGACCTTTTCAGATGGTTCATTCTTCTTGTGACCATGATGCTCTTTAGAAAATAAACACCAAGGGACACTTTATGTTTTTGTTTTATAGCTGCCTCGCTGGTGACATGGAACAGAATCACTGCATTTACCAATTCACTTTGTCAGATTAACCCCATTTCACCTGGTGCGTCTATTACACCAGTTTGGCATACCTACACAAACACACACCTGCATAAGCTGACATCTGTGTATCACATCTCAAAGGCAGAATCAAACAAGATGGACAATAAACAGAAGTAGAAGTATAAACAGGCATTGTTATAGTCAGCTTTCCACAGCAAAAGCACCTGAGATGAACTCAAAAGACTGGAATTACCGGAGATGTTGTCAGTGCCTGGTACCGAGCTCCTGTGAGCAGACTGCAGGATGCTCCCAGTTGCTGCCAGACTCAAACGCTCTGAAGGAGGCGACGACTTCCTGAGCACGCTGCAAGCCACGTTCTCTTCGTGGAAATTTAGCATTTTGCTGTACGCGGCCATGCAGCTGGTGCCAGAGGGATTCGGCAGTGAATTGGTGGGCAACCAAGAGCAGGTGTAATAAAATACATTGCTAACTGCTGGGAATGTTCATTTCCCTACAATTCGTAGAACAGATTCAAGAGATTTCCAGAAGCAAATATGTCCCAATTAATAAATATTTGAGCATTAAGAATCTCCTGAAGAATTTGCCTAGAGCCTGCTGAAAGTAAGCTTGCACTGGAAGCGCAAGTTTTTGATGTGATGGCATTTACTGTGTGAGAGAATTTTACAGGCGCAATACAGATCTAAAGCAAAACAATATATGGTTGTCAGACCCTATCCACAGTGGCCATAAGAGTTCTGCATGTGGATTTCTTATACCATATCAGGTATAGTTGATACAGAAAGTGGCAAGTGATCAGCAAGGGGCTCTGCCGTGGAGGAGGCAGTTTGACCCGACACCACCTCAGAGAGAGCCTCGCAGCTGCAGGCAGTGCAATGCCAGAGCCTATCGCAGACCCAAATGCCACTGTGAGAATGATATCCCAGAACTTGGCATCCAAATCCTGCAGCTACCAAACACACCCTGCTTGAGGCCACAGCTGACAATTCTCCATCTAGACAGGGACAAGGAGAGAAGAGCAGTGGGGGAAGAGGCAGGCATACTAAGTATAAGCAATAGACCACATTATATTTAACTTTTAGATAATGGTTCTGCATACTCCAAAGCTTCAGACAGATCCTGTATTTCTGGTGGGAGTGTGAATACGGAGGCTCCAGCTGAGACTCAAGTGACAGTGGTGATTTCAGAAAGGAGAGAAACAGTTCTTTGCAGTAGTCCCTTTGCCTCTGGAGCCCTGTAAAACACTACTGCGCTACAGCAATCCCCTGAGATTACCTCTAGGAGTCAGAAATAGTATTATTCCCACAGTGTTTTTGAAGAAAATGAAACAACCTAACAAAGGCTTGGTCTCAGGGACTGATCAAGCAAGTACTAAGCATTGGCTTAAGCACTAAGGACCAGGGAAAATCATTTTGTAACAGAGCTGCGTACTAGTGATTGCATAACCAACAAACAAACAGCAAGCAAAGTGGTCATTAGCAGTCACATACATTCTTACAAAATGTCTACTGGGCTGCACGGCAACGAGCAATGTCTGCCTAGCTGAAGAGTGAACGAACAGATTCCTGAGATATATAGCTACCCCCTTTATAGTTGCCAGTATGTATTGGTTGCCGTAGCCTTTGCCTTACACTAGGCTGTCAACCAGCAAAACAGGAAAACCAACAGTGAAATCAGGCACAGTTAGACTTTGTAAATTAAAATGTCTATGGATGCACAGACAAATTCTGGGGCTGCTATAAGCATATGCACAATGTATTAAAAGATTCCTTCATTCCATCTACATCCCCGCCACAGGCTTCCTGCGTGATCTTGGCATACCGTGCAAGATCTGTGCACCTCACTATTCACCTTTTTATAATAAAAGGAACCAATACTTCCCTTTTGCATGAAGGAGGGTTACTTAATTTTACAGCTGTTACAAAGTGCACTGAGATCCTTGTATGTAAGTTAGTACTCAAAATTGCAAAGTAATTGTTAATTTATTACTGCTAAGATCACATAGAGAGAACAAATTAGGCCACAAAATAGAAGGAAAAAGAGAAAATTAATTTGGGTTTGTACATTAGTTGCATCAGAAATAAAAAAACAATATTCTTGCCAAGTGGTGTTGCAAAGCACTGAAAACTTTTAAATATTATTTGTCACTCTCAGAATGCAGTATGTTTACTTCTATACAGAAAAGCACAGTAAAGATACACTTCCTTCAAAGGAGATATGTTAATGTGTATACTTCATTTCTACCAAAAATCATTACACTATACTGTAGAAACTTTTATTTCTCAAAGTGCAAACTGAGTTTATTATAAAAAAATTCCTATTAGTGCTATGAGATAAAATACACAGAAGCCTTCCGTGACTTTACTAGAACTAGCATACGACATCGGTAGGAATACACCAGCTAGCTTATAGTAATAAGAGAACATTTCTGAGACTCACTGCCTTATATACTCTATAAAAAAATGCTTCACACTCTCAAATCACTTACAAGTGACTTCACCAAACTAAAACCAGATAATAACAAACACAGTAGCTAATCCAAAATCACCATCCATAAGATCTACCCCAACCTACTATAACATCTTTATTAAAAACTAGAGTACTTGAGGGCTATTCTGTATAACGTTGCAATCCTACTGCAGTTAAGGTCAACCGGGCATTAGGACAAAATTGTAAAAGGGAGTACCCACCCAAATCCTTCTCAGCAATGCCCGTGGTGTTTGGTGTACCTCTTGGGCAGTGCTTTGAAAATTAGCCATAGGTGCCCAGTTTTCCAAAATGAAACAAGACTCTAGTAAGGGGAGAGGGGCACGGGAAATCTATTCTGAGAGTTTGCATGTGTTTCCCAATGCTAAAGAAACCTCTCCATTTGCGCGTTTGCATTTGACTGCCTTATTTAGAACTGGGCTGACAGGCAAGGCAGAACGTGTCATGAGAAAAAACCTAAATACCTAAAATACCTGGGCCAAACATGAAAAGTCTAATATCATCTATGTATCTCTAGATAGACTTATAGAAGGACCTACCTTATGTATGTTGGCATAGAAGTCACAGACAGACACTCATTCCTGCGTACATTCTCAATGCTCATAGCCGCTCATTGCTGCAAAACATGTGGACCAAGGGCGGGGACTCTCCTTGAATGTTGCTGGATCACAGGCTCATCTTCACGTTCCAGGATTAAATACCCAGAGTGACAGCTCTTTGCTTCCAGACGTGAAGGAGAAACTGATCCTGAGTTCATGAAGTCAATATCAAACTCCCATTGACTGCATTAAAAACATCGGACTGGGCCTATTTTATGGAAGGGACAGATTCTTGCCTTAACCATCAACACAGCTCTAAATAAATACATTTCTTTTTTCTCCCACAGAAATCAAAAGAGATTAGGTCCTTGGGTAAGAGAATATCTCTACCATATGCTCTCCAGGGGCTACTTCAGTATTTTTTAAACCTGTATAATTTAACTTAGGCCTGATACTTGGAAATAAGAGAAATATTGAAAAATATTTCTAATATATTAGAAAATATCAGTGAAAGTAAAGGCAAAATAAGAGGACAATCTGATTAAGGCTTCGGAATATGGTTTTCATGCTATGCGCTTTTACACCTGTCCCAAACACAAGTTGCCTTTGCATGAGCACATGAAATGGACATTTCTTTTCTCAATCTGAAGTCTACAAGAGGTTCCAGCAGCAAACGTTAACTAGTAATTGACATCAACTTTTCTTTTCCTTTACTGCCAATAACAGACACCTGTTCACTACTACACAACAAAGCAATTATACCTTCAGAAATTACCAGTTATTAAAAATTCTTCAAGTCATAGTGTTCTGTGGATCAAGTATTCAGCTACTATTAACTCTTTTGTCATAAGATGAGGAAGAACAATCTATTAAGTGCAGAACAATTCAAAAGAGGACATTATAAGTATTTAAGGCTGAATGGTTTGCCTGTACTGCTGCATGGCTGTTGAGCACTCCTGCTACAGCTACACCCATAGTGAATAAATGACAACATTCATATGTCACATCACTCTGTTCTTACCAGGACCCATCAGATTAAGCATTTTGTTTAATTCAGACAAATGTACAGCCAGGAAAAGACTGCCATATCTTAGCTTCACGTATTTAGTATGGATCAATTTACAATGAAAATTTACCTTCAAAGTTTTCAGGATTTCTCCTGACTAACCAACTGGACTATTCCTAGAAATAATGTGGTCACTATTCCTAGCTTAGAAGAAAAAAACTAAGTCTTTTTGATGCAGCAAAGCTCTTGGCAATTAGTGCTCAGGCAAAGCGGTTAGTGCTTGAAATAATACTCTTGAGAATGGAGGGCCGAAGCCAAGGCAATTGCTTTTCTACTGAAAAACTCAGCTGAATTGCAGAGTTACTGAGAAGCAGCATTTCCACAAAACTAGAAAAAGTAGTCAGCCAACACCAAAGAAGGAAATGGTATGCTACGTTATAAATGGCAGTCACTCTACCTTTCTGCAGCCTCATTACTTAGGCAGTGGATATGTTAAGCTCTGTGAGTGGCAACTTTACGGCAGCTGGCAGGGCTGTTTCTCGTAAACTGCTGACCTTTGAGGATGGTGGAACTGCTGTGAAACTGCTGCACGTAAACAAAGAGCTCCCCCCTCTTGCACAAAGGTGCCAGGCAGAACACAGGTCCCTGATGGCTATTGAGGCCAACTCAAAAAAACATGGATAGTTTTTGTTTGTCTGTGGTCATCAGTGGTTACTTATACACACCAGGTGTGTACAGTGATGAAAGGAGGCCATTCAGTTGCATCTTCACAGGCTCCTTTATCAGGCTGAAAATCTCAGTTGTCTATGCTCTCCTTAGTACACAGTCAGTCATCCTTAGAGACTTTCCTGGTATAATACTTTTTTGAGATAGGTTTGAAACACATTAGTAACAGGCACTTTGGCTATTACTATTTTATCGATACCGCAAATGGCTTACGATCTACCTGTCATTGCTGAAATTATCAAGATGTGGAAGCATCTTCTGAATCTCTCCCATGGCCCAACCTCTCACCAGACACTCTCGCTATTTGTGCATACTTATTCTTGGCATCTGCAAGCTGCCTGAAACAACGTGTGACAGGATTCATCTCACTGTAACTGGAGTACCACTCCACTAAGTCTTGAACTACTGGCATTTGCTGAAATGGCTGTGGGTTTAGAAACATCGTCAAATGCCAGTTCCCAGGATGTGGTCAATAAGTTATTTAGAGCATCTTTTCAGAACCCGTTCCTATGTTTTATCCCCAGCCCACGCAAGGTCGGCATCACACAGTTCATAAAGAGCATGGCCTTTTGTGGAATTTACTCCAAATATTCATCAGAGGAAGAAACCTCATCATTTCAGACATATTTTTAGGTGGTGACATTTGACTTCAACTTCCTCCGGGCCTGTCCCCCTGCCCTTTTGATGAATCACAAGTTATTTGTACTGTAATGGGCTTCCTATAGTTAAAGTTTTGTCAATTCATTCTGCCCAGAGCTTCCTATAACTGCGAAGGATCAGAAAGATATGCAAGGATATGTTTTGACTATAACAGATCCTATAAAAGTACATCATCTTCATAGTTCATTTCTCTCTTCTGTTTCAGTATTCCTCTCAGTAAGACTGAAAATCATTCAGGCAGTTCTGTCCAAGTTCACTCCAGCTATCTTTCTAGCTGGCAGTTGCCATCAAATACTGTCCTAGCTTTTCCCACTTAACATGTGGCCCATCTCATTTTTACAGTTCAGTTAGACTCCTTTGATGGCAAAGGTGTCAATCACATGGTTTCTTGCCTATGTAGCCTCATCAGACTCAGAAAGCCAATCTTTTTCTTTTCTTCAGCCTAAGTCTAGGGTTTCCCCTTCCACAAGTCTTGTTACAAAGCAGTTATCTCAACTCACGAATTAATATTAAATATAATGAACAAATCATGTACAAGAATACAGTCTTTTGTCCCCTTGAGCAGATTTCTCTTAACTCTGCTGAAGATCTTTCCTGGATGCATTTATTGGAACCGGTGAATTCTCAATATTCTTCCTCCTTGCAGTTCCTGCCTGTGATTTTATAAGCCGAAAGATTGGTAAATGAGGTCTTTCCACTCAGGGAACTGAGTACCCTTCAGCAGGGTGTTTTTATTCTTTACTTAATCTTACTTCTGTGTTTCCTGTAGGAATTTCTTCTTTGCTACTCATGCATTCCCCTTCACCACAGCCTTTTTGCTTGTTTAGAATCTGTGTTTGATCAGGTTGCCAATTTAATACTCTCTTCCAAGGCAGACTTGCACATAAATAGTTATACTAAAAATTCTTGTTTCATGTCCCAGCCACCAAACTATCATTTATGTGTTCTGCTTGTACTGAGTGCCTTTCCAAACGTCTATCTGCTGATTCTGGGCCTTTCCAGTCTTTTATAAAAAAAGGAGCAATTGTTTAACCATTATTCCTTTTTTTGGCATCATTTTTGGCTGATCAACCCTTAAAAGAATTTTCATGACCATTCTTCTAATTTCTTTATGAAGGTCAATGAGCTTTAAGAATCACCATTTTTTCTCTCATATCGTTTGATCCAGACTTCATTTCTATGTGAATCTTCAATAGTAAGAAACTGAAAACTTAATTATCTTGTGACAGGCTGAACTTTTGTCTGTACCAACTCACATTCAGGCAATCTCTAGAGCTAAGTCATTGTTAAAGACACAAGAAAATGTCACTTTTTTCTATCAATAAACAAGGAACTTTATTAGTTACCTCTCCTCATGAAGTGCCCGTTACAGTTTCAAAGAAATAGCTCATACAGATATTGGACATAATGTCTATTCAATCGTTGTGCCTGACCAGAACAAAGACCTTTATTTTACTGGCTTGTGAAAAACGTGGCTTGCATTGTTTCTGCTGCTGATTACCCTATCCAAAGGGAATGTCTGCTCCTCTGTCAAAGAGCAAAGAATGCTCAAGCAAGCTAAGGAACAAATAAGCAGCACTTTTGTGCACGAAAATGTGCCTCTGCCATTCTAGAGATATTCTTTCCTGATGCTGAGAAATAATTTGGGGCAATCTTCTACTAAAAAATATTACGCTCAGATTTCAGGCTGAACTCAGAATGATTGGCAGAGAACTCCAGGAATTGAGTGTTTTGTGGATATTGATGCAATGCAGACATGACAGCAAACACTACAATTGCAAGGTGTAAGTGATCCTCAGCTATGAAGTTTGAGTCCCAGAACAAGCAGGAGTGTTATGATTCCAGTTTTCACATTCTTGCTTCAGCAGGAAGGAAATCACTCCACTATGTCACTTTTATGCTAGAGAACAAGAAACACCAAGTGTTTTTCTTTTTTAAACCAATCAGTGAGAAACCAGAACAGGTCACTCAAGACCTGAGAGCATGCTCTGGAAAAATACCCACGGATAATGTCATTCATGTGTAATCTGAAGCTAGCAGTACACTGCAGGATTAGTCTAACACAGAAGAAGGCTCTATCCAAAGTCAAGTAAGGATAAAATTTAAAAGACAAAGAAAAGAGAAAAGTAACATGAAAACAGAAAGTAATATTATTCTGAATTTTGTTTGCCATGCTCTACAGCTGGCTGCTTACCATACTCTTATATTGTCCTTTTTCTCCCTTTGTGATTTAACTTCCACATGATCTTAAACACAAGGGACTGGGCTATGAAACAAAAAATATAATTAGTATGAGTTATTTTTGGAGGCTCAAACATTTGACCAAATCTTAGCAGCATAAAATTCAAGACACATGACTCAGAAGTCGATCCGATCAGCCCATGGCATTAGACTTCAGCATCATTAATTAAATCACGTTCTTACAAAAAAAGGTACTTATGGGTATTGGGCTTAATTTCCTTTTTCTTTGACAAAGGTGTGACTGTTTTAGAGACTGGAAAATACTACAAAGCAGACTATATATATTGTTTTGTTCCTGTTTTCCAAAACCATATTAAACTGGAAAGAATAAGTGAGAAAGAGTTAAGCAAGAACGTGATCTGGAGATTTGTTTATGAATTTACTTTTTGAAGGATTAGAGAAACAGCTGTTTGAGGACTCTAAAGGTTTCCTACAACTGTATGTCTAAATGAATGAAAAGACTAAAAATATATCAACAAAGCTCTTGTTTAGTTGACTGAACAAGCAGCCCATTCAATTTAAGTTATAGTTGCACTGAACCTACTAGTAATTGTCATTTTGCATTGTTCTTACTTTCCATCTAGTCCAGTAGCACGTCTCGAGTACCAGCAGCCCATACCAGAGGCCTCAGAAGAAACTACTTGAACTCTGTCTAAGGCAACACTGGAATACTCTATTCCTGCCCTCATTATACACATACATAAAGCTCCTTTCTCCTGTATTAAGAGAGAAGAAGAAAACACATTCCCTTTTAGCCTTCTCTGGACATGAAGTATTTCACCGAGTCCTCTCTCAGCCACCTTAGTTCCGTAAAAAACAAAACAAAACAAAACAAAAACCCCACACCACTACCAAATTCCTTTGACTCCTCCTTAAAAAGATGTGCCAAATATTTGATTACTCATCGCATTTTAGAATAAAGTACTTTCTTGTCAGAGTATCTTCTCCAAAATGTGGTAATTCACACATTGTGGGTTAACTGGTATTCCACTATTATGAGAGGTTAAAGTTATAGTTGTTTGTACAGTCAACTCCTTTTATAACACTTTTAAGCCAATCAAGTGTCTTTCAAAAATACCAAACCTTAAGTTAGACCAAATATATTTAAAATACATACCTGACAGGTGCTACTGAACTTGCTGCAGTAATGGCAGCAGTTTCACATTCTTTTTTAAACACAAGGTTAGGATGTTATTTCACAAAAAATAGAAATTTTTGAAAAGGTGCGTCTTTTTTAATTAGGTCTTGGGAAAGACAATATCCTTTTGTTCATAGTTGCTTTCTGCCTTATTGATTGAAAAGATTCCCATCCTGAACACTGATGAATAACGTACACAGCTTTGTAAAAAGAATTCTCTCCTTGCTATAGGCTGTTTCAGTCTGATATTTCAGCTTGATTTTGCCACTGTTTAGCAAGAGTCTTTCAGATTTATAAAAAATAGTTCATAAAAATGACACATTAATCATGCCTGCAGTCTGATGTGAATTTCGATATTCTGAAATACAGAGGAAAATTTTTTCAGTGATTTCAAAAGAAAACAGAAAACACCTATTCTATTGAAAACTTCTCATTTTCAACAAAGGAGCTTTCAACAAAGCTCTAGTGCTAGCCTGCAGCTTCTGTGGCTGACTGTAACACCTAGAACAATGCAAGGAATTCTGTGAGAGAAGGCATCCAGGTCAGCATGTTTCCAGTCTACACCCAGTTAGATAATTAAAAAAAGGTTCATTTTGAAATCTCATCTGTGCTCGTGAAGGGAATTCAAGTTGATCTACCTCCCAGCCATAAATGTAACAAATTGGTTGTTTTTAAAAGAAAATCATAGGTCATGATGGACTATTGTGGTATAGTATATCTAGGATTCACACCCTAGCCAGAATTGCTACTGATGCATACCCCTCTTTCTTGCAATAAATGCACAAACTACTTATTCACCCCTTTTCAGTTTACAGGCAATGTTCTTCAAAAAGCTCTGACAACTTTCACTGGGACACAGGCAGGCTTTAAGACCAGCTTCAAGTACATTCTTCAAATTCCCCTAGCGCCTTTACTCCACACTCCAATTTTATAGCTGTCCCCACCTTGTTGAAACTGGGCATGTATAGACCTCCACTCATTGCAATAAGCTGGCAGTATCTTCATCCATCCCTTTATAGCTACCTGTCTGCAGACACCCCAGCACCCTTGCCATGTACATAGCAGAATTGCAAGCAAAAGACTTTGTGGCACGCAGTTCCAGCATTCTCTAGGATATTAGCCTTCCATCGTTTCTCAGCCTTCTTTTTGTATTTTCTCCCATTTCTTCTCAGATTTCCTCTGGTACCCACAGCTACACTCATCACATATTGTCTAAAGCTATAAACAAAGATGAAAGGGTCAGGCAAATACACAGTCACGTATAAAAACAATCTTTTATTTTCACATCAAAACAACTTCTATTTTAATTACTTCTTTGAAAAGGTAATGAGTTTAAAATGTCCATTGTTTAGCCTCTTAGATAGGTCTGAATGTTTTTGCTATTGCAGACATTTTCGTGGTATACACGAAAGTGTTTTCTCTCTTAATCTCCTGCCTGAGAAAAGTATGAGAATCTGATGATAGTGCAAGGAATACAAAGTCCACTGTGATCAATGGCAAGGTCTAAAATAGACACATGGATGCCTGAAGTTTGACTTAGTAAGTGCACGTTGAAGCCAGGATTGTAGTTAACTGTGACAAGTGCTGAGGCCCACTAAGCTTTAAGTAAAAATTAGGTCTATTTGGAATTCAGCTCACGTTACTCAGTTATTTCATTAACCATGCAATTTTGACACACCCATTTTAGGTAATGTATAAAAAGAAGTCTAACCTTTTTGGTGAAATGGAGGATGAACTGAGCTAACAAAGTGCAAAATATACGAAAGGCGATGCATAAACATTGGTTAAATCCTCTCCAAATTCTCCTACCAGGCAAGCATAGATTATAGTCAATCATTTATCAGCAGTCCTGGCTAACTGGGGAGGTCCCAGTGGACTGGAGGTTAGCAAATGTGACACCCATCTACAAGAAGGGCCAGAAGGAGGATCTGGGGAACTATAGGCCTGTCTGTCTGACCTCGGTGCCAGGGAAGGTGATGGAGCAGATCATCTTGAGTGCGGCATGTACAGGACAACCAGGTGATCAGGCCCAGTCGGCATGGTTTTGTGAAAGGCAGGTCCTGCTTGACTAACCTGATGTCCTTCTATGACAAGGCGACCCACTTAGTGGACGAGAAAAAGGTTGTGGATGTGGTCTGCCTGGACTTTAGTAAAGCCTTTGACACTGTTTCCCACAGCATTCTCCTGGAGAAACTGGCTGCTCATGGCTTGGACGGGCATACTCTTGGCTGGGTAAAAAATTGGCTGGACGGCCGAGCCCAGAGAGTTGTGGTGAATGGAGTTAAATCCAGTTGGCGGCCGGTCACGAGCGGTGTTCCCCAGGGCTCAGTACTGGGGCCGGTCTTGTTCAATATCTTTATCAACGATCTGGACGAGGGGATCGAGTGCTCCCTCAGTAAGTTTGCACATGACACCAAACTGGGCGGGAATGTTGATCTGCTCGAGGGTAGGAAGGCTCTGCAGAGGGACCTGGACAGGCTGGATCGATGGGCTGAGGCCAATTGTATGGGATTCAACAAGGCCAAGTGCCGGGTCCTGCCCTTGGGTCACAACAACCCCAGGCAACGCTACAGGCTTGGGGAAGAGTGGCTGGAAAGCTGCCCAGAGGAAAAGGACCTGAGGGTGTTGGTCGACACCTGGCTGAACATGAGCCGGCAGTGTGCCCAGGTGGCCAAGGCGGCCAATGGCATCCTGGCCTGTATCAGAAATAGTGTGGCCAGCAGGAGTAGGGAGGTGATCGTGCCCCTGTACTCGGCACTGGTGAGGCCGCACCTCGAATAACGTGTTCAGTTTTGGGCCCTTCTCTACAAGGACGTTGAGGTGCTGGAGTGTGTCCACAGAAGAACAACAAAGCTGGTGAAGGGTCGGGAGAAGAAGTCTATGAGGAGCGGCTGAGGGAACTGTGCTTGTTTAGCCTGGAGAAAAGGAGGCTGAGGGGAGACCTTATCACTGTCTACAACTACCTGAAAAGAGGTTGTAGCGAGGTGGGTGTCCCAAGTAACAAGCGATAGGACAAGAGGAAATGGCCTCAAGTTGCATCAGGGGAGGTTTAGATTGGATATTAGGAACAATTTCTTCACTGAAAGGGTTATCAAGCATTGCAACAGGCTGCCCAGGGAAGTGGTTGAGTCATCATCCCTGGAGGTATTTAAAAGATGTGTAGATGTGGTGCTTAGGGACATGGTTTAGTGGTGGACTAGGCAGTGCTAGGTCTTTTCCAACCTAAACTATTCTGTGATTCTATGATAGTCATCACTGTTCATAGTGATGATTGATTCAGTATTGCATTTCAGAAGATATTATACAAATTTATTACAGGTGATAAAATCTATCTCATAATGATTCTACCATTAATATTAACCATTTACAGTATAAAAATTTGCACCTGTTACCAGAAGTATTTCTTCAGCTCTTTAATTAAACCAATCCTGGTGGGTGATGCAGGGCACATGTCTTTATTGTGTGATTTGGCCTTTGTATCAAATTCCTATCAAAATTTGCCAGCAAATTTGCTGGTTTGACATGAGGTACAGAAGCATGTCCAGGTTATATAACTCTGTTGTCTCAAGAAGTGTGGAAAAAACAACGTACCTCATGTTTTCTTGAAAGAACATGCCCTTTATAATACATTCCATCTTTGATATACTGATAGCATGCATGGCCATAGAGATTAATTTCTAACTTTAGGACATGCTAATTCCACAGGGATTAGTCAAACCAAAAGGTTTCACATTTGCAAGTGAGTTCTCTCAAACGAGCTTTGTACCATCTGAGTCCATAACCACACATACTAGTAACACAGAAAGGAACACCAAGGTTAATTCTAAAAGCATATGCAGGGGTAAGCTAATTTTGCACTTTTTAACATCTCACCTGCTTCCTTACTATAGCTCCTATGGTCTCAAATAATACTCATTCTATTATTCCTGACCATTGAGCACCATCATGTAGATGCTATGGAGATTTTTCAGTGTGTTCGTTTTCTGCCATGATTTTATGTTGGAGGTTTTTTGACAAACAAAAAAAAAACCAAACTGTGGTTCTCAATTCATACATACTCCTAACCATAATATCTGAACCTAAAACAATAAAAGCTCCATTATTTACTTCAGGCAATAAAAAAGCAGCCTCAGAATAGACAATTCGTTATTATCATTAATAGCCAATTCTGCATTCATTGTTATTATTAATATTAATACCTGATTTTTTAAACACTGGGAGGCATGCTCACAATTAACTTTCACTATGCTCATTGAACATCATTACACATCCAACATGACCTGAGGACAAGACCTCCTCTTACTGTATCTCAAAATGTATTATATTACTACAGTGTAGTACATAATATCTATGTAATATATAGGTATATAAGACTGTGTGTTGTATTACACAGTACCACAAAATTTCTGTACAGAGATTTCTGAAATTGAGGTATATAGACATATGCATCCAAGGAAATTTTAAGGCTGAGATTTTGCAATAAGATCATTAGATGTAAGTTAACATTATTAATATCTAGTATCTCTCACAGAGTTATTCATAATAATATCTTACTTGAGCTTCAGATATTAAAGAAGCTCCTTTGCCATAGCATCTGCAAAATGACAATATGATGTGTATTGTACCTCTCAAGAATCCATAAGCTGTGGCTACCTAGCTTGTCTTGATTGGCCTGAGATCACTTCCAGTCCAAGATACTGTAGAAATAGAGCTGTATGACGTCTCAAAGCACAAGCTGATGTCAGAAGAAAACTTGTATTTTCAAATAAAGTTTTGACCTTGACAGAAGTAGTTTAAACTGTTTTCCTATTATTTTTAAGTATATAGTTTTTATGAAGGTTGTGATTAATGTTTGATACATGCAACTAGCACATCATACAGTAAAATGAAAGAAGAGAAAACAGAATGATGTTTTAATGAAAACAAAAAATAGATCTTTAACCAGGCAACAATTTCATGCTGTATTTATCTTTTGAAGAACATCATTCTTTCACATCCAAAGTCACAAACATAAAAAAGGAAAATAAACAGGCAACATTTTTCTTCTCTTCTCCCTCCTACGCACCACCCTTCCCATCCAGTAGGCTGCATTACATCATGTAATATATTCTGACCACCACCTAGCACCAACCTGCTTCCACATGCAGTATCATCATTTTGGATTAATTTTACCTATTGTATATTCCATCTCCTCCATCCTCACCCATGTTCAACACAGATACTCAGGCCTAGAGCCCTCGCTTTTGAAGGTCATTTGAGAATCCATGCTTGACCTAGAACAAAGGAGAAGTCTTTCCGACTCATCTGTGTACCTTCGTGCCCAGAGCTGCTCTCCCGCATTCACTGTTCGAGGCTTCAGAGACAGTGTTTCAAATTTCACATAGGTCTCTTTTGCAAGGTCAGCTTCCTTTGCAGTTTTCGGTTTCACACGAAGTTTTAAAACTTTGTAGAGTAAGAAAAATATCAAAGGTAAAACAAACACACATGCTGCACTGCTGGCCAATATCGGAATAGAAAACTGAGAGCTGCTTTCATCATTTAACCTATCAGTGGAGAAAATAATGCACTGCTCTTTTGTAGGTGGCACTCCTTTGGGTGAGACACATGCCATATATTGAGTACTAGGTTGCAAACCATCAATTGTGACTTTGTTTTTGCTAGAATCAGTGCTCAGAGGCAACATATCTTTCTCACCATACTTTGAGTATAACACAGTCACTGCAGAGTTGCTTGTGGCATTGACAGTTTTCCAAGTTAAGGTCACTCTTTCATCAGTTTCACTGATCACTCTTAGGTTCTTTACAGTAACATTTTGCTCAGCCATACCTGCTGTATTCATTGAAGTCTCCTCACCTTTCTTGCTTATCTCCCCAGTCTGCTTTTTGTTTCCATTTGTCACTGCTTTTGAATTTTTCTTTCCATCGAACATGGGCCTGGATTGCTTCTTGTCAGTAAACCTGATGCTCGTTGATCTTTCAGTGCTAACCAGCGCTGTGGTGGTTGGTGTGGTGGAGGGAAGAGGTGTGGTTGTCCTCTCAGGTTCCTGCCTGGATTCCTCCTGAGTGGTATTCTGTCTCTCTGCCTCTTGCTTCCTTCCATACTTCTGTGGTGACACAGTTGTAGTAACGACACCAACCACTGTGACAGTAACAGCAGCTTCTGACATTCCTGCCAAGTTCTTGGCTTTACATCTGTATTCTCCTGCGTCCTTGTATGAAATCCCTGTCAAGCTTATTATGGACCATCTGACACCCTCTCCAGGTGTTTCTTGAATTACTACAGGAAAATACAAAGAGTAGAACATTATAAAAGGGAGCTAAAGAGAAAGTAAACGTTATTAGACTACTTCTTCCCTTAAGTTATTTCTGCCAGAAGGAATCACATGTATTAAACTTTTAAAAAAAAAAAAAACAAACCCAAACCAAACCCACCCGCCCCCCAAACTATGCAACTCCCTGCCATATTATATTATTGCAGAAAAGTGCTCAGCTTGGGTCAAAATGGAATTGAATGTCTGGAGGAATTACAATATAACTTGCAGTTTCACTAAGTAAAACAAAACCACATGAAGAGAAATCAAATGTCTTAAAGCTAAGTGACTAGGAAATACAAATCTCACTGACTTCAAGTGACACTGAACACACTAGCCATTTAAAATATTGTTTGAAATTACCTTTGTCTTAAGATATTTCAGTACTTTGGACTATTACCTTCTTCAGACCTATGATTTAAGATAACTGCTAACTACTTGGCATTAGCAAGAAACATTTTTTATATTTAAGTTACTGCATAAATATCTATCGTAGTAGCTAGAATGATATGAGACAATCACAGCCTCTTTAGCATGCAAGATGAGTGTTGCAAATAAACAATTGACATTTGCAAATAACATAGAAAACATGATTTTGGAAAATCCTATGTTTACAATGCTGAGTTTTAAGCAGCTCAGTTATGGCCTCACTAGTTTTTTTAACACGAACATTTTGAACCAAAACAGAGACTCCAGTAATGAATTCTCCTTTCTGCTTTTCAGCTTCTGAGTTAGACCCCAACTATCCCAACTTCCATTTTCCTTTATTCTTCCCCCGCTTCATCCACTTCCCTCCTCCACGCATATTGTTCTTATTACAGATCACATCCAGAATCAGAACAGTCTGTTGGACCTGTTCAGACCAAGACCTAGACAAAGAATTTCGTAACAGCTGTTGCATGGATACAATTGCCAGCTTGGTGCAATACCTGGTCCATTGTTTCTCATTATAATGATCTCAAAGCACAACCAACCCAACAATTTCAGGCTCTCCCATTTCCTATAAAAAAGCAATTATACCTGTATAGTTCACTGGTATATTGTCTGACCTAGTCCAAGTAAGCTGCGGTGTTGGGTAGCCGGTCGCATCGCAGCGTAGGAGAACGTTGCTTCCCAGCGGGGAAGTGATTTTTGTCGCCGACGTCATCACGGATGGTTTAAGACACTGCTCTAGCTCAGCTTTCTGGAACAAGATTCCTGCCAGGCTCTCAGGTCCACTACATGAAACCAATGGATCAAGAAGTACAACTGAGTTGTCCACGATTTTGGAAAATTCAATTAGTTTTGAAATGCGACAGTCACAAAACCATGGGTTGTCCTGCAAACCTGAAGCAGGAAGGGAAGAGGGGAAATAAAAAAAAAATAAAATAATGTTGTCAGGCAATATATGGATACCATGATTACAGTATGATGCATGACTACCACCAGGTACAATCAAGGAGAACCGTGGACCTGTTCTGAGTTAATCTTTTCTCTTTCAATTTGTATTTTTGTTCGGCTGATTGGTGGGGGAGTTTTTGCAGAGGTGAGGAAGAACAGTATGAATGTTTATTAAGCTAAACTTTTTCTTCACAGAAGTTTACAGGAGCATAGTAATATATAGCACTACCTTTGCTTAACTTTGCTATTATCTAGGAAAAACCACTTTGAAAAGATATCTTAAGACTGATGATACATTTTCACCTGCCTGTGCCTTCTGGAAAGACAGCTTCGCAGGGCTGTTGCATCCTGTCACTCTCCTCTGCTCTTAGTCCTTCTTTGGGCTCTTAGAACTTGATCTTCTCAGACCCTTTTTTCAATGCTTGCAGAGAACATGATGATTTAAGGGTTTAGAGCTTACACCAATATCTCTGCCCCTTGAAAAAGAGATAAAGGCTAAGGAGACAAAGCTTTAGGCCAATAAAACTCTTATCTGGCTCTGAACTACACCAATATTCTTAGAAATCTGGCTTCAATTTAAGACAACCTCTGAAATACATTCAAAAAGAATAGCAGAAGAGTAGGAAATGGGAAGGTCCCTGGAAAAAGCTGATGACTACAATATTTCCATGATAGTACACAAGAACACTATCTCTCCTCTTCTGTTAGAGCCTATAACATTTGCTTCTTGATTCCAAAGTCTCTGAACGAGAGGCTTCTCCCTCTTGGTGAACTTAGTATGGTGAAAGAGAGTACCATTTCTGAGAAATATAAGTCTAAATCCTCAGCTGGTATTGATTACTCTGCTATGTTGACCTTCATAGAGCAACAGCGGCTTCACCAGGTAAAACACCACACAGCATATCACTCATGAGTTCAAATATTTCCTCATTTGACTTATACTTTTGGGCATACCTTTTTCATTTTTAACAATAAACAGAACCTACGGTCTGAAACGAGGGATGGTATGCAAGAACCCTTCGCTATTGAATTTACTGGTTAGTGCAACAGAGAAGTCATATTAATTAAACCAAAATTAAAAGAAAAAAACTTGAAACACCTGCTAATATTGTTCAGGGTGTATTTTTAGGAATTATCAAAACAGCTAATGGAAAAATTCCGCTTTTTCTTCTGGAAGAAACCTGTAGATGAAAGAATACATGAATAATTAACTACTGCTTCCTTTTATCGCCTGACCAAGATTAGGTTATTTTAAGCACAATGGCAGTGATTGGTTAAAACCATGGTAAACCCCAATTAATCCCCGCTCTTTAAAACAAGACTTGACCTGAAGAGATTCCATGACTTTGACATCACAATCCAATTTCACCCCTTCCAGACATAGGGGATTTTATATCTATTCACTACTTATTGTCAGCCAGAACAGAGAAGAAGAAATCAAGGAAACTGTACCAGCAACGGCTTTTCTTTTAAAAAAAGGAAAAAAAAATCTCCAAACTATAAAAAATTTTCCTGTGAACTTCACACACATATTCACAAGAAAAGGAGATACCATCCGAATGTTTTCCATATGTCTAGGCACATCAACTGTTTGTGCTCATAAAAATTCTGCCCAATCAAGCACATGTATGTAACTATTTGTACTCATCTTTTAAATTAGGCAAGCTTTAGTTTGTAGTTGGAGAGAGTTAGAGACAATATTCCTGTAATTTTTTTTTTTTCATTCTCACTTGCTTATAAGGGGTCAATTTTCCTCACTATGTTAAGAAAGAGACTATATGAGTATTTGAAAATTAAATTCCCCTAAGATGTAAGAGGGAAGACAGGATCCCCTTGAAACAAGGCCTCAACTGCCAGAGTTCCTCTGTAACAAATGCTGCTAAAATGCATGTGAGCTCCCAGCACGGCCTTGGTGCTATCCAGAGGACAGAAGCATGGGGCAGCTGTGGCTACAAGCAGGCAGCAGGGCAGGAACTCTGGGTCCACACCACCAGTCAGGACAGATTTGCAGCATCAGTAGGGCTCCCATCCCACATACCAGGCAGCAGATTCTCCCTTACATTGAATGGTACTGAAAATATTTCTTCTGCGACCTCTCTGCATCCTACAAGCCTTACTGCAGGAAAGGATGGGGTTTATTATTGTTTCTAATACTACTAGCAGCGCTTACAGGCCTTTCAAATAGAACCATAGAATGGAAAAGACCTTTAAGATCATCGAGTCCAACCATAAACTTAACACCGCCAAGTCCACCACTACACCATGTCCCTAAGTGCCACATTCTACACGCCTTTTAAATACCTCCAGGGATGGCGACTCAACCACCTCCCTGGGCAGCCTGTTCCAGTGCCTGACAACTCTTTCGGTGAAGAAATTTTTCCCAACATATAAAAACATGGCTTTCATTCTAGCAGTGTCCCAAAGAAGACCCAAAATTGTTACAATAAGTATCAGAAACTGACAAAATAGAAGGAATGATGAAGCAAAGATGGATAGTCCTTAGATTCCAGATAGTCCTTTTTCCAGTCTGGGACACAGGTTTGACCATCTCAGATCATTCTGAAGGCCTAGTTTCAGCTTCAGAGGAAAGCTGTAGTCCCAGAAGACTCTGCACTCCTGTGCTTTAGTGCAAAGAAAGAGTTATTTCAGTTAGTCACCTCATCTCCCCCATCCATCATGCTTCCCAGTGGAACCGGCTAAAGAAGCAGGACTTACATATATATATACAGCTATAGGAGTTCCTTCCTTGCCTCCACGGCTCATCCCTTCTATTTATCTGTGTCTTGCCAATATCTGACAGTATTCACATTATTTTTAGTAAACTTGCACAGCCATTGTAAGTCATCAAGTCATGTGAATTCCCAAAATGAAAAGATGAAAGCACTATTGAGTTGGAAGCAAGGATAAAACACTGAATTTGATTATACTTCAGTTAGCTATTGAAGAGAACAGAAATGGGAATGTAAACCTAGTTTCCAAACTACAAAGGGCATTCTGAAATTTAACAGCTTGTGTTTACAAGATGGTAAAAGTGAGAACAAACACATGAAAGAATAAAGAAAAGGTTAAAAAAAAAGGAAAGAAAAAAAGAAGAAACTGGAAAAAATGGGGAGCTTTAATAAAGCAATGAGATGGAATCCCCTCAGGAAAATAATTTCCTAAGAAGACAAAATAAAAATAATGATAAGTCTCCAATGGCACGTGTATCTGATGGAACACCAAGCCTTTATAAACCCTGGATTTTTTTGTAGAAATATTAAGGCAGCTTGTTGAACTGAGAAAGAAATACTAACCAAGGCAAAACAAATGTTGGTAAATATTTATGCATTGCAATATACCAATTCAGTGTATTTTAACATTAAATATGAATTACAAACTGCTCTAAAAACCTTTCTTTATTCTAGATTCAGCATATTTTAAATTTACTCTCACACATTTATATGTATGCTTGTGTACAACGGCAAATATATGTATATGTGTGTCTGTGCATGCACATTTTTTCAGTCTTCTCAGTAGCAGGGTTTCCCATGCTGTGTCAATATGGACTTTAGCATTTGAAATAGCTACAAGTGAGATTTCCTTTGTAAATCAGTAACCAGTCTCAGACCATAACTTGTAAAATATACTGCTTTTCAGTTGCTGTAAAATAGCAGTATGTGAAATATTCAAGTTTTGGGCTGATGGAAATATTCACCACAGCTTGGGCCAACCTACCCAAGGCTCTCTTCCAACTGAAGCTACAAAAGTTTTGATCCATGGTTCTGAACAGTAAAGCCCACTTCCCGCACTGTGTCCCAGTGTTTCCTACAGACAGTAATTACTGGGGAGCAGTTTCAGGAAAAGCAGCATCTACCCAATGGCCCAGTATAATAGCTGGGAGCCTGATGGACCTGCAGCATTTCAAATTTTTGGCACTTCTACGTGCAACAGAGGCAAGATCTCATCTAACTGCCACCCTATCAAATCCTGGATTCCTCTGTTCCTCTCAGTGACTCAATAGATGTAATTTTCCATATGGAAAATGATACTGCCATCATTCACACCAGAAATCTCAATCTCTGTACAGCAGCCAATGCTGAAACTTAGCTGTGATTTGGATCAAAGTATCAGGCTATAGCTCCAGAGGTAACCAAGAGAGGGCCAGATGAACTCACACATTGGTCCCTCAATCATTTCCACTGCTTAGTTGTCAGCTCACTGCACAGCTTTGTTTTGAACTGTTCCAAAGGGCGCTCTCCAAGACAAAGCCAGATGTGGCTCCAGGGACAGTTCGCACTCCAGGGATTGCTTCCTGAAAGGCGTATGGATGAGACCACACCAGGGATGGCTCTCTCTATCCTATCCTTGCCCTCGACATAAGTGCAGCAGGCTTTGCACCTCCAAACTATCCTGCATGCCTATCAGCCCATCAGGCATACAACATACCCTTGCTATTTTATATTACAAAAGCACAATTCTATGGGTTGTAATGCAATTCTCACATTACCTCAGGCAGTTTGAACTGAAGAAAAAACACCCCCACCCATACAGTCACATTTTAGAGTCACTGCAGCATCCCTTAGAGCCCACAGAAAACCAAGGGAAACCTGAACTTTCTCTTACATGCAACCTTCTTTATGCTCAGTCAAGACACTGAAGGTAAAATTGCCTCCTGGTGTTAAAAAATACATGTGCACACACATTTGAGTTTGGGGCTTTGCTGTTGTTGATCTTGTTAATTAAATACAAGTGACAATCTTGTTTTGCCAGAACTAGGAGAGAAGCCAGCTCAAGCCATAATTTCTTACACTAAGTAGAATCTGACTGCTGTTTTCCTGACTAGACAAAAACAGCATTTATTTGCTCTGGGTTCTAACTTCTAGCAGAGCTCTGGCTGCAGTTACCATTCCATGTAGGCACATAGGTCAGGCTGAACGCTCCCACAAAGAACAGCTGGAGCACATAGGACACTCTTAAGCATCAAAGCATGCAATTGTGGGCATCACATTTTAAGAGAAACCTTTTTTGTAAAACCCAAAGGAGTCCAAAGGGAACCAGTAACTATGGTAGAAAATGAAAAAAAACCCCAAACCTCACAGTCTATAAGAAACTGGTGAAAGAAATGGTGTGATTAGTAAAGGTGGCAAACAGGGAAGGAAAATGTATGAAAGGTTACTATAAGAGATGGTAATTAGTTTTTCTGTATGTCCATTTCATGTAGGACAAGAGGTAATCAGCTTAGTTTGCAGTAAGGGAGATTGAGGTTAGATATTAAGAGAAACTTTCTCACTATCCTGATAGATAAGCACTGGAAGACGTTACCAGAGAAGGCTCTGGAATGGTCTGGCTGCAGGCTTTAAGAACAGCACTAACTTAACCAGAATGGTTCAGTTCATCTGGATCTGCATCCCAGCAGGCTAGAGGCCTTTTTGAAATCCTTCCTGATCACATACCTCTGTGGTCCTCACCTCCACCTCAGAGGAAGAGGAGAGTACCTATAGGAAATGTTTCTCCTCCCTCACGCTCCAGCAATCCCAGTAGAGATAAGGAGGGGTGTCAGAGAGGAAGCAATGCCACAGAGCACATCTTGCTCCTGTTGTTCTAAGCTGACATCTCCTACGGTTGGAACATTATAGACACATCTCAACTCCTAGGTCACCTTTCTAGCCTGATAGTTTCTATCATCCATTCATTCCTGAAAAACAACTGCTTTGTAACAATCCATCAACAGCAACCTAAGGACGAGCCGCTGGCAGTGAGCGTGAGTGGCATAACTACAACTTCGCAAGCTCCAGTAACACAGATAATAAAGCTAACACTTAATGGAGACTAAGTAAGCTTGTCAGAATAACCCATGACATAAAGAGCACTGCACTTTCTAATCTCCAGAGGAAAGGCATGTTTCCTTATTCACTATAGAGTTTCTTATATAGCAAGCACTGTCTGTCTGCATTGGGATATACTCATCAGAAGGCTATGTTGTCAATGAAAGAAAATTCAGCTAATTATTCACAGCTTACCTAAGGTAGATTTACTCAACACAACACAATGAAAGTACTACCTGGCATTTTGCATTCTCAGATCCAAACCTGTAATGACTGCACAGAGCCTCCCTCAGCACATAATACTAAAAAAAAGAGAAGCAAGGCGCTGTTTGAACCCAGTGTGTGTTCACCTCTGGAGATCTGTATTCAAACCCAGTTGTAGTTCGTAAATGAAAATGATCCAAAGGTCACATCCCAAGTCTCTAGAGAACTCAATGCTGGCAGCAGAGGGTTTGCCAGGACTAGAAAATGCTGGCAAAGTGCCTGCACCAACAAAGCCTGCAGATGGTTGCCCGGGGGAAGGGGAGGAGAGAAGAGTGTGTGTGGTTTTGGGGTTTTTTGGTGTTTGTTTTTTGGGTTGTTTTTGTTTGTTTGTTTCTTTTGTTTTGTTTTTTAAGTGGTGAGAGCTATGTAAGACAAGGAAACCAAATAACCTCTGGGACTCCCACATGAGATCATCAGGAGGATTAGATCTAGCACAGTCAGCTCTTACTTTACTGCCTCCTGTAGCCTTCAGTGTGGGGACAGGGAGAGGGGTACTAAGCTGGACTTACTTTTACAGCTTTTTCTTTTTTTTTTTAATCCTGAATAAACAAAGATCCTATTAATGCTGCAAACCTACAGTTACCATGCACGTGAGGAACTCGTTCAGCCTACTTGCATCTATTAAGTTATATACAATCTCATCTGAATGAGATTTCAAATTGCAGCTTCTGCTGTGAAACAAAGCAGCTGAACAAATGAACACTGAATAGCAGGGGTTTAGATCAAGAAATTGGAAATACTGGGCAGTACAATGCAGGGCAGATCTTTACCAGTGGGTATAGTACTACTGCAGTAGAGAGAGCCAGCTGGTTTTCCTCCCTTCCACCTGCAACACTACACAAACATCAAAACATGACTTATACATAAACAGAAGAGAACACTATTGATAGAGCTGTTCCAGCCGTGTTCTGAGACTGCAGAAGAGAAAGGGGTTACCTGCAAGACTAGGAAGTGGAGAGAAAGTGTAAGATAAAGCACAAAGTCACAAACTTTGGTTGTGATGGTATACTAGAGACGTGGAATAAAATTACAAAAAAAAATCAGAGTCTGGCCAAACTATTCTTAAATCCTTACCTTAAATACTACAAAAAGTACTGTGAAGTTGTAGGGATCAGATTCCTATTCTCCCTCTCATATTCAAGACGTAAATTGGGAAAAACTTCAGGATAATCAGTCAGCTTTAGAGCAATGCAAGGCCAGCAGGAGACATGGGGAGAGCAGAGTTGCCCTCTTTTGAGCCACCACCACTATCTGCAGCACTGTGTCTCAAGACAGGCTTCACACGAGCATCAACTCTAGCTACTTGTTTGGCTTGTGAGCCACTGGAAAAAACAGTTGCAAACGGACATGCTTGCAGTTGCAACCACTTACAGTGATGAGGGAAATGTCATCAGAAACACAATTTTTTGAAGCCTTGCATTTATATGGATTCTGAATACTCCATATGGCCTGTACCCCTGTAGACGGAAATCTCATAGATTTTACCTCAGTTTTACAACCTTGAAATAACAACATACATGGAGGTCACTATCTTCATTTTATAGTTTTCTGTCACCAACAGAAAATAACTAAATAATCACAGAGCAAACCAGAAGACTGACCTGGATAAAATCCACTCTTCTGAATCCCAGGCTGGTCCCCTACCTGCTCTCACTTGCAACTTAACATTTAGGTACATTTTAATGAGGTTTAACGTACCCAAAATTACTCTCTGGGTCGCCAGAATGTCTGTGTTCTTGGACAGGACAGCTTCTGAGAAAGGGGGCCAAATGTCCATCAAGTCTGACGGCAAGGTGGTTAGCTTGTTGCTGGATATGTCCAGGTAGGTGAGGTTTCTCAGGTACCGGCCAGCATCAGCGGGAATGCTGGTCACTTTATTGTTGTGTAAATCAAGAGTCCGTAGGTTGGGCATCTCTGCCAGTGATTCCCAAGGGAAAGTGGAGAGCAGATTACCATCCAGCCGTAGCTCATGCAGTTGTTTCAAGTTATAGAAACTGCTGATATCAATGTTGGCTACACAGTTGTAAGTTACCCACAGGTATTTGAGATCTACTAGGTAGTAAAAGGCTTCAGTTGGAATCCTTCGTATGACAGTTTTCTCTATACGAAGTTTTACAGTATCCACAGGAACATTTACAGGGATCTCATACATGTCAGGATCATTACAGAGCACAGACCTAGCAACAGGGGGGGAAAAAAAACCAAAAAAAAAAAAAAGAAAAAAAAAGAGAGATATTGGCATTTCTCATTTCTTTATCAGAAATTTGTATTTCAGATTTAAATGCAAATGCTATTACTTTCCGCAACACTACTAGCAGAATAAAGAACATCAAATCAAGAACAGTCCTCTTCATTTAAAAATTGAAAAGACAAATGTGGAGTTTCTGAAGGGAAAAGGAATACAAAATAGCAATGATACTTTCACATGAAATCTAGATTTGCTTTTTTCTAAAGCATGTAAGTACCATCTTCTGTCCATCATTCTATAGACAACTGAAAAACAGAAGCCATGTATAAGGAACAATACATGCATGTATCTCAAGTGGGAACTGCATGCCATCTGTTTTACTAAAATTCAGAATATTGGATTACTAATTTCTAATTTTTCCACATGATGAAGATTCAAAGTATTTGTCTATATTTACCTTTCAGAATAGACTGAAAATTAAAAATGTTAGCATATTTCTTTAAAGGAGAGCTTTCTAGCCCTCCTTTTGATGTCTACGTAGAAATGACCTGCTTTTTATAGGTGCTAAGAACTTTCTGCTCCCATTGATTTCAGTCAAACGCGGTTTCTCAGTATTTTCAAGAATCACTATGTTTCCATTTCTTTGGGGTACATTGTTTGCACATATTAGCTTGAAGATTCCCCTCCCATCAATAAGCCTATCTTTAATTTCCCCCCCCCCTTTTCTCTATATTCTTCCTTTGTTTTACTTTCTCCTCATGCAGCTTTATACTAGATATGTTGTGACAATAAGTAGCAATGTCAATCAGTATCTCCCAAAATTGACATGACAATACTCAGATCATCAAATTTCAAATTAAACTCTTTATTACCAAAAATTATATGATTTTCCTGCAGGTTGAAAAAGAAGAAACTACTGCATTTATTTAAACTAGAATCACCTTACAGTAGACAACTAGTTTGTAGAAATAGAAAGGACATTGCGATAGTAGGAAAATCATGGAGCAGAAAGAAATTGCCTTCTGCAAAAACTGAAGATTTAGAGTAGCTATTTGCTAAGTACCAAGTCATAATCACCATCTGCTCCTATTCAGGAATGCTGCTAGCCATATAACACCAGTGTAAAATATGCCTTTATTTTAAGTATGCTAGAACTAATTTGCAATGTTTGAGAATGTTATTTCCAATTTCTTCAACCCTTTTCCTTATAAATTGCCTTGTATAACAAATAATAAAATATATACCTTGTTCCAGTGCCATCACTTCTGCCATGGTAAACGCAAGTGCATTGTGAAGGACAAAAACCATGCACTTCTTCAAAAAAGCTCATGAAGATGTAGAAGTAAATAAAAAGATACATGGCTTCCTCCCAGCAGAACTGATATGAAAAAATATGAAAACTTTATTCCTAGGCACTCATGTGCAGTGTGCTACGACTGTGAATGTAGACATCCATTTAGTAACAGCAGATTACATCAGATTAGCCGAGATCTGTCGTTGCTTAACCTTCAAATGTATCCTGAAAGGGATCAATTAAACCTGCTCATTCTTTATTCTGTCAGAAGAACACACTCTGTTTCAAATCATATCCAGCGTGTTTCAAGGCTATTTTAATATGTAGCTTGTAGGGTTAGTATGTAATAAAATGTCTCTTTGCTCCTTCTAAGAGGCAATGCATTAGTTACTGTCCATAAAGTGTTCCAAGGTTCCTGAAGGAAATCTAGTACAGCATGAGGATATTGCACGGCATTTTCTTTAATATGAAAAATTACAAATTGACAGGAAGCCTAGATTCCAGAGCTTTTAAAAAATCCTGTAAAAACAGGTTTTTACCAAAAAAACACGTATATTTTAAATAAGTAACACACTGCAAAGCCAAACTTCAGATGCATGCATACATAATAATAGAAGATATTTATTCTCAAAATCTGAGAATCAAGAGTGCATATACTACCATTCATAAATAGATCTATACACCGTCATCTTTTCCATCCTGAAAAAACCCATTGCTCACATCGCCAAAGGTATTTTTTGAAAATTACACAACAGACCTATATAACCATGAGATTGACTTAGAAATTATGAGAAACGACCGTAAATATTTACTCAGTTTTATGTGCCTCCCAAGTATCAAGCTTTAGGGTGCATTTTGTCTCATTTTCAGGATTTGCTGTGCAGTCACAAGCACTAGAAATGTACTACTACTAAAACAAAAGCTGTCTTTCCTCCAAATTCATTTGGTTGTGTGAGCCAAAACTTTAAAAATACATTAAATATCCTGCAACTCCTTCAAAATCCTAAAAGCTGATAACAGATTCTATAGGGTTTGGCTAGATATTTCTATATCTTAACATATTCACAGAAACAGAACTTTGCAAAGCATATCAACATGGATACTTGGTATAGAAATATATTCACAGAGGGAGAATCCAGAATATTTCAAGTCTGGAAAACTTTCAAGGGGAGGTGAGGGAAAGTAATTCATGAAAGGAATTACAGGTGCAAAATCTATGTTACTGAACCTAAGCACTTCCGGCTTCAGTCTCTCCCTGCCCCTGTGTCACCTTGTCCAGCCCTGCAAGAGTAACAGTGACCACTTCACTAGCCTTTTTTGTTTGGGACAGACATATTGGGCCAATAAACCTCACTCTCAAAAACTAAAGTCTTAGTGGTTTTTGTCTTTTTGTCTTCTTAACCTATCTAAAAAGATTACTGTGATTAACAGAAAACAGCTGGCTGGCTGGGGCAGATTATTATTCCAAAATATTAATCTTCCAAAAGATTAATTGACTTTAACCCAGACTTCACTCCTTTCCATGTAACGTATGCAGGCAAATGACACGAGTCCTATGACGTCAGTGCACTTTGAGATACGCTCATGGGCAAGGCATTGTTTATAGTTATCTCTTGTCTTGTCTGACATCGCACCATTGCCAGGATTGCCCTCCGAAACCTGCAAAGGACAAGAAAGGGAAAGCAGAAAGATCGTTAGCTGGAGAACCAAATACAAAGAAAAACTGGGTAAGCTGGCCTTAAGTATTACAACAGTTTTCAATTTTAGTAAAACTTACTTAATAAAAAATGGTGTATTTGGAATTCAAAAGGACCTGAGTTTTTTTCACTTCCATGTACAGGAATAACTCAGTTAAGTTCAGTGTTTCTTCTACAACAGGGTCACAGCAGCTTTTGCTTATCCCAGGACAGGGTATAGCCACAACAAAGATGAACTTACAGAATGGGGAACAAACGAGAGAGTTTTTCATTGACTCAGCAGGATCAGCTAAGTTCACCTAGACAGAGATCACAGGCTCTGCTTCTAGGTTGGTAGTAGAGAAAGGAAGGATGCCTCTTTGCAAAACCCAGTTCTCAGTCAGAGGCATTGGCTTGGTTAGAGCATTTGATATGCTTGCTCAAAACAGAAGAATAGGCTGAGCATATTTACTTTAACAAAAAGTGTCAATCCATCCTAAGCAGTCAGAATATGACACATCCCAAATCAAGCAAGGAAATCTCTGGAAGTTACATGTCACTAAGCCGCCACACATTTTTGGCCACAGTCATTAAAACCAGTCTACCGCTGATGCAACCCAAATTCCGTAATGAGTCCCTCTGAGAAACCACA